>NW_006399906.1:2959490-2962786 GCF_000299155.1 Elephantulus edwardii | reverse complement strand
AAAAAACGTATTTTCAAAACGTATCTGAGAAAACACTGACATCCAGGATATAAAGAAACTTTACAACTCAGTATTACAAACTCAGATAATGAATTTTTTTTAAAAATAGACCAAGGAATTGAACAGGCATTTAGAAAAGAAGTCATCTGGTCAATGTTTTTGTTGTTATTTGCTATCGAGCTGCTTGCTTCTCATAGCAACCCTATGTGCATTAGCTCTGAACTCTGCCCTATCCTGAGCCAATATCATCATCTCCAAGTGACCTATTCCCATTTCTCCAGTCTTTAAGTCATTCCATCTCATACTAAGTCTTTCTCTCCTGCACTATCCCTCCACTCTTCCAACCATGATGTCCTTCTCCAAACACTGGTCCCTCCTGCCTACATGCCCAAAGTATGTGAGACAGAGCTTCAAAATCCTTGCCTCCAGGGGGCAACTTAGTTTCACGCTCTTTAGGGCAAACTTGTTTGTTCTCCTGGCAGTCAATGGCATGTTCATTATTCTTCTCCAGCATCACAACTCAAAGGCATTGATCCTTCTATCATCCTTAGTTATTGTCCAGCTCTAGGATGCATAGCAAGTAATTATGAAGACCATGGCCTGTGTCAGGTGCATGTTAGTCTCCAGACTGACGTCTTTGATCTTCAGGACTTTAGAGAAGTCCCTTGCAACAGTTTTTCCCAATGAAGTTCTTTTGATTTCCTGACTGCTGGTGCCAAGCTTATTTATTGTGGAACCAAGCAAACTAAAGTTATTAACAATCTCAAACTTTTCGCCATCCATTATGAAGCTGTCAATTAGCCCAGTGATGAGAGTCTTTATTTTCTTAATGTTAAGCTTCAATCCACATGGAAGACTTCAGTCTTTGATCTTCTGTAGCAAATGTCTCATGTTCTTCCCAGTTTCAGCAAGCAGAGTAGTATCATCTGCATAATTATGGTTGTTGATGAGTCTTCCTCCAATTCTGATGCCACATTCCTCCTCATAAAGTCCAACTTCCCAAATGATCTGTTCTGCATATAGATTGAAAGGTATGGAGACAGGATGCATCCCTCATGCATACCTCTCCTGATCCTGAACCATGCAGTGTTTTTCTGCTCTGTTCTGACTACTGCTTTCTGGTCCAAATGCATCTGAAAAGTTGCTAAATATCATTAATCATCAGGAAAAACACCAAAGTCATCCATAGGAGCACTAATATTAAAGACAACATTAAATGTTAGCAGAATGTAGCAACTAGAATACTCATGTACTTACTAGAAGTGAAAAACAGTGCAATTTGGAGATTAAACCTATTATTATTTATGGTAAGGTAATACTGAAAAAATTAGAAATTCTACTCCTATTTGTTATTGTTGTTATGTACCATTGAGTACTTGAGAAATTAAAATACATAGCCACAAAAGACTTGTACAGTTGTGTTCATAGCAGCTTTATTCCAAACGGAAATGAACTTTGCTTGTTTATGTGGTAGAATATTACTCAGAACTAAAAAGGGGAAAAAATTACTAATACATAAAAAAACAACACATTTAAGAAATTCCAAAACCAGCCAGAGTAATTTATGGTAGAAAATAAAAGAAGAGTGTGTGTCTGAGGGAACCAACAATTAACTGGGAAAAAGCATCAGTGAACTTTCAGGAATGTTGGTAATGTTTTATATCTTGATAAAGATTTGAGTTACACAAGTGCATAATTTGTCAAAACAACAAATGTTCCCTTAAGATTCGTGCATTTCATTGTATATAAATTTTACCTCAAAGAGATAAGAAAAGACACAATCCTGTAAATAGAAGTCTGTAAATCACACAAGAAGAGTTTGCTTATCTTTCTCCCATGGAACTGGTAGAGGATTCAAACGGCCAGATAGAAACAACCTTTGAGTTAGCAGTGCAATTCTCTCTCTACCCACAGGCTACCGTTGTTATTTTTGTTAGGGGCCATCAATATGACTATGATTCATCGTAACCCCTTGCATAACAGAGCTGCATCTTGCCCTATCCTGTATCGCTCTCACAATCTCTGATATGCTCAAGCCCATTGTTACAGTCACTATATAGTCTATCTTGTTGAAGGTCTTCCTTTCTTTCCTTTACCCACTCCCCCCACCCCTTTCCAACATGATGTCTTTTTCCAAGGGCAGGCTCCTGCTGACAAAATGTGCAAAATACATGTGAGATTAATTTTACTATATTTGTTTCTAAGGAGTACTATGATTGGTTATACTTACTCCAAGACAGATTTTTGTGTTTTCAAAGGCATTTATTCTTCTTCTGTCATCCTTATTCATTGTTCTACTTTCAGAAGCATGGCAAGTAATTTAAAAGACCATTTGCTGGATCAAGTGTACCTTAGTCTTTAAACTGACACCATTACTCTCTGGCACTTTAGAGAACTCCTTGAGTTCCTTGAATGCCACATATCTTCTGATTTCTTCACTACTGTTACCATGGATGTTGACTGTGGATCCAAGAAAAACAAAATTGTTGACAACTTCAATCTTTTTTCCCACCTATCAAAATGTTGGCTATTTCCAGTTTTGAAGACTGTTGTTTTCTTGATATTGAGATATAATACATGTTAAATGTTATAGTCTTTGATCTTCTGCAGCAGTAGATCTCTGTGAGTCACACTCCATTGGATCATCTTTTTGGTAATGGTAACACATATGCATCTCTCCTGACTGGTTGTCTACCAGAGCTCCCTAAATAAATAAATATTAAACTCTAGTTAATTATATGAAGAACCCTGATGACTTAGTGGTCATCATGCATGCACTGCCAAGCAAAGGTGTTGCTGTTATGTGCTATTGAGTCATCTGTGACTCACAGCGATCCTATGTACAACAGCCCTAAACTCTGCTGTGTCCTGTGCCAATCGCACTGTCTCTGACACATACTACTAGAGGACTATATAAGATCATAGGAGCTCAATGCTAGTTTCTTTTGGTATGCGTGCTCTCCTAGGACACAGCATCCAACTGCATCTGGTTCATGGTTCACCAGTCTCTTCATCACCAGTCTCAACACCAACCTGCATCACCCATGGTCACATGAGTCATTTCCCTGACAGGTTTCAGTCTCTGCCTCTGGAGAACCTTAGAACCCTAGTGAAAGGGAAGTAAGGGAACTGAAGTACAGAGAAACAGGAGAAACTCAGAGATGTCCTTCTTACAGATATACCACAGAAAGCTCCATGGTCTAAAGTAACTAACAACAACACCAAAAAGAACTCAACACAATGATAGCAATAAAACCTAACCTTTCAATAGTCACACTGAACGTGAATGGTTTAAA
>NW_006399906.1:2949445-2954933 GCF_000299155.1 Elephantulus edwardii | reverse complement strand
ACACTGACAAAGAAGATTAATCAGAACTGGCTTTGACAAGCACTGTGGCATTTGGACAAGAACAAACTGGGAGGAGGGCAGAGAGAATAGTGCAACAATGAATGAATGGAAACCAAAAATCTCTGTAAATGTTTATGAAAATTAATAAAATATAGAAAAAAAGAGAATTTAAAAGGAAAAAAAAAAGAAAATGGAAAAAAAAATCATGAAGTGGCACAGCAGATCAAACATTTGGAACACTCTTGACTTCCTGCTTTTTTAGAAACTAGTCTGCTACTAATCTTTGCAGAACAAATTATGAATACATTCAGCTATAAGTTGAATCTGACTCAGTGATACTCAGCAACCATTAATGAAATGGATGCTGAAGTGTTTATGGGAAAGAATATAGACATATAACATTTACTTCAAAACATATAAAAACAACATTAATTAATAAAGATAAAGGGATGGATTTGTTGTTAGATAGATAGATTTTTATATTCAAAAGCAGGTATATCAAGCTGCTAATGGCACAATCTAGGCATAAGATATATAGTTTTCACTGGAAATTTTTTCAATATTTCTTCCCATTTGAACATATTGTCATAAATTGTTACAAAGTGAAGTTCATGCGATTGGATAGCCACAACCTAGATAAGAAAGTTTGAACATTCTCAAGAAGAGAGGGAGAGATGATACGAATATTATAAAAGGGAAATTGATATCAGGTTTATAGTGTAGAATAATATTTCTGCCTGCAGTGTCCAAGGCAAATGGAAAATGTAAAGCAGATACTAACCATGAACTGGGAGAGCAGTTAGAAAACTATTCTAAGTTTTCATGAGAAATATTTAACTGGGTTGTTGTAAGGTGCTGTCGAGTCACTTACAACTCATAGCAACCCTATGTACAACAGCTCTGAACCCTGCTCTATCCTGTGCCAACCTTATTGTCTCTGACACACCTACCTCTATCACCCCAGTCACTGAATCACTCCATCTCATCGAGGGTCTTCTGCTTCTGCATCATCCCCACACTCTCCCAAGCATTTTATCTTTCTTCAAGAACTGATCCCTCCAGGCAACATACTCAAAGTATGTCAGACAAAGCTTCAGAATCCTTGCCTCCAAGGAACAGCCAGGTTTCACTCTCTCTAGGACAAACCTGTTTGTTCTCCTAGCAGTCCATGGTATATTCAATAATCTTTTCCAGAACCACGGTTCAAAGGTATCAATTCTCTTTCTGTCATCCCTAGTCATTGTCCAGCTTTCTGAATTTAACTGCGTGAAAGCTATATATTTAGAATTGGTAATGTTTAGATACCAGGAAAGAAAGCAATAAAGAGGTATCGAAAGGGTCCCAGGTAACTAGTATGATTCCTGTGGAATGGTGATGACAACCTCTGAAAAGAGATAGAGGAAATAAGAGTCATTGGGGTGAGAAAAGATGTTTTATTTCATATAAAAGTCAAATTTGTTGCCATCAAGTCAGTTCTAACTCATGGCAGCCTCATAAGTGATAGTAAAACTGTTTCATACAGTTTTTTGTTTTTGTTTTTGCTGTAATCTAGTAGACTATAGGTGTTTACTCTTCAGCGCTGCTGGGTTGGTTCAAACTGCTAATTTTTAGGTTAGTAAAAAACTCAACTCATTGTCATCAAATCAGAATCTATTCATAACTGATTCCCACAGCAGATGTGTTAGTAGTAAAGTGCAAATCATTTATCCCAACCATGAACTTCCTACTCTATATGGTTGTTGTCTTCAAGTAGACTCCAACTCACAGTGAATGCATGGGTACTCTTAGTATAAAGCATAATATATTATTGTGATTAGGTCCTGTCGAGTATAACTCATAGCAACTTAATGAACAATATCTCTGTACCCTGTCCTATTCTATTCCATCCTCACTCTCTCTAACACACTTGAGACCATTGCTGAAGTCATTTTGTCAATCCATCTGGCTGAGGGTCTTCCTCTCCTTCACTGACACTCTACTTTTCCAAAATGTCTTTCTCCTAGGAATAGCCTCTCCTAACAATATGTGAGATGAACTCTTAACTGCACTTTCTCCAAGACATATCTATCTGTTATTTTGGCAGTCCATGTGATATTCAGTACTCTTTCCCAACATAACCACTCAAAGGTATCAATTGTTTTTCTTTCATTCTTATTCATTGTCTAGTCTCAAATATATAGCAAGTGATTGGAAAGACCATGACCTGAATCAGGTGCACCTTAGTCTTGAAACTTGTATCATTGCTTCTCAATAATTTAGAGAGATCCCTGACAATAGGCTTTCCCAATGCAACACATATCCTTATCTCCTGAGTGCTGGTACCAAGTGTATTGATTGTGGATCCAAGTAAGATGAAATCTTAGACAATTGCAATCTTTTCTCCTATTGCCTATGGGTTCAATAATAAAGATATTTTATTTTTTTTATATTGAAATGTAATCCATATTGTAAAGTGTAGTCTTTGATTGTGTGCAGTAAACACTTCAAGTTCCCCCCACTTTCAGTAATCAAGATTGTGTCATCTGCATAACACAAGTTGTTGATGAGTCTTCCTCTGATCCTGACTATTCTTCAAAAAGCTCAGTTTCTTGAATGATTTGCTCAGCAAACAGGTTGAATAGGCATGAAGAGAAGATATAACTCTGATGCACACTTTTTAAAAAATTTTAAACGATGTTGTGTTCTCTTTTTCTGTTTGGTCTAGGTTTAAGTTCCACATAAGCAAAATTAAGTGGTTTTGGATTCCCATTCTTCTCGATGTTAGCCATTGTTTGTTATGATCCACACAATCAAATGTCTTTGCATAGCCAGTAAAGCATAAATAGACATTCTTCTGCGGTTCTGTGCTTTCAGATAGGATCCATTTGACCTCAGCAATTTTACCTCTGTTGCCACACCCTTTTCTTTCTTTTTTTTTCATTTCATCCACGCGTTAACTTATTTATGAAAAAAATACAAATATATGAGCCTCTTCCTCTGTGCTCTTAATATAATCTGCAGCTAAAAAGAAAATTGGATATAGAAACCTCCCCAGGAGCATCTGAAAAAAAAGCTCTGATTATCTAAATGTGAAAAACTAGTCATGCGATATTACTCAAAATGGGTGACCCTGGAGGACATTATACTGAGTGAAATATCTCAGTCACAAAAGGACAAATACTGCTTGGTGCCACTGTTGGAAAACAGGACTGACATTGGGGTTTGTGGGAGACTGAGAAAGATGAGATAAATAATGTATACTGCATTTTAAATGGTGAGGGAGAAAACTGTTTAAAAGGGATATGTGATTAGGTATCATTGTCATGACATGAATCCACAATGAAGGCTGCATAGTGGAGTGGACCTGGGGGGAGGGATTGTACAACAATGAAAGAATTTTTCTTTTACTTTTCAAAGAGAAGTGTGTACTGAGGTGGAGGGGTGGGCAGGGAGAAAAGTGCAACAATGAATGAATGGAAATCCAGAGTCTCTGTAAATTTTCATTAAAATTAATAATAAAAAAAATTTTACAAAAATTTGTCTACCAAAAGGTTGAAGATATAGTAAACATGCAGCCAGTGGTCATCATGTTGATTCTTTTTTTTTTCTCTATTTTATTACTTTTCATAAACATTTACAGAGATTTTGGGTTTCCATTCATTCATTGTTGCACTATTCTCTCTACCCTCCTCCCAGTTTGTTCTTGTCCAAATGCCACAGTGCTTGTCAAAGCCAGTTCTGATTAATCTTCTTTGTCAGTGTGTCCTTTGCCATTCCCTATCACTCCTCCCTGAGAGAGACTTCACCCTGAGTCATAAGGAAAAGGGGATGGCGTATTCTCTTAGCTACTTCCTGCTGAAAAGGGACGCTGTGGGTTTCAGGGTGAAGATCTTCTCTCACTACTCTAAAGGGCCCCTTTGGCAGTAGGAAACACATAGACTATTATGGAGATTGATTTTGGAATTTAGATGCACTCTTATTGATTGTGCTTGGCCGTACATGTTCACATCCTTGAAGATGTATCATGGGGGTGTTGCAACCTAGAAGACACAAATTTGACTAACAAGTTATAAGTACATGAGTCCAAAAATTATGGAAAAGTAAAAGAAAAGATTCTTTCATTGTTTTACAAACCCTCCCCCAGGTCCCCTCCACCATGTAGCCCTCGCTCTAGTCTCCTGTGATGACAGTATTTGCAACTTTTTGAGAAAGCGCCATACTGCTTTCCACAGGGGTTGCACCATTTTACACTCCCACCAACAGTGAATCAGGGTTCCAGTTTCTCCACAACCTCGCCAGCATTTGTTGCTTGCTGTTCTGCTAAATTTTGCTATTTTGACTGGGGTGAAATGATATCTCATAGTTGTTTTATCATGTTGATTCTGAGGTATGATAATGCCACACCCTTTTCTAAACCAAGCTTGAACTTCTGACAAGTCTTACCATTTTTGGGTGGTCTTCGGTAATATTTTGCTTGCATATGATTAATGATATTTTAAAATAATTTCCACCTTTCTTGGGAGTGGAACAAATATGAATCTCTTTCAGTCAGTCAGCTAGGCAGCTGCCTTCCAAATTCTCTGGCATAGATGGGTGAGCATGCCCACGGTTGCATCTGTTAATTGAAACATGTACATTTGTATCCTATAGATTCCTAAAGCCTTATTTTTTTGCCAGTGCCTTCAATGCAGTTTGAACTTCTGCCTTCATTACCATTAGCTCTTACTCATATGGTACTCCCAGAAATATTTCAGTGATAGCCAGACTATCACTGTTTGTTCTTTTGGCAGTCCACCGGATATTTAGCACTCCTCTCCAAAACCTCAGTTTAAAAGAGTCAATTCTTCTCTTGTCATCCTTATTCACTGTCTAGCTCTCAAATGCATAGCAAGGGATTGAAAAGATACATTGAAATGGAAATTCACTGCATTTCACTGAGACAAAGAATTGGAATTGGTGGAATTGGTGACATGGATCCACACACAGAGTACAGGTTTAGTTTGAAAATAGAATTTTAAAATCACTAGCCTAAAGATCTTTGTGGAAGTCAGGCTGGTGGATGACATGGTCCAGGCTGAGAACATAAGTGAACAATCCTTGGAATTATCAACTCTGAATTTTAAAAGGTCAAGGAATATTGTTGGTTGTTGTCAAATGCACAAAAGACATGGTCATGTAAGGAAGGGTAATAATTCTGTTGAATTGGGAGTGAAGGGTCAGGAAGGTTTCACAATGGAAATGACACTTTATCAGGAGTTTGAAGGGAAGATCGGAGATTTACAGGCAGATAATGTAAATACTTTGGAAGCAAGAGTGGCATCCACTTCCTAAACAACATGCCTCTGGAAAAATCTATGAACTTTAACATGATAGTTATAGAAAGGCTTCAGGTCTTTTGTTCATAGGGTCGCTATGAGTCATGCTCAGACTTGACGACAATCAACAACTACAACAACAGCAATTAAATATAAAAAAAGGCAAAGGAACAACATTATGGGCTAAAAGCTTC
>NW_006399906.1:2916387-2948830 GCF_000299155.1 Elephantulus edwardii | reverse complement strand
CCTCTATGAAGTGGATTGATTCAGTGACTGGGATAATTGGGATAGGAGTGTCAGAGACAGTGTGATTGGCACAGGACAGAGCAGAGTTTAGGGCTGTTGTACATAGGGTCACTATGAGTCGCAAGCGACTCAACGACACATAAAAGCAACAACAGTCTTTCTTTGCTTCTAATGTTTATATTAAAGATGTAAATTATGAGGAATGTATCTTGATTCCATATCTGATCAATTTCAGGCTACATTGATTTGCAGACATCCTCAATTTCTTAATCTTTGATTTGTGTAGTTGGTGTGTATATTTGAATAAGTAAATTTGAATAGTTATATTAACAAGAATTGCTTATATCTGTAGGGATCGTATCCTATCACTCATAGCACTGTACTTCCGGATGAATCTTGAAATGCTTTTTTAAAAATATTATTAATACAATATTTATCTTCCCTCAGTCAAACCCAAAGCCAATCACTTTTACCAGGCTGTCTGGGGAGATACAGGGAAAGAAACTTAGAGGATAGAGTTAGGAAAAGACATTTTCTGTACTTCTCCATGATATGAACAACTAGTTATCAAATTTTAGTGTGCATCAGAATCACTTAAAAGGTTGCATGCTGATTAAAACAGAAACTACTCCAATTTTTGTTTTGGTAGATCTACTTAGAGTTCCCAGATTATCTATTTACTAACAGGCTCCCAGTGACCTTAATGTTGCCCAAATTACCAAAGAAGTTAAAAGTTGCTACCCTGTGGTTTCATCCCTATCCATCCTCACTCCTCCCCACCTTGAGTTTCCAGACATGGACTCTATTTTTACAATAATTGTCTTATGCACTATTTGCACTCAGCACAATGCTCTCCAGCCTCTCCCAATTTATTGTTGTTAGGTACCGTCAAGTCAAGTACAACTCATAATGACTCTATGAACAAAAGATCTGAACCCTGTTCTATCCTGTGCCATCCTGACACATCCTGACACACAAGACCCCATTGCAGCAGTCACGTGGTCAATCCACCTAGTTGAGGAACTTCCTCTACTTTGCCAACCCTCCACCCTTCCCAGAATCATCTGCCTCTCCTAGCAACATGCCCAAAGTATACGAGGCAAAGCCACATTATACTTGCCTCCAAAAGAGCACTCCAGCTGCACCCTCTACAAGACGTATCTGTTCATGTTCTTGGCCATCCATGGATGTTCAGTCCTCTTCTCCAACACCACAAAAGGCATCAATCCTTTTTCTGTCATCCTTATTCGTCCAGCTCTCAGATGCATAGCAAGTAAATGGAAAGACTATGGCCTGAATCTGACACATCTTAGTCCTTAAACTGGCATCATTACTCCTTAATAATTTGGAGAGGTCTCTAACTATAGACTTTCCCAGTACAATATGTCTCCTTATTTCCTGATTGCTCATACGAAGGGTGTTAATTGTGGTCCAAGCAAGATGAAGCTGTTGACAGTTTCAATCTCATCTCTATCCATCGTGATGCTGCCTATTGGTCCAGAGGTAAGAATCTTTGTCTTCTTGACCTTGAGATGCAATCCATACTGAAGGCTGCATTCCTTAATCTTCTGCAACAAGTGTTTCATGTCTTCCTCACTTTCAGCAAGCAAAATTGTGTCATCCACATTACACAGGTTATTGAATCTCCCACCAATCTGATGCCACATTTCTCTCCATAGAGTCCAGCTTCTTGGGTAATTTGCTCAGCATACAGAGTGAATAGGTATGGAGAGATAATACAACCCTGAAACACTCTCTTCTCAATTTAAACCATGCAGCATTCCCCTGCTCTTTTCACTCATCAGCTTCCTGGTTCAGTTATAGGTTTTGCATGAACACAATTAATTACTCTGGGATTCACATTCCTCTCAATGTCAGCTAAAATATGTTATCATCTACAACAGAGTGTGGAAATTATTGAACAATATCATTAATATCACATGCAAGCAGGATTCTGCTGAAAATTATCCAAAAATGTTTGGAACAATATATCAAGAGAGAACTGCCAGATGTGCAGGCTGGATTTAGAAGAGGTCGTGGTACTAGGGATATCATAGCCAATGTTAAATGGATCTTGGCAGAAAGCAAAGAATACCAGAAGAATGTCTATCTGTGCTTCATTGGCTATGCAAAGGCTTTTGACTGTGTGGATCACGACAAGCTGTGGCTGACTCTGAGAAGAATGGGAATCCCAGAACATTTGATTGTGCTAATGCGAAACCTATACTTGGACCAAGAGGCAGTCGTCAGAACAGAGCAAGGAGAAACTACATGGTTTGAAATCAAGAAGGGGGTCCATCAGGGATGTATTCTGTTTCCAGACCTTTTCAATCTGTATACAGAACAGATCATCCGAGACGCTGGGATGTACGAAGAGGAATGTGGCATCAGGATTGGTGGAAGAGTCATCAACAACCTGAGTTATGCAGATGACACAACCCTGTTTGCTGAAACTGAGGAGGACCTGAAGTGCTTGCTGCAGAAGGTCAAGGACTGCAGCCTCCTATATGGATTGAACATCAACATCAAGAAAACAAAGATTCTCACCACTGGGCCAATTGGCAGAATCAGTATGGATGGTGAAGAGATTGAGATAGTTAACAGTTTTAGTTTGCTTGGCTCCAAAATCAACACTCTTAGTAACAGCAGGCAGGAAATCAAGAGACAAATTGCATTGGGAAAGTCAGCTGTGGGGGACCTCTCAAGAGTACTGAAGAGCAATGACGTCAGGCTGGAGACTAAGGTCCACCTGATCCAGGATATAGTCTTCACAATTACGTGCTATGCATCAGAGAGTTGGACAGTGAATAGGGTTGATGGAAAGAGAATTGATGCCTTTGAGCTGTGGTGCTGGAGAAGAGTGTTGAATATACCATGGACTGCTAGGAGAACAAACAAGTTTGTCCTGGAGAAGGTGAAGCTGGAATGCTCCTTGAAGTCAAGGATTCTGAAGCTTCCTCTGACATACTTTGGGCAAGTTGCAAGGAGGGACTGGTCCTTGGAGAGGAACATGATGTTTGGCAGAGTGGAGGGGCGGTGAAGGAGAGGAAGACCTTCGATGAGGTGGATCGATTCTGTGACTGGAGCGGTGGGAATAAGTGCATTTGAGATGGCTAGGTTGGCACAGGATAGAACAGCGTATAGAACTCTTGTACATAGGGTCACTATGAGTCGCAAACGACTCGATGGCACATAACAACAACAACAACAACAAACAACAATAGTCAAATGTCTTTGCATAGTCAATAAAGCATAAATAAACATTCTTCTGGTATTCCTCACTTTCAGCCAAGATTCATTTGATATTAGCAATGATATCCCTGGTGCCACAGCCTCTTCTAATTCCTGCTTGAACTTCAAGCAGTTTCCTGTATATGTACTGTTCTAGCCATTTTTGAACAATCTTCACCAGTATTTTGCCGGCATGTGATATTAACAAAATTGTTTGATAGTTTCCACAGTCAATTGGATCTCTTTTCTTGGAAATGAGAACAAATATTGACCTTTTCCAATCCATGGACCAGACAGCTTTCCTCCAAATTTCCTGGCATAGACTAATGAGTGTATCTGTTAATGCCTGCATCTGTTAATTGAAGTAAGTCTATTGGTACCACATTGATCCCTGGGACCTTAATTTTTGCTCATGCCTTCGATGCAGCTTCTACTTCCTCCTTCATTACCATTGGTTCCTGTTCATAGGGTACTTCTTGAAATTTTTCAGTGTCGGTCAACTCTTTCCAGTACAGTGATTCTGTGTATTCCTTTAATCTTCTTTTTATTCTCTCTGGGTCATTCAATATCTTGCCCATAGAATTTTACAATCCCGTGACTCAAGGCTTAAATTAGTTTTTCTTTTCTCTCAGTTTGAGAAATGCAGAATGTGTTCTTCCCTTTCCCTTCTTCAATTCCAGCTCTCTGCACATTCCATTATAATACTTTACTTTGTTTTTGAGCTGTCCTTCGAAATCTTCTGTTCAGCTCTTTCACTTTGACATACTTTCCGTCTGTTTTGTCTTCTCAACACTCCAGTGAAATCTTTAGAGTCTCTTTTGACATCTATTTAGACTTTTTACTTCTCCATTTTTATTATGAAGTGTTTTTCAAAATCATTGCTCCTGAGTGCTGCATAGTATTCCATTGTGTGAATGTACCACAATTTCTCAGTCCACTCATCTGTGGTTGGACATTTGGACTGTTTCCATGTTCTTGTGTACAAATCTCCTTTTGTGTTTCAAAACTACAGGATGGCACAGTTTGGTGGATGGAGGGAGAGGAGGGAAAAAAATTGGAAGGATTGAGGTGAAAAGATAGGGTAGTGATGGGCAAGGTCCAATGGTGGTTAATTTTATAAAACCTAACTCATGAGAATGATTGTATGAAACCCAATGTGAATAAAGAATAGTGTGAAACACAATGTATATGAACGTTGGAAGCAAAACCAATTAAAATTAAAGCTGCTAGTGACTTACTGAGGATGCTGGGGAAAGGTGGAACTTTGCAGTCCCTTAGAATTGGCTTCTCAGTGAAATTTTCCCCTAGTATCAGGAAGATACTTGGGATAAGGGACAGTCTCCATAACATAACCTTCATATTCTTCTTGACAAGTTTACTTGGCAAAATGATTCTTTTTAATTATACTTCAATTTATGGGAATTTTGGAAGTTTTTCAAGCCAAGCTAGCTTCAAGAAAACAGGCTAATATTCATTCTGAGTCCCAGGGGCTCCTTTGCTCACACCCCTTGGTGATACATATGAGCAAAAAAACAACTGCTGTGCAATTCTCCCCAACGCGAGTACCTCCTGGGAACTGATGGCTACATGAGGTTACTTGGTTGGAACTACATAATAAAATATTTGTTGAATGTTTCGTACATTTAGGAGCACAGTTTTCGTCAGTACATCATTTTACATTCCTGATAAGATAGCACTGTTATCATTGATAGATAGATAAATAAAAATAAACACACACAAAGAAATCAATCTAATACAGCTATCCTAAGATTAGTTAGGAATTATAAGGTCTGGCTTTGTTTATGGAGGCTTGCAGAGTTTTACGGTAATTGAATTTAGGATACTAGTTACTTTATGGCCTCTTTTTAGCCTCTTACTTCCTTTCAAACCTTGATGTCATGGTGGTGTTTGCTATGAATCTGATGCTACGATGGCATGAGATTGACATGTATGTGAGGTCAGTGTCAATTAAGCATGCCAACTCACCGTCAGATTCACATAGAAGACTAGTTGGGTTATGTCTGTGCCCACAAGGGGAGGGAATGGATGAGTGAGGGTAAGAGGATCTCATATAGACTATAAGAAGAAGGATACAAGATCAGATGGGGCTCCCGACAAAGTTCAGAATAAGAGAGATACTGAATTTCTTAGATGGTAGATTATTTCCCAGAGGGGAGTACAATCCTACCAGGTAAGTTTTAAAAGAGAATATGAGACAAGTGGCAAACCTAGAAATACTTGGAACACATTTAAGGATTTTAGGTGGAAATCAATTCATACTGAATCAAAATAACAATGAAACAGCCAATCTTCTAGACATACTCTAAGAGACAAAATCTGAAATTTTCATAATCTAATGTATTACTCTACCAAGCTAGTTTTTAATAGAATATTTTTAAAAAATTGAATCTGAGAGAAAGATTATTTGGAAGATCAAAGGGCCTTAATCCAAATAATCCATAATCTGGTAGAAAAAGTTAATGATGCTTAATCACAAAGCAAAACAACTTAGAGCCTGTGTCCAGCTCTCATATGCATAGCAAGTGATTGGAAAGACCATGACCTGAATGAGATATACTTTAGTCCTCAAACTGACATCATTAGTCCTTGATAATTTGAAGATGTCTCTAACAGCAAACTTTCTCTGTGAAATACATTTTCTCATTTCCTGACTACTGGTACCAAGAGTGTAAATTGTGGATCCAAGTAAGATGGAGTTGCTGATACTTCAGTGTTGCCTTTTTTCATTCCAGTGGTAAGAATCTTTTTTTTTCCTTGACATTGAGATGCAATTTACATTAAAGGCTGTATTCTTTGATATTCTGCAACAAGTGCTTCAAGTCCTCCTCACTTTCAACAAGCAAGGTTGTGGTATCTGCGTAACACAGGTTATTGATGAGTCTTCCTCAGATCCTGATGTTACCTTCCTCTTTATAGAGTCCAGCTTCTCAAATGATTTGCTCACCATGCACATTGAATAGGTATGGAGAGAGCATATGACCCTGATACACTCCCTTTCTAATTTTAAACCATATAGTGATCCCTTGCTTTGTTGACAAAACATGAGCACAATTAAGTCCTCTGGGATTCCCATTCTTCTCAATTTTAGCCTTAATTTGTTATGAGTCACATAGTCAAATGCCTTTTCACAGTCATTAAAGCATAAGTAGACATTCTTCTAGTATTCTTTACTTCAAACCAGGATCCATCTAACATTAGGGATATTATCCCTGGCACCGGCCTCTTCTAAATCCTGCTTGAATTCCTGGCAGTGCTCTATCTCTGTACTGTTCTAGCTATTTTTAAATGAACATCAGCAGTATTATGCTTTTATGTGTTGTTAATAATACTTTTAAGTAGTTTCTACATCTAGTTGATTCACCTTTCTCAGGAATGGGAACAAATCTGGATATCTTCCAATCAATTGGCCAGACAGCTATTCTCCACATCTCCTGGCATCGACTGGTGAGCACATCCAGGGGTGTATCTGCTCATTGAAACAAGTCAATTGGTATCTCCTTGATTCCTAGGGCTTTAAATTTTTGCCAACGTTTTCAATGCAGTTTCTACTTCCTCCTTCACTACCACTGGCTCCTGTTCATACGGTACTTCCTGAAATTTTTCAGTGTCAGTAAGTTCTTTTGGGTATAGTGATTCTGTGTATTCATCCCTTCCATTTCTTTTGATGCTTTCTGGGTCATTCAATATATTGCCCATAACATCTTACAATGTTGTGACTCTAGGCTTAAATTTGTTTTCCATTCTCTTGGCTTAAGAAATGCAGAGTGTGTTCTTCCCTTTTTCTTCTTTTTCAATTTCAGCTCTCTGCACATTCCATTATAATACTTTACTTTGTTTTCTAGTGCTGCCCTTTAAAATATTATTATTTTTTTACATTTTCTACCATTTTATTTACAAAATTTGAATACATTGTTTTCAGGAACAAATTCTTTCTGCATACCTATGTTTATTGCAGTTTTGTTTGCAATAGCAAAGAACTGGAAACAAGCCAAGTGCCCATCAATAAACGAATGGATAGAGAAGCTCTGGTACATTCACCCAATGGAATAGAATGCAGCATTGAAGAACAAGGAACTCATGAAATATGCAAAATTGGTAACCCTGGAGGACATTATACTGAGAGAAGTATCTCAGTCACAAAAAGACAAATATTGTATAGGGCCACTGTTGTAAAACGGGACTGACATCAGGGTTGAGGGAAGACAGAAAAGGAGGGGAGGAATGATGTATTGCATTTAAACAGATGAGGGAGAAAACTGTTTAAAAGAGATATATGAATGGGTATTCTTGTCATTATAGAAGTCCAGAGTGAAGGCTTCATAGTGGAGTGGACTTGGGGGGAGGGATTGCATAACAATGAAAGAGTTTTTCTTTCTTTCTTTCTTTTTTCAAGGAGAAGAGTGAATTGGGGGTACGGGGTGGGCAGGGAGAAAAGGGCAACCATGTATTACTGGAAACCCTGAGTCTCTATAAACTTTCATTAAAATTAATAAAAATTTAAAAAAGAACTAATTCTTTCAGTTTCTCTTACCCTGCCCCATCAAATTGTACAATCGGAAGATTAATCCTGCTCTCTCCCTGCACATCCACATCCCTCTGCTTCCAACCTCTCCCACCCTCTTGGGTCATTATACTCATTCTACAATAATGGGTTTATACAATATTTATTCTTGTGGGACTGAGTTCACTCAGCATAATGCTCTCCAGTCTCTCCCAGGTTAGGTAATAATTTACAAAATCACTGCTCCTCCATGCTGCATAGTATTCCATTGTGTGAATGTACCATAATTTCTCAATCCATTTGTTTGTAATTGGACATTTGAGCTGTTTCCTTGTTCTTGTGATGGTGAATAATGCTGCTATGAATATTGTTGTACAAATCTCAGTTTGTGCCTTAGCTCTCATTTTCTCAGGGTATATTCCAAGTAGTGGAATAGCTGGTTCATATGGAATTTCTATGTTCAACTTTTGGGAGTAAATCCTAAAACCATAACGTTCACAAGAGACAAACTAGCATCAAGCTTAGAAGCACTAGTCCAAAAAATAGACTGCCAAATACAACCAGAAATGCACAATCTAAAGAGGATAAAATTGATGCATGGGACTGTCTAAAGATTAAATTCATGTGTGCATCAAAAACTTTTTCCAACAGGATGAAGAAAACCTACAGACTGGGAACAAACGTTTGGTAATACTATCTCAAATAAGAGTCTTATAACAAAAGTTTACAGAATACTCCTGGGCCTCCACAAGAAAAAGACTTTATAACCCAATTTCAAAATGGGAAAAAAGACATGGAAAGAATTTTCACAGTGTAAGATATTAAAATGGCAAACAGACACATGAATAAATGCTCAAATCACTGGCAATAAGACAAATGCTAATTAAAACCACAGTGAGGTACCATCTCTCTCCATTAATAGTGGCACTGTTTAACAGGGCAGAAAGTAATAAATGTTGGAGAGGATATAGCAAGAAAGGAACTCATACATTGTTGGTGGGATTGTAAAATGGTACAACCATTCTGGAAGGTAGTTTAGTGCTTCTTCAAAAAGCTGAACCTAGAAATTCCATATGACCCAGCTATTCCACTATTTGAAATATTCTGTTCAGCTCTTTTACTTTCAACATGTTCCTCCTTTGTTTTGGCTTCTTGATGTCCTAGTATAATTCATAGAGTCTCTTCTGACATCTATTTTGGCTTCTTCTTTCCCCTCTGTCTTTGCAATGATCTTTTGCTTTCTTCATGGGTGTGCATTTGTTTTCTTCAAAGGCTATATAGTCATCATTAAATATTTTAAGATCTGCTACACTGTATGGTTCAAAATTGGGAAGGTCGTACGCCAGGGATGCATCCTATCTCCATACCTTCTCAACCTATATGCAGAACAGATTATCCGGGAGGCTGGGCTCTATGAGGAGAAATGTGGGGTCAAGATTGGTGGAAGATTTATCAACAATCTGCGTTATGCAGATGACACAACCCTGCTTGCTGAAACTGAAGAGGACCTGAAGCACCTGCTGCAGAGGGTCAAGGACTGCAGCCTACAATATGGATTGAGGCTCAATATCAAGAAGACAAAGATTCTCACCACTGGACCAATTGGCAGCATCAGGATGGATGGTGAAGAGATTGAGACTGTACACAGCTTTAGTTTCCTTGGCTCCACAGTCAACACTCTTGGCACCAGTAGCCAGGAAATTAAAAGGCGCATTGCCATGGGAAAGTCTGTTGTTAGGGACCTCTCCAAAGTACTGAAGAGCAATGGTGTCTCTCTGGAGACTAAGGTGCGTCTGATACAGGCCATGGTCTTAGCAATCACTTGTTATGCATCAAAGAGTTGGACAATGACCAAAAAAGATAGAAGGAGAATTGATGGCTTTGAGCTGTGGTGCTGGAGAAGAGTATTGAGAATACGAATACCATGGACTGCTAGGAAAACAAACAGATTTGTCCTGGAAAGGGTTAAACCGGGTCGCTCCTTGGAGACAAAGATTCTGAGGCTCTGTCTAACATAATTTGGACATGTTGTGAGGAGAAACCGGTCCTTGGAGAAGGACATCATGCTTGGGAGGGTGGAGGGACAGCGCAGGAGGGGAAGGCCCTCTGTGAGGTGGATTGATTCAGTGACTGGGATAATTGGGATGGGAGTATCGGAGACAGTGCGACTGGCACAAGACAGAGCAGAGTTTAGGGCTGTTGTACATAGGGTCGCTATGAGTCGCAAGCGACTAGATGGCACATAACAACAACAACAACATGAAAAGGGACTAGAATTTTATTTGACATAAATAACTCTTATATGTGAAACTTAAAAGAAATAAATTTCAGTAAAGCAAAATAAGGAAGAAGTTTTTAGAATGTATGAGGATTAAGAGTAGAGAGTTTGGAGTAATGCTGCTTCAGTTTAAATTTCAGTTCTATTAGTCCTATTCCTTCCTTTTTTGTTGCTGTGTACAGTAGTGTCAGAACTGACCCATTGTTGACCCACTGGTGGGTTTTCAGAGGCAGTTAATCTCATGGGAGGAGATTGTCCATCCTTCTCCCATAGCGTGTCTGGTGGTCTCAAACCACGTGCCTTTGGGAATGCAGCACAGATTATTACCACTAGCTATTTTATCTTTTGATGTCATAGTTTTTCAATCATAAGATGACATTCAGACCAGTATCTTCTAATAGTGCTGCCAAATGAATTAATAATTCTAAAATGCTTAGTCATAGAATGGCACATACTAAGTATGCAATCAATATTAATTATTATGGTTGCTTTTGTTTTTACTAATAGAACTGGTGATGGAACCACCTCTTTGAGGAACAAAGCTACATAAGCAGAGACCTGTAACATTAAGTAGGGAGTCATAGAAAGGAGAAATACTGATACCTATACAATAGGGTGATGGGCCAACTGATCTTCATCTGGGAGACTACAGACTTTGTAGGCTACAGAAGTAACACAAGTGGACACAAGCAATTTAGAACAATTATAAAGGACTTAAACTCACTGACATTGAATCAGAATCAACTCATAGCCAATATTCCAATGGGTTTTCAAAGCTGCATGTAAATTGCATGGGAGAAGACTGTCCATCTTTCTCCCAAGAAGTCACTCATGGATTTGAACCTCCAGAAAGGCAAGGTCCTTGGGTTGTCAGCACAACTCAGTATGGACTATGCCACCAGAGCTTCTTATCAGAAATTTACTCTCCTGCAATTTCCATTTCCAGCTGCAGCAGTATTGTGATTACTACTACATTCTAAACAGAATTTTTTTCCCCAATTTTAGCATTAGGACTTAAGCTCACTCACAAAACAAATTCCACATACTTAATACCTTTAAAACTATTCACATAAAATTACCATAAATTAAAAGAAGTCAGGCTTGAGAAAAAGTGATTATATCTAACCTGAGAAAGTCACAGGCACACTCCTTCTTTCTTTTCTTCCTCTCCTCTTACTCTTTTCTTCAATATTTGTTGAATATTGCATATATATCAGACATTGTTCTTGATACTGGAGACATTACATCAAAGTACAGTGCTGCTTTCAAAGGGTTTATAATTTTGTCACAATCTTTGCACGTAAAATGCAGAAGATTAAGAAGTGGATGGATATTGTAAAGGACTCATCTATTAGCCTAAGGATTGGCAGTTCAAATCTACCAAGGGACCTTAGAAAGTAAGGCCTGGTGACCTACATCTGAAAGTATATTGCACTCTGGAGTATATTGTATTATACTGGGTAACACACAGGATTGCCATAAGTTAGAACTGACTTGAGAACAATTGGTAAATTGATGTTATGTGAACCTTAGAGATGCCTTTCAGCATTAAAAGTCTATGATTCTGTTATTCTTTTATGGTAAGCAGCAGCAGGAACAACATAATGTATAAATTTACTACAGTGACAAGACAAAAAAAAAAAAAAACCACACCAAAAAACAAACAAGAAATCTCAGCAGCCTAGAACCAGCCTTGAGGATGAAAAAGCATGTTGAGTCAAAGGCACCAAAGGTCACAATACGTTTGCAAAGTAAAGTATGAGGGCAAGAAAGAGCAATTCCTGTGTGATGAAGCAGAGAAATGACTTCTTCAGAAAGACAACAGAAATTCTTCAAAATAAAATATATTAGAATTAAGATTCTTTTCATGTTAGTAAACATTAAAAGTGTTTTTCAAAAAATTTAGAAAAATAAACATTTACCCAGCCATAATGACATATTAAATACAATCACTTCAATTCAGATGTAGTGGAGTGGATAAACAGATGTTACAAAGAATAGATGGCTGAGAAAATTCATGAAAACCACATATTGCTGTTTAGAAGCTGGCTGAAAAGCTCTGTTGCTGAAGATAAGTTTCACGATGGATCAGATGCAAAACTGAGAATTTAAGAGACGCAGTTTCAACAAAAGGAGTTTAAGGTAAAGCAGACATTTCTCCTGCAATCATTTTTAGCACAATCTTAGGGGAGAGTAAAATCTTCCAGGAAGTCATTACGTAGCACTTAAGACATGTAAGTGTTCCAGATCTCCAATCCAGATGGTATTCATTGTTAAGTCCCAGGAGGACTCACAAGTGAATGGCCATCTTACTCATCAGGACATAAAATGCAGCCTCAATTCTATGTTCTTACCTAAACTTCAAGCTCTACTGGGAGTTGGGGTTTCTTAATAAACATTTGAGAATTGGGTCCCATCATCTGTTATAGCAGAAGAATTATTTCTGGAAATTAGAAATGCACTCTGTCCTCCCTCAAGCAAGGTAAGAAATTAGAAAACTCCGAGCCTCTTGAATTTAATAAACACTTGTTTCAACAATTAATTGAATCAATATGCAGTTAAAAATCTTGATATACTCTGAAGAGAAAAATAAAATCAATATTCCATTTAAATGCTATCTTTCTGGGATGGACTACAAAAGGGGATAGAAGACAACTAACATTTTCATAAAGCACTTTGTATTTTTCTGGTTTGGGAGGGATTTTTAATAAATATATTCCTTTTATAATGAGGAACTATCATTGGGGAAATATAATTAGGAACTAAATATGATAATATACCACTATTAAGACAAGAATACTATTTATATTAAGGAGAGCGATTTATTGGAGTGATTTCATTCTAAAAGATTTTACACAATCAAGCACAGAAAGAGTTAAAGTGATCACACTGGAATAGAACTCCAAATAAAGACAGTAAGATGGATGGCCCAATACAGACTATGAAACTGAACAATCCAGCATTATTTAATTCTGAAATTTATAAAAAATTACCAGAGTCTTTATAGAAGTATTCAAACTCTCAGTGAAATCTGAGCACCTCCATATTCAACCCATCTGTGCCAGGGGGAGAAGATATGGATGAAATTAATGACTTGGAAATTTACCCTAAAATATAACTGAATATATTTTACTATGTATAGAGTTGTAGAATATCAGGTCTAATATAGTAGTGAAATTTCAGAAGTTTATCTTTTTATAAGCATTAACTATATACACTTTTACAACTATTTTTTTTTTAAGGTAAGCTTCATGCTAATAACCTTGGAGGTATTACAAAGCTCACAGAGATTATAGGACAATGTTGATTACTTACAGAAAAGATTACATTCATTTTCTTACTCAGCCATCTCACCCTGGAAAGCATATCTCTGGTTATTGTATGATGAAGTGAATGCTGATCTCCTTGGACTAATAAGATATTAGCTATAAATGATCACCAGGTCACCTGGTGAAGAGGACTGATGAGCTGATCATTTGTGAGAGACCTCTATTCCTCCTGCAAGGGTTTTTTTTAAGAGAAGCACCTGGTCCTTGGTCAGGAAAGCTAGTATATATCCCAGGGAATGAAAGGCTCTGTGTAATGTTGATTGAGCATGAGATCACATCTCTCTTCAAGTCAAAAAGATGATAGATTGTGTTGCAGGACACTGGTTCCTTTTTGTTCCCATTGGATTATGATAAGGTCAGACACTTGGCTTCAAGTGACTGTCTACATCAGTCATGTGACCCATGGTTTACCCATGACTTGATGTCAATCAACAGCCTGGTGGATGATAAATAATCTGATGTAACAATAATGTTTTACTTCTAATTGATAACTGACACCCTCCTTGAAAGCTATTAGCATTTTGAAAATTCCCAACTATTAAAGTTGGGAAGCAATGGGAGGAATAAGTGAATATAATCAGTGTCTTTACCAAGGTCAAGATCTACCATTTTACTGTAGTCATACCCTGAGCGCAGTGATTCCCTATTAATTTGCTGATCATGTAAAGACTTCAGGCTCAGTGTACATATTTAAAATTTATAGGAGTTGATTCTCTTAAAAAAACACTATCCTGTGACAGCTTTAATAGAATTAAAATGCTTAAGCAGCCCTGCCCATACTATTTTTCCTTTGCATATATCTGACTTCTGAAAACACATATCCTCTTTGTAGTGTTCAAGTAAGTAGCCTTGAGCTGGAAGCCAGAGTGAAGGTCAAGTAAGAGAGGAAATATTAAATAAATCAGATACATTTCATTCGGCACCGCAATGTCCTTTTTTCCCCCCCATCACATTTACCTCTATCAAAAAATCACTCTATCTTCAGAGTTTACTTTTTACCTGGAGTAAAAATTGCAGTTTGCAAATTGTAAATATAAGGGGAAAGATAATTCAGAACACGGTTTTATCACTACCAAACCAGTAGCTTTTATACCTGATCCCACATATTTCGAGAATGTCTTTTATTGCCTTACACTGCCTATGGAACAGAGTGGAGCAAGCCCACTTCCCTCAAAGGTCACAGAGAGAAACTCAAAGATCTGGAGAAGGACAGGACATGGCCTAGAGGGAAACCCTCCAAAAGAGAAATTCAGATCATCGGTCAGAGTGGAGTGATGTACACTAAAAGTTCAGTTATATTTCCTGACCATTTCTGTTCTCGCTCCTACCCTGAAGACACAGAGGTTGATAATAACTCTTTTGCATCACAGCAGAAATGTTCTTTCTTCAGTGCAGTCATTAGAACCTGAATAAGATAAGGGTCTTATTTAGTGATGCCAAGATGCACTTCTGTTTATTACTTTGTACTTAGGGACAGTAAAAAGGCAAGAAACTTTAGACTAGGTTTCAACATCTGTCAATAACCAGGCAGACATTTTCAGCAGCTGAAGTCAATCAGTTTCTGGAAAGTGCAAAGCAACCATACCAAGTGCTCCCAACTAACATTACTTGTGAATGTTCATGACCAGGCATATTTCAATATGCTCTGCCAGGCGGTGTTAGTAATGTGAGCAATATGCAGCTCACTTTACTTGCTGACTGGCTTAAAAAGAGAAAATTAAATACATTTCTCATAAGGATATTTTGTGGAATTTTTCCACATCATTAAGTAAAATGTAGCCCTGGTTTAAAGGCATTTCCTGAGAGAAAACATTTCTTAACCTAAACTAACTGAACTATGTGGAGCAGTCTGCCTGTATACACCATAATATTTTTTTCCTGATTACATGTAATGGGGCTCCTATCATCCCACAAGCTTACCCATATCATTGAATTGTTTCATGGCCATCCAAAAAAAATTGACTGCAAACTTTTGAAAGCGGTTCTCAGGAAATAGGTGGTTATTCAATTTTCTCCTCGTAGTTACAAAAGGCTGGATGGTATTGGAGATGACATTTCTGAAATAATTAAGAAAAATAATGACATGCTCTCTTCAGCAAGGTGTATGCTTCCTTCACAACTTCGATATAACAAGCTATCACATTGCTTCCTTATTGCTTGGATAAGGAAGATAAGCTCAAATATGACAGACAAAAAAAAAGTAGCAAATGCTATAAAGAAGTATTGAATCAAATTGAAAGCTTTCTTGTTTGCCATCGGAATGTATATTTTCACCTTCTTCTTAGGGAAGGGATTGTGCCTCCCCAGCGACATCTTAAATCCATTCATAGTTTGGTTTTGCAGCACCACTTAATTATTTTACATCCCCAGCAAGATGAATTACCACTCCTAACTTTGTAAATTCATGATTCTTGCACAGGCGCTGAGATACAGTGCATGGTGTGGGCTTCTTTCTTTAGTTTTTCATTGGAATGGCCACAAGAGATATTCTGATTTTTCAAGAGGCTCTCTTGCCCTCTTTGTCTCAGTCAGAAATTTTCTATTAAAAAGAAAAGGGAGGGGGAATGATTCTTACAAGAAGATACTACACATCTTTGGTTTAATCCCAGGAGCCCTCTAGCCAATTTGAAAGTCAACATCAGACAGAGAGGTAATGCTTTTTTGTTTTGTTTCAATCTGAACTCTCACAGTTGTTCAAATTGAATCAAGAAGCAAGAGTTTCAAACTAAGTGGTGAGTTAAAATAAAACTGGGAGACATCGTTTTACAACAGTCTGGGAGGACTGCTGAATATACCCTGAGAGAAAAATAAAGGCCGGGTAACATTTGCACAGGAGAGTACGACTAAGCAACAATCCACACAGCAACGTACAGGAAGAGCATGAACATACCTACTACAGCATAATCCACATAGCTGTAGTACAACTTGGTGAAAATTTTTAGCACTAAGGTTTTTGAAAGAACTATATGAGTGAGATGGCCTCAGAAATAAAAATACAGTCAATTAATAAAAATAAAGTCACTAAAATACTTAGTGCTTTTCATCCTGATCTGGTAACACCTATCCACATTAACACTTGCACATGTGCAGAGAGAGAGAGCGAGAGCTGACAGATGTGCCACAGGGACAGGGGTGCTGTGTCTAAAGAGAAACATGGAACCGTTTTCTCTTTGGGATGTTATATTAAATTTCCAGCCTCCTAACTAGGTTAGGACTTTGTCCCTGCTCTGGGCAGTGCCTTGTAGCAGAGAATAACCTTCTGCTCCATTCCTATTCCCTGAAAAAATAAAGCCTTCAAGAAGAAAGAATGTCCTATTGTTGGAACCGAATTATTCCTCTAGCTTCTCAAAGAGGAGGTATTTTTGGCATCTGGGAAGAGAGTGTGTCCAGAGGGGCTTCTTAGTTTTACAGCTGGGTCCACTCAAACCAGTCCAACAAGCCAGCATTACTTAGAGGACCCCAGCCAAACACAGGCACTTCAATCACGCTCAATTCACTTGGGTTCTGGTAAATGAAATAAAACCCCAAAGCTTGGCTTTTTGTTTTTCTTAGGGCAAAGTCCATTTAGAATTGATATAATCACTTGCTATGGTTACATATGCCACATTTATTTTTAAATAGCTCCACATCCCAAGGGCTGCCGATTTCCATCCACTGAGCAGGTATGAAGGCTATTGGAAAATAATTTTCAGAATAGTGTATATTTCACTAGGTCAAGAAAAGCACATCTGGAGATGAGCACCTAGGTTGATAAGGAACTGGGCTGCTTGGTAAAGTTGCCAGGTTGTTTTATGCAAAGGGTGTCTGGTGAGGAATGGTTGGGAGCAAAATCCATTGCACAGACTGTCAAATTGTATATCCTGGCACTGACTGCGACTGCCTGGATAAGAGGCCTTTCCCCCTACTCTGTGTAAATATGTTAACCACATGCACCCCTTGCTCATGTGGGACTGTGTCCACAAGCCACCTGATGGATTGGTGATTAAAATGTCCTTGGTTTGTTTTTGAATCCTGAATGGAATTGAGAGAAGATGTTTTTATAATGTAGAAAACTTGGTTATGGGACTTTCCTTGGCCCCTGTGAGAAACAAAAGGAAAAGATGAACAAAGGAGAAGATAAAACAGACGTTCTCCCCATTTGGCTTGCCCTATCTCTGGCTGGCAGGTGTTTTATCCTTTTCCAAGATTGTTTTGCCTACTGTACCTATGTTTAGAGGGCTCTGGTGGCCTAGTGGGCATTTCTAATCCACCAGCAGCTCCACAGGAGGACAGGAACTCTCTTCTCATGAGATTTATAGCCTCTGAAAATTTGGGTCAATTATGAGTTCTGACAGCAAAGGAAAATCAAGAGGCTGACATTTGTTGCTTTTCTTCTATTCTTTATTGTTCTTTGAAGCCAGATGCTAGGTCTCATTCATCTTGGGATGTTAAGTGGTGTCCAAATGTGTCTTGCCAGTTAATGTTTTGTTTAATTCAAAGATTGCAAACCCATGGCCTGCAGACCAATCTAGCCATACAGAATTTCATAAATTGTACATTACATTCTGTTTTACATGTATGCCTATGTTTACAAATTACAAAATCCTCCCACATTAGAATCTGTATTTCTGTTTTCTTTGGAAAAATTGAAAGTGCTGGAAACACTGAATTCTTTTTCAATCATGACAGCAATCAGCTGGCATAGAGTAGCTGCTTCTCTTTTTTATTGTAGTAAAAATATATGTAATGCAACATTCGCTAATTTAACATTCTTTTAATGTATAATTCTATGACATTGATTACACTATATGCTGTCATCTCTAGGATATGTTGCCAAATTTTCCATCACCATGAACAGAAACTCAATAAGCAGTAACTCATCCAAAGCCCCCCAATTCTTGGTTTCTAAATAGACTTGGTATTTATACATTTTCCTATTGTAATGTGCCATATAAGTGGAAACATAACGTTATTTGTCCTTGCATGACTGACTGACTTCACTCCACATGCTGCTGCCCTCTTTTGGCCTGGTATGCTCTTTAGGGCTTGCGGTCACCATTATGCTGTATCCTTTCCGGTGAATTATTCACCTTGCTCCTCTGGGTGGTTTAATTGAATAGGAGCACATTTGAATAAATGACTTGATAATCCGTCAATCCGTCTTATATTCAGTTACTGGACCTAGTCCTACATAGCATTGAGTTTGCCCATGCTTTCTCTCTCTCTCTCTCTCTCTCTCTCAATGGTGATGACTTTCACATGTACAACCTATTCCTAAGGATTTTTCCAGCTATAAAAAAACCCTATGAGGTTGTTGTGATAAGTGAAAACCTCTTCTTGGGGGGAACAAAAGAGCACATACTTTATAGTCTTCAGGAAAAGCGTCTCTGCTAACAAATGTCTTATGACATCTCACAACTGATCACAATACACCTGTGTAGAGTTTCTGTGCATTTGAGAGGGGCTCTTATAGTTGAAAATGGAAGCATACTAACACACTTAGAGAATTCTGTTTATAAAGCATGATAGAAATGCATCAACAGGATCTCCCAATAAATCACATTAGGACAAGTACTCGATTTAACAAAGATTTAGCTGAGGTTTAATTCAGCTTTCTGCACACATTCTTATGGGCAGAGCCAGCCACCTACTTGGAAGAAATTGGCATACACCTCCTTTCTGTGCTTGGGCTGATAAAGAATCTGTACTATTCCAGGATTTAGGTAAAAATGGGATACTGTTTCTCAGAGAGTCTTAAAGACAGAGAAACCAACTGGGTCTTTCAGACACTGTCTTAGAACTTGCAGTTTGCACCAAGTTGTTCAAGAGAATAGCTGAAATGTTGGGTACTTTTCAAGAAAGTTAGGGAGGCTGGGAAATAAGCTCTAGCAGAGATGAAGAAACAGTGACAATGGAGGGGGTGAGTGTAGAGCCAGGTGAAAGATAGAGCAAGGGCCTTGGGATGCTGGATGCTGGCTCATGGATAGGGCAGAGGACATGAGTTTTGAAAAAAGAAGACTAGAATAAGATTTTAAGAAGAAGGATCTGGTCAGTGAGTCATTGCCATAAGTTATAATCAACTTTTAGCTGACCCTAAGCTGGTTCTTGCCTATCTTTCTCTTGAATTGTCACTGTAGGATTCAAACTAATATGAGAGGTGCTACCTTTGGGTTAGAAGCACAGCTCCCTACGTACTAGACCAACAGAGTTCCAGGGGGTTGAGTCCTTCATATATTCTCATCAAATTGACCTTTTTAATGATTTTTAAATTCTCTCATGCTATCCTGGTTCACCTAAAGCATGATTGATGGATCACACGAGAGGTCAAACCTTCACACGTGAGAAAAGTAGAAAAGAAGATGATGGTTCTTAATGTTACCTATTCATCACAGTCAAGTTGGAAACAATTCGTAACTCACCCTCCAGCAGGTCTTCTGAAACTGTGTATTAAGTCCGATGAGATTGTGCATATTTCTCCTGAATAGGGGCTGGTGGATTCGAACTGATAGAGAGGTGCTGCTTTTAGGTTAGCAGCACAACTCCCTATGAACTACATCACCAAGGCTCTCTTAGGTTGCTGTTGTTATGTGCTGTCAAGTTCCTTGAGATTAATAGCGACCCTATACACAAAAGCTCTGAACTCTGCTCTATCCTGTGCCAACCTTACTGTCTCTGACACACCTAACCTCATTACCACAGTCACTGAATCAATCCATCTCATTGAGGGTCTTCCTCTCTTGTGCTGTCCCTCCACACTTTCAAGCACGATGTCCCTCTCCAAGGACTGGTCCCACCTTGCAACATGAGAAGACTTGCGTCCAAGGAGCAACCTGGTTTTACCTTCTCTAGGATAAACATGCTTGTTCCCCTGGCAATCCATGGTGTAGCCGATACTTTTCTCCAGCACCACAGTTCAAAGGCATCGATTCTCTTTCTATCATCCTCAGTCATCATTCTGCTTTCTGACACATAGCAACTAATTGCAAAGACTATGCCTAGATCAAATGCACCTTAGGCTTCAGACTGGAATTGTTGCTCTTCGGTACTCTTGAGAGGTCCGTGACAGCAGACATGGCCAATGCAAATTGTCTTTTGATTTTTCTGGTTGGAGGTGCCAAGAGTGTTGATTGTGGAGCCAAATAAACTAAAGCTGTTAACAATCTCAATCTCTTCATCATCTATCATGATGCTTCCAATCAGTCCAGTGGTGAGAATCTTTGTTTTGTTGGTGTTGATCTTCAATACATAATTAAGGTTGCAGTATAGGGTGTTATTTTCAAGGTGTTTCAAGTAAAGGGTGTTCGCTTTTTAAGATACTAAGAGGATGGCATTTTACCTGAAAGTCTAAGATTGTTAGGAGAAGGTACTAAACATTTGATTTTCTAGACATTGAATTGTTAAAGAGCAGAGCAAATGGATCCAGTCAGACATTTTCTTTGTAGGCTAAATGCTAAAGTAAATGGCATAAGGAATTCAGGACCACCTGTGGAAAAATTAAGCATCTATATTGATCCAGAGACTGTAGCGATGAGTTTGACCATGTCAGAGATGATGAGCATGACACAGAATAAGACAGGGTTCAGATCTGTTATTCATAGGATCTCTATGAGTCACTCTTAACTCTATAACACATAACAGCAATAACACCTTCTGGTTTCTTCAAATTAAAATCATAAGAATTTGAAAAGAAAATGAAGGCATTTTAGAGGTTACTCAAGGGAGGTCTTCCTCTCCTGTCCTGTCCCTTCACCCTTCCAAGCATGTAAGTACCGGTCCCTCCAGTTACGCACCCAAAGTATTTGAGACAGAGCTTCAAAATCCTAGCCTCCAAAGAGAAACTTGATTTTACCCTCTCCAAGATAGATCTATTTGTTTCCCTGGTGGTCCATGGTAGGTGCAGGAGAGGAAGACCCAGGATGAGATGGATTGATACAGTAACTAGGACATTGAGGGTAGTAGGTGTGTCAGAATCAGTGAGGCTAGCTCAGGACAGGGCAGGTTTTAGAACTGCTGTACATAGGGTTGCTATGAATCACAGAGAGCTCCACAACACGTAACAATAACAAAAGGAGATCAAGTGGCCTAGTGGTAAGATGCTGCACTGCAATCCCAGAGTCATGTGGTTCAAATCTCCCATTTGCTCTTCAGGGCAATCTCCTCTCATGCAATTTACTGCCTGTGAAAACCTTCTACAGGGTCAGCTAGGGTTTGATTTTGACTTGAAGGCAAATAATAACAACAAATGTGTGTTGTAAGCTAATGGTTTTATCCATATGGCTTGAAAACATTTGTACCACTTCTCAGCTGAACTTAAAGGTCAGCTGTCTGAGGCTGGCTAATTACTGAGGGAGAGTTCAAAGTTCTATGCTCTAAGAGGACAGAGGGAATAAAAGCAGTGAACCACAAAACTGTCAGAAAAGTTTACTTTTGCATGGTCATTGAGTTAACGCAGGAACAGGCCAGCGCTCGTCCATATCTGTCTTCATGAAATACTAGGCCTCTCTGTCACAAAGAGACTTTCAGAACCAGACACGTTTTTCAAGTTAGAGGGGAGATTGTAAAACAGAATACTCCTTCACCAGAAAGAAGAAGAAAGGGGAGAAAAGACTGGAAACTTATTTTCCTTTTTTAAAAAGTTTTATTACGGTTCAAATCAGCACGTTGGTTCATTTCAGCTTCTTCACTGCCAAACCTGGGGGCAGGGACGGCTTCAGTGTTTCTGCTTTCTCTTTGTGATGACTAGGGTATAAAGGTACTTGCTGTACTGAACCTTCAACTTCACATTATCCTTACTTTTCTTGATCTTGACAGATCTGGCATCCTTTTGCCTGGCCACGAGCAGGAAGTCTTTGAGTTCCTCAATTTTGTGAGGTATGGCGGCGAGGTGTGGGGGCCTGCGGGCCAAATGCTGGTACAACCAGCAGCCAAAAGCAAGGAAGAGGATGGAAGAGCAAGACTACACATTTCTAATCCTCACTTTCCTACTCTTACTTAAAATGTGGCCATTGTGTTTCGGGGTGCCCTTGTTCAGGCACAAAGATGAAAAACCACGAGCTTTAGCATGCACAATGGTTGCCATTTTCCTTCTCATAAGGAGGGAAGCAGAATGACTTACAGGTTACCCATCTGCTGCCTAAAGGGATGCAAAGATTTGGGGAAAGAATTCTACCTTTTTTTCTTTTTCAAATTGTAAAAAAAAAAAAAAAAATGAAGAGAAAATGCTAATAGTTGCAGTTGGAAAATATGCCTGGGAGAATGGCCTTTATCGTCAGCTTTTGAAGTAGGGGCTGCAAAAGAGATGAAGCCAGGGAGAGGACCTTGAGGGCCGATCAAGCAGAGGGAGCGCTGTGGGCACCAGAACACAATTGATACCTGAGGGAGACACTTTTCTGTAAAGTCATTTGAAACTTGCTCAGTGATTTGGTAAGAATAATTTAAACGGTCTTCTAAACGAGATCTCCCTGTTTCATCTACAGACAAGAATGCAAGAGAGATGTTTATAAAGACCCCAGCCTCTGCTTAGTAGTGATGTCCAAACACATTCTGGTAATTAGCTTAACTTTGATCCGATGCAGTGCTTTCACCTGGTAAAATAAATCCGTGAGATGTCTTGAAAGGCCTCTCCCTTTGAGGTCACTACTGGTTAATATCAAATTGAATTATTTCAGTAGATATTATGAGAGTTTTATTTTTATGTTTTAAGCCTAATATCTGGTTATCCTGTTAATAAATAAAATGCAGTCTCTGTTTATAAGAGTTCAAAGTGAAAATCTTTCATTTATTAATACAATGACTTTTTTCTCACAAAACAAAGAATATTCCATATAAAAATATCTACACTTTGACATTGTTCTTATCATAATTGGCACCTTAGTTTCTCACTTTACTGTTAGAAAGGCTTAAGCATGTGGCAAAACAGTGAAAAGAGAAGTTCACCTTCTGTACCTGTGAATGTATTACACATAAGTTTATTGCTGTTTTTATGCATCCCTCTTCTGCTACACTCAGAAGAAAAAGAAAACAAACAAAAAAAAAATCCATCGTTATGGAGTCAAATTGCAACTTATAGTGAACCTGTGGGTTCTATAGAGTAGAATTGCTCCATAAGATTTCCCAAGTTGTGGTCTTTAGAGAAGTAGACAAAGATATCTTTCTCCCATAAGATAACTGCTGAGCTCTGTCAACCTTTTGCCTAGGAGATAAGTCTTAACCACAACCCCACCAGGAGTTCTTAGAAGAGAGTGTTGTTGTTAGGTGCCAATGATTCAACTATGAATCAAAGCAACTCTGAACAAGAGATCTGAACCTTGCCCTCGTGTGCACCATCCCCACAATCTCTGATATGCTTGTTACACTGTTACAGTCTCTGTGTCAATCCATCTTGTTAGGGGTCTTCCAAGTCTTCTTTGACTCTCTACCTTTCCCAGCATGGTGTCTTTTTCCAAGAACTGACCCCTTACAACAAAGTATGTGAAATGGAGTTTTACTATCATTGCCTCTGAGGAGTATAGTGATTGCACTTTCTGTAAGATAGATTTGTCTTTTTTTTTTTTTACATGGGTAGTCATTACTCTTCAGCAGCAAAATTCAAAGGTTTCAGTCCTTTCAATCTTCCTTATTCATGGTCCAACGTTCAGATGCATGGAAAGCAACTGAAAATATGATGGCTTGGATCAAGTATACCTTAGTCTTTAAACAGACATTTTTTTAAATTTTATTGTATTAATTTTAATGAACATTTACAGAGATTTTGGATTTCCATTCATTCATTTTTTTTTAACACTTTAAGGAGATCTTTGGCAAGAGATTTCCCCAGTCTAATGTGTCTTTTGATTTCTTGACTGCTGCTATGATGGGTGTCAATTCTGGATTCAAGTAAAATGACAACTTCAAAATTGTCTCCATCTATCATGAACAACATGCCTCTGGAAACTCTATGAACTTTGATAAATGTCAATAGTTATAGAAAGACTCAGGCCTTTTGTTCATAGAGTCACTATGAGTTGTGCTTGACTTGACGGCAATCAGCAACAACATCATGATGTTGCCTACTGATGTAATAATGAGGATTTTTGGTTTATTGGTGTTGAGATGTTCTTGAAAAGTGTTTCAGAATTGCCATTTTATCAGAAAAGTGTCACAAGCTATTAAGTAGCACAGGTACTGTCTTCCCTTCTTATTTCTTGGTGTTTCCTCTCTTGCTTTGTCTGTAAAATGGACTGGCCTAATGTTAGATCTAGGAATAAGAAAAGAAGTATAAGTTCTGTATTACAAAGGGAAAAAACAAATATGTCTAATGATTTCATAAGGGAGATCTGGTAGCCTAATAGTAAGAAGCTGCGCTATAATCCCAAAGGCACATTGTTCAAATCCACCAGCTGCTCCTTGGGAGAAATATGTACAATCTGCTTCCATGTGATTAATTGCCTCTGAAAACCCACCAGAGGGTCAGCTATGGGTCAGTTCTGACTCGACAGTACACAATAACAGCAACAACAATGATTTGATATGAATTTCAGCGCACATCACATAGTCTCATTACAATATTAATGGGAATATCTTTAAAGAAAGATTTTGGAATGTCATTTAAATTGATGTAGTACTAAGAGAGTATTAGGACAATATAACATCCTAAAGACTCAAACAAAATGCACTTTCATGAAGTTGGTCACTGTAGAGAAATGAACAAAAGAACTCAAACTAGCTAATACATTTTCATCTTGGAACTGGAAATTGTAACATAATTTTTCAACATTATAATCATAATACTCATTTTTATTTAAAGATATTTAGAAGTATATAGAAAGGAAAATATACCTGTGATCCCATCACATAAAGATTATCACAATGAACATTTTTAACTATTTTAGACTTTTATATGTACATAGAATTTTAAGTTTGCAAAATTGGGATCAAATGTAAACATAATTTTGTAGCTTGGCTGTCTTTTTATTTAAAATGAAATCCATTCTGTTACATTATTATATGTTATTTTAAAATACCATTAGTTTGGAGTTTTTGAAATAGAAATTACATCTTATGTGGTTTTGGAAATTTATCCACTGTGCAATGTTTTATGATGCAAAAGAATTTTCTATTCCATCCTAGCCTCTAGTTTAACCCTCCAGAGTCAAATAATCCTAGCAATAGTTTCTTATATACATCAGGTTTTAATGACTAAGCTATACTTTCCCACTAACTTATCACTAATGCCATGAACAAAGAATTCCAAAGAATTTTGGTTAATGAAAAGGATAGATCTCTCATGCTATATTTTTAAAAAGATGTGTAGTCAAATGCATTGTTAACATGAACAGAGTTGTTCATGCAATTGTAGCTGTAGAAAACCCAGGATTTGTATAGGTAAGTGCTACTTTTTTGGAAAGCAAATAGCTTTAAGGAGTGTTAGTAGAGTTGAGGGAGTTAGAAGATCCAGCAATACTGAGTCCTAACAAAAAGACTAGCAAATTCATGAGGAAGACTTGATATTGTCTCATTCATTTATATGCGGCTGCACCCTACAATTCTTTCTTGGCCTGCTCTCAATTCAGAGAATGACTGAAGTAGGACATGTGAGAAATGACTAGAAAGTGGTGGCAACCATAGTGAATGAGACAGAATGCGATTGGGTGGTGGTGGGTGGGTGCTTGGAAAGTAGTGGTAGTGGTGAAACAGTTGCTACTCACACTATTACTTTAAGGACATGCAACCTGGGTTACACTTTACATTTTAAAAAAAAAAAGATAAAAGATACCTTGGTTTTTCCTGTGTATTTGCCTCTTTCCAGCAGGCTCTATTTTGTTACATTTAACTTTATTAGTTTCACAGATTTTGGGTTGTGGGGTTTTTTTCCCACAAACTGTAGCAACCTTGTAATGAGTAAGTCTCTGAATAGAATTTTTCCCACAGCATATGTCTCTGTGTCACATGTTGGTGATTCTCTTAATCTTTCTTTTTCTTAATGCTATGACTTAATCTTTCAAGTGTTTTCATGAGGCTATGACAGAAGAAGGATGTATGCCTTTGAACTGTGGTGTTGGAGAATAGTACTGAATATCCCCTGGGCTATCAAAATAGCAAGCAGATATGTCTTAGAGAAGGTGCAGCCAGAGTGCTCCTGGGAGGCAAAGATGATAAAGCTTCATCTCACATACTTTGGGCATGCTGCTATGAGAAGCTATTCCTCTCTTTCACTCTCCCTCCACCTTTCCGAGCATGATGTCCCTCTCCAAGGAATAACCTCTCCTAGCAACTTGCCCAAAACATATGAGATGAAGTTTCAGCATTTTTGCCTCCAAAGAGCACTGTGGCTACACTTTCTCCAAGATACATCTCTGTTCTTTTGGTAGTCCATGGAACCTTAGGATTGGCTTTATTTTGGTGGCATAGAATTAAACCTGCATTGTCTTTTATCACTGAGCTGTATGTGTTTAAATGTTGATAATTTATACCAAACAATACTGAACTAACAAAATTTGCTGTGGGTTAGCCAGGCCATGGTCTTTGCAATTATTTGCTATGCATCAGAAAGCTGGACAATGGCAAGGGACTATAGAAAGAGAATTGATGCCTTTGAGCTGTTGTGCTGGAAAAGAGTATTGAATATACCATGGATTGCTAAGAGAACGAACAGGTTTGTCCTGGAGAGGGTTAAACCAGGCTGGTCCTTGGAGGCAAGGATTCTGAATCTCAATTTGACAAACTTTGGACAAATTACAAGGAGAGAGCAGTCCTTAGAGAAGGATGTCATTCTTGGGAGGGTGGAGTGACAGTGCAAGAGAGGAAGACCCTGGTTGAGATGGATTGACTCAGTGACTGGGATAATGAGAGTAGGTATGCCAGAGACAAAAGTTTGGCTCAGGATAGAGCAGGATTCAGAACTGTTGTACATAGGGTTACTATGAGTTGTAGGTAACTTGGCATGTAACAACAGCCTTAGAGTATCACCTTATTTTTCTCCATTAAAAAAATCTTCTCTCCAGAGATTTTCATTAATGTCATCTGCAACTCTTGACTTCGCTAAACCCTGGAACCAACCTTCCTTTACTTGAAATCTGTGACATCTGCTGTCAAGGCCAGAGGCTGACATATAACATCACAAATATACATAATAGCCAGAGCAAAAGACTAGCAAGGTCTCAAAGCAGGGATACAGTAACGACAGTTCCGGTCTCATCACAGCCGGAAAATGGTGATTGGCTTCCGAGTTCTGGCACTGGAATAAAGGGAACTCCATGACTGCAGAGATGGGAAGTTCTTGCTACCTCAAAACTTGCCCAGGACTCTCCCAGTGGAATGTTAGCTCTTGGAAGCACTCAACCTAAGTAGTCATGGATGAGTTATCTAAATATAAATGCTTAATGCTTTCATTCTTCTCCCTCACATTGCCATTACGTTAGCTTCTGTAATAGCTGGCCCCCAATCAGGTTTCCAAGGCTGTGAATAGCACAAGAGGAGACTCCCCACCTTCTTCCTAAGGAATTGCTGGTAGTTTTGGCCTCTCACAAAAGGCACAACTTTGTGGGGGGATTAGCAACACAATTCCCACCAGAGCTTCCTGTTTTAAAATCTCTAAAAATCCACTTAAGCATTTTTCCATTCTAAATCATACTTTCATAAACATAATCCAGTGATATCTTTTCCATGTCAGATCACCCAGTAACTAAAGCAAGCATGGGTTTGCTTGTGCATACATACTAATCTGGTGTTGCTGAGAACCACTGAGTCAGAACCTACTCATAGCTGACCCTCCAGAGAGTTTTCAGAGACAAAGGGAGAGATTGCCCAGCTTTTTCCTGTGGAGCAACTAGTGGATTCAAATCATGTGCCTTTCTGTTGGCAGTGTAATTCCTTACCACTGAATCAGCCGAGTCCCCTATACTAATCTATACTGAATGATTTCTCATCTTCCCCCCCCACATCAAAGACTTTTCTCCCATGTATGACTGGTGTCTGTTTCTCCCTTAGTCCCACCAGTACCTTCCTATAAAATCAAAGGCCTCTTTTCAAAATTACAATCCCTGTCAAGGACAGAGTACCCAGTAAACAAGGCAAACTTGGGCTTGCTTGTGCTTACTTACTAATCGGTCAGTCGTGCTTATCTTGCTTCTGGGGTAACCCACCTCCAATGTTATTTATTGTAGCAAATTTGCCCTTGAGTGTGCCTGGGTGCATTTCCTTGTCACTTAAGAGGACAAAGAAAAACAAATTCAATTTTGTATAAATAGTGAGAGGAAAATACCATTAAGAAGCTTCAGGGTAGCAATTGTAGATGTTTTCCACAAGGAGAATTTGAGCATATGCTTTATGAAAATGACAAAAGATTACCTAGCATGAATCAACAAACTGGTTTAGAAGCTAATGGTCACTTGGAATGATATGGGTGCTTATTAAGAGCCCTGACACCCAACAGAGACCTCAATTCCCTTTTTTATAATGAAGCTGACATCAGTTTATACAAAACCAACTTACAATTGATGTAAGTGCTGCTCTCCACCTGAAGGGCTGCTTTATTATTTGAATATTGAATGATGGAATCAAACACACCTATCAATCTATTTCTCCCAGTCATTTGCATTTCAAATTAGTGTGATCTTTTTAAATATTCATGTTATTTGACTTGGTAACACTATTTGCAGGAATTCATTCCAAGAAAATAATTCTAAACAATAGCAAAAAAATAGAAAACAAGTTAAATATTCAATAATAGTAGAATAGTTAAGTAAAACTACAGTTTACAATCTCAGAGAAATGTTATATAGCCTTTGCAATGATTGCAAAGATAATATAATAACAGAAAATATTTACAACAGAATGTTAGAAAGCCAAGATGCTAAATTCCAAATAAGCACATTACATATTATACCTGTCAGCTAGCAAGCAAACAGAAATCCTTTGTATAGGAAATATAAGAATAGGGGGAAATTTGGTGAAACTAAGCAGTAGCTATGTCTGTGTAATACTTATTTTTCCTCTGCTAATTTTCTAGTTTCTTTAAATGAGTGTGTTATTTTTATAATGAAAAAGGAATAAAAATTTTAAGAAGGGTGTAACCATGCTCCTTTATAAAATGATAGTTTAACACCAAAAAGAATGTCATTTCAACAAACTTGATTTGATGTTGTCATGAGTAAGATTTTCTAAAGCTAAAATGCTTGTCTACTTCATCAATAATCCAAAAAGCTCTGATCTTTTGCAAAGAAAATAAGCCCCATCTTTGCCTTGAATGACTCTGCCAACACCATGCACAGCACTATGGATTGTTTACAGCCCAAAGTTTGAGATTTTCTTTCTTTCTTTCTTTCTTTCTTTCTTTCTTTCTTTCTTTCTTTCTTTCTTTCTTTCTTTCTTTCTTTCTTTCTTTCTTTCTTTCTTTCTTCTTTCTCTCAGTTAAAGCTTCTACAAGTGGTACAATCAGTCAGAAAATTAACCTTATTAAAATCCAACTGCAACATTAAATCAAAGATTTCCATGGAAGCAGATTCAGAATGTTGAATGAATGCAATGTGAAGTGGAATTTCCTTTCATTTCACAACCCCTCCCCCACCTCCCAACCCCCATATTTCTGCCCTTCAAATTCATCAAGTGATCCTTTGTTCTGACACTCTAGGGCAGGAAGTATGGAAGGAACTGATCAGCTTTCCTAACACCTCTCATGATTTTTGAATATGCACATGTTTGAATACATCAGACACATCTGCTTCAAGATTGTCCATGCTAAATATTCTCAACATGTGTAATTCATAGACTACACCAGCTCCCTTCTTCTCTTCTCCCCTGTATGCAACAGCAGCTCACACATCCACATACACTTCAGTCTTCCCAGACTGAGTTTTAAAATGAAGGAAAACAAATTTGCAACAGGAATGTGCAAAGCAGTATGTTGTGTCCAAGTAACCATCAAGAATAAATTAAATCAAATTCAGCAAGTGAGAGAAGAGATGGCAATGGGGGGAGGAAAGAAATTTAGACTGAAAAGCCATTGTATGGTTTTCAAAAGCTTTTCTGAGCTTTCTCTTCTCTATTATCACCTTGCAAATAGCTTTTCTTATGCCTTGTAAATAGAAAAGGATACAGCTGTGATTTTTCTGCTTTTGTTTCTGTGTTATTACCTGTGTGTATTTTTTCCATTTAATTGAGAATATTTTTTTAAAGATATTTTATTAGGCTCCCGCAGTTCTTCTACTTCTTTGTAGTGGTAAAATTGCATAAAGAAAACACTCAAAAACAACCTTTACGAATGATGCTTTGTTGACAGATCTCTTTTTACCTTGGTTTTGGGGGTTTTTTGGGGGGGCTGGGGTTAAAGTGCCCTGTGGTACAAAGTGTTGTATGTTGGTCTATTAGTGGAAAGACTGGTGATTGGAAAGGTCACCAGCCACTCCAAGAGAGAAAAAAAGATGAGACAAAGATTGAAAGCTTTGTAAGGTGATAGAAGGTCACTATGAGTTGGAATCAGCTCAGGGATAGTGGGTTTCGGGGTTCAGGCAGCTTAGTTTGCTAGTAAAAGATAAAGACTGGTATACTGTTATTCGTAAAACTTGTCTCTAGAGATATGGGTAAATTAAATTTTCATGTATATACATTTCATTAGGAGATAATGGTAAGGCAACATTTATATTATCACTCCCCCGTCTTTATAATCTCACTTTCTTTTGTCCAAATTAAATTTCAAATGTTTTCTTCTGGCTTCTTTTGTCAATATGCTCACCTGTAAACTCTTTAAATGTGCAGTGATTTTTTATTTCTTTTTTTTTTTCTTCAAAGTTGATCCATCACTAGCAATAAAGGTTCACAACAAGATTTTAATTCTGGAAATAACCTGGGAGATACGATTTTCTGTCTTTGGGCCTCAGTTTCCTCATCTGAAGATGTTAAAAAAAAAAAATAACCAGCTAGGACTGTTAAGTAGGAAAAAGAGTTGAGCACATGCAAGAGAGAAAAAAAGAAACTGGTCCCAAGAAACAAATACGCCTTCATTGCATGGTCTGATCTGAGAGTGATGTCAAGTGACCAGAACAGAGAATGTCAAAATGGTACATGGGCAGTCAAGGACAGTTCCTTTTTTACAGAGGTTTATGGGGAGAACTGAGGAAGATAATATTTTGCCTTAGAATTTGCAGTGTGGTTCCTCCTATTCATTAACTTGGGTGTGGGCTTTTGTGATCAGGCCCAGAGCCTTATCAGGATCTGGTTAGATTTTATCAGATTTCTTCAAGGAGTGATCAGGGCTGGGGGCAACTGAGACATTATTCTTCCTCCAATCCAGACCCTCCTTCAAGAACTTAAGTGAATATGTGATAGCCAAGGTTATGAGTCAACTTAAGAGTAGACTAATCATCTTTCTCACAGAGTGGCTAGTGAATTTGAACCATTAACCTTAATTCTCAGTAGTTTGACAATTATGTAATCTTTTTATGATCTCCATTTTATGATCTCATATAAGCAACTAATCAGTTGAAAGGAGAATTCCCATGGGGGTGTGACCTACATCCATTATTATTATGAATGTTCCTGCAAGGCTCGTGTTCTCTTAGTACTGCATCTAGATGGACTTATCATCCTCTGATCACTACTTCTTGGGATGTGAGCTAGCAGTCTGCTCTTTAACCTGCCGTTTGAGGGTCATGAGGCTCGTCACATCACATGAATCAGAAGCTTCCAGCCTGACACTTGACCCACAGGTTTGCAACTTACAAGCTTCCCCAACAACTGTGTGAGTCATTTCTCCATTTCCTTAAAATAAGTAAATCATGTGTGTGTGTGTGTGTGTGTGTGTGTGTGTGTGTGTGTGTGTGAGAGAGAGAGAGAGAGAGAGAGAGACAGAGAGAGACAGAGAGAGACAGAGAGAGAGATGTCTGGTGGCAATATCCATAGTGAATTGTACTTCTAACCCAAAGGTTGTACCTAACTGGCAATTCTAATCTACCAGTGGCTTCTAGGGAGAAGGATGGACAGACAGCCTATCCTAGTGTCATTTAGAACTTTAGAAACTTGATGGTGGAGGGTCAACTATGAGTAGGAACCAGTTTGATAGCAATGAATGTAAAATACACACATATACACATATACACACACATGCATACACACACACACACACACACA
>NW_006399906.1:2906596-2916212 GCF_000299155.1 Elephantulus edwardii | reverse complement strand
GAGTGGGTTCTGACTTGACAGTATACAACAACAACACAAATATAATATATATAATAGATAGTATATAATATATAGTATATAGTATATAATATATAGACATATATACACACATATATACGTTTATATTTCCTGGTGGTGTAGTGGGTTATGTGATGGGCTACTAACTGGAAGGTCAACAGTTCAAATCCAATAGCCTCTCTGAGAAAGATTCGACGGAGAGTAGCCATGAATTAGAATCAATTTATTATTAGTGGATTTTGGGGTTGAGTTTTAGACTTATTGCCCTCTAGAGAATATAGAGCATAGGAGAAAATAAAATTCCTAAGAAGTTACCTTAAGGTTTATTTATAAGAAATCATAGTTAGACTATTCTCCAATTAGCAACACTCAACAAGGGCCAGGAATATAGTCGGGTGGGAGTAAATGTCCTACAACTAAATGCTTTCTCACAAGCCCGCAATGTCCTCCCCACCACTAACCAGTTTTCAATTCACAAAGAGGTGTGACCTTTACTCACTCTATGGTTACTTATTTCCCTTAAAAGTCAGAAAAACCTTTATGAAAGCCTTTATTAAAATCGTCTATAAAAGCTGTCCCTTTCTTAAAAGCTGACCCCTGACTTCTAGCTCCTTTCTTCATCCATTTCCATTGGGCTTCGACGCATTACTCTATATATCTGAGTCACGATGGAATTTTTCTCTTTACTTCTTTAGAAACCAGGTGCCTCTAAATAGACTATAGATGTTAAAATGGCAACAGCTTGCCAATTTGAATAAACAATCACACAGGTGTCTCAAGAGTCCACACAGACTCAGAGTTATCAGGAGAGATGTGGCGATGGTCTATAAAAGCTTAACTGTCATACTGATATTAAAACCAACCTCATACAAACATTCCTCAATGAGTTATTTCTCCACTTAAAAAAACCTGGCATCTATACCAAAAAAAAAAAAAAATGCGAAGGGAACTCTGGTGGCTTAATGGTAAGAACCTGTGTTGCAACCCCCAAGGGACGCGGTTTTAATTCTTCAGCCACTCTGCAGAAGGATGGGCAATCTCCTCCCATGCATTAACTGCCTCAAAACCCTCCCGAGGGTCAGCAATGGGTCAGTTCCCACTCGAAGGTAGACAATACCACCACCAACATACCAATGCAAAGAGTATTGATTATATATGGAGTACCAAAAGAGTAAACACATTTGTCCTGGAGGAAATGCAACCAAGGTGCTGCTTAGATACTTAGATATAAGAATGGGTGATATTTGGTCTCACATACTTTGTGCAGTTTTTCCTAAGGGGCCAGTCCTTACAAAACGACATTGTGGTGAGAAAGGTAAAAGGTCATCAAAATAGAGGAGCACTCTCGGCTAAAGAGATTGACCCAGTGACTCTAGAAATGAGTTCAAGGATGTCTGAAATAAATCATGAGGATGGTGCAGGATAAAATAAAGTTCGGCTCTGTTTCTCATTGAGTTGCTGTGAGTGAGTCATCACTGACTTGATGGCACCTAACAGTGACATACTACTGCCCACATGGCTGAGTACCTGATGGTGCAGCGTGTAAAGAAAATGTGTCAGTCTGCTAACTGCGAGGTTTGGTGGTTTGCTCCCAACAGGCTCTCTACAGGAATAAGACAGGCAGTCTCCTCCTATACAAGTTTACAACTAGTGGACAGTAAGGTCTCCAGTGGTTTTTTGAGTGTCCTTTGTGTACATTACTTTTTCCAAACTGAAAGATTCCCTGACATGTGAGTCCTTAGTTTTTCTTGACAAGAATCTCCTCTTCAGGCAATCTCTGGCTAGATGTGACCCTAGCAACCACTCCAAATCTTTATTAGTGTCTGCTCTCAAGCAATTCTGACAACCAACCCAGAAACTTTGGCACTTTGCTTTTTTTATTGTGACATTGGACAGACCATGTCTTTGTAATTGTTCCATTGAAAAAGAAAAGAATTTCTCTCTCTCTCTCTCTGTGTCTCTCTCTGTCTCTCTCTCTCTCTCACTCTCTCTCACACACACACACACACACACACACACACACACACACACACACACACACACACTCACCTAAGCCTCTTCCTCTTGCCTTGTTGGGAGTAAAGAACTCATTCTGGGTGAGTCCCATTGAATGGGTATTTCCCCATTTCCCCTCCCATACTTCCGCACGCTGAACATACTCGTGATAACAATTAATGAGGAAGGGTTTATGAGAGTGGGGAGCGTCCAGTCTTCAGCTCTTAAATTCTGCCTATATGCGCACAGATCCCATTACCTCAGGGGAAGCTCTTATTAATCTCAGTGTCAGAGCTGTTTCAACAAATCTACTGTAATAATGAAAAGTCATCTTATCACACTTTGCTCTCAGTAAATTTACCATTCTTTGATAAGGTTGCAAACAACCGGGAAGTAATTGATCTGTAATTAGTGTGGCAACTGCTGAAAAAGGGAGCCTGCGCTGGGGTGTCATCATTTATCTGCCCAGCGCAGCGCATCCTGTTCTCCAACACTAAATTATTTAGCATTCCTTTCAAATACAAATGGTCTCATTGTGTCCTCCATTATTTTAAGAACTTTCTGAAGAGGAGGCTAACATTTAAATTTCTGATTATCTGTCGCCAATGCAGTGCTTAAAGGGGCTGGGAGTGGAGGGCGCTCATTTTTCACACATGACTTGCCTGCTGAAGCGAGCCTGTGCTCCGAATGGAAAGAGACAGTGGCCCTTTGATCTGAACCAAACTTGCACAATTTATCTTTTAAATGCACTAAAGCTTTTGATAAATGTCAATTTGACAATTAAATTCTTCAAGGGCCACAATATATCACCATCACAGTGCCTATTTTTGAGGGTCGGTCAGCCATAACATCTTTCAGCAAGCTGTAGTCAGGGGGACAGATAGTAGCGCCCATGGCGAGCTCTCCTACGCGTGGTAATCCCCTCCCTTTTTTATCTCTCACTAAGTAAAATAGCTGCGATCTTTTCCTTTAAGGGGGGCCACAACTCAAGTGGTAGAATTCACAGTCTGCCTTGCAGCCCAAGGACCTGTGTTCAAGTTTTATCCTGTAGTTTCTCCTCTCTTATGCTCAGAGAACAAAAGCAGGCCCTTCCTCCTGGTCCATGCACTTTTCTTAGTTTGAGCTAAAAATGTTTGTATATGCATTCCTTCTTTTGCTGGTATTTTTCTTTTGAACTTTGCAAGAGGCAAACTAAGCCGAGTCTGTCATTCTCCCAGACCTTAAACTTAAAAGAAGTAGAAATAAAAGACTTGAGTTTTGACTTTGGTTGTAGAGAGCTCAATTGATGTGTTTAGCTGTTCATTGAGTGAGTCAGTGAGGATGGCCTCCAGTTGCAGGTTAAAACTGTGTACTGTTGAGTCTGAATGACCCACAGCTGACCCTCCAGCCAATTTTCAGAAGCACTAAATTGCATGGGAGGATATTTGCCATCTTGTCTGCTGGATTCCATCAGTATACATTTGGGTTGATAGCACAATCCCTTACTACTAAGCCACCAGAGCTCCCCAATTAAAGGTGGATGAAGAAAAATAGCAGACTTGAGAGTTAGGGTGAGATAGCTTCCAGGTCATTCCAAAAGTTTTAGAATATAAGACCTTGAAAGTTATTTCTTGCCTAAACTCTGATCTTGCCATGTGTGTTTGAAAACTAAATACCTTACAGGTCATGAAGGATCAGTTCTTGGCTTCTTAGGGTTTACATTCAAAAGTTCTCTTTCTTTCTCTCTTCCCGCCCCACTCCCCTCCTCTTTTGCTCCAAGAAAATGCAACCCCGCCTGGTAGAATAACAATTGTAATGTGACATTTTGAAATGTTTCACATGAAAGATTATCTTGAGCTCCATGGTTACAAAGGAGTTCCTGACAAAGAAGGATGCTCTGGACGTAGCAACAATGCCTCTGTGATAGCCTTTAAAGCTCTTCTGTCATCACAGATAGTGTCGCCATGACCCAACGAAACCCCCTACCCAGATATTCAGCATGGATGTGATATTATCTTTTGACAAAACCAATATTTCAGTGGGATTGTAAAGAAGACGGGCGGAAGCTTTCAGATCAGATGGCAGACCTGCTGAAAATACAGACGTCAGATACTGCTCTGATGCCTGTGTGCATCTTTTCTCAAGGACTGAGAAGAATCCCTGTAATCCTTACTATCTCTAAGAAAAAGTAAGAAATAACCAACTGGCTGACTGTCTTGAGGGCATCTCACTGTTTCTAACACAGATTAATTTTTTGGATGGGCTATCATGCAGTGTTGTCAATCAAATCCTCCAGAATTGTAATGTGACATCAGCCCACAGTACAGCTGAAGTCACAAATGCAGAGAAAAGTGGAAGTCACTTCACCGACCTTCAAAATGTTTGCCATCTCTAACTTTTTGTAAGGATTGAGAATAGCAATCATCTTGTAGACGGAACTACCAAGAAAGTTTGTCATGTGCCTTTGGGCATTTCGTGATGGTAAAACTTGGTGACTCAGGAAGGGGGAAAGTCATTTTGGTCCATGTTGTTTAAAAGTAGAGTTCTGAGTAGTACTGACAACTCTGGGAGCAACTGACCAGGTGGAATCTATCCAGTGATCTCCCCACACACACACACACATACACAAACAACAGTTGCTGTCAAGACAACTCATACTCATGATGGCACTTCATGTGCCAGAATAGATTTGTGCTTTGTAGGGTTTTCAAGGGCTTATTTTCAGAACTAGATTGCCAGACCTTTCTTTCAAGTTACATATATGTAGATTTGAATCCCCAGCCTTCTGGTTACTAGAGAAGTGTTTTAACTACTTACATCACTAATGCTGTACTTATTAATATAAAAGATACAAGTACCTTTAAAAATGCAAAATTTTTTATTGTGCCTTCCACATGGTTTTCCCAACTGTCTTTCATTGAGTAAGTTCAAGGAATTTTTGGTATGCAAAACTCTGTTTCCTGACGGATAAACAATTAGTGATTTTAAATACTGGCAGTCAGAAATTTCATAATGTACAGAGTCCTTTGGAAGGATGCTGCTGACATAATAAACATCTAGGCTCCTCTGTAAATTGTCTTTTTTAAATATCATGAATTGAACCAGGTAGTTGAAATGTATGGAAATAAAATTGAAGAATTAATCTGTGAAAGAGAATTTCATCATTTAACAACCCCCTTGACCTCCAAATAGCACTCACTAAAAGTCTCCTGTTATCTAGCACTTTTCATGTATCATTGAATCAACAGCTTCAGGAACTGCCCTGCAGCTGTGTCCTTTTCCCTGTCTTTTGATGTATCATGTGCTGGAGGGCTGGTGCAGCTCTCCCAAGTTGGACTCTGAAACAGGAGCACAAACACACCCCCTACATAGCACTGTCTAAATATTTAAGAGTAATAAATAGAACTAACCAACTTCTCATAAAATATGCTCTATTTTCTAACCTTAATAAATTTTTATTCACAGAAACAAAATTGAGTAGTATGTATACACGTATGCCTTTTAGATGACTGGAAGCCAGGAAAAAAATAGAAGAAATGACAGAATTTAATTATTTTTACACATGTCTAGATGTTTTACTGCTGTGCTCTGGATGTTTGAATGAATAATAAAACTAGACAAATATAACACATGTAATTTTCACTAGAATTTTTTTCTTGTCTTCTCTTCAGCAAAATAAGAATTTTAGCTTTCAAATTTTATTGATGCAACATTCATATGATGCACAGTTATGCATATCACAGTGAACAATTCAGTGGAATTTAGTATAGCCACAATTGTACATAATATGTATACCACACCTTTCTCCTTCCAAAATATTTCATTACTTCATAAAGAGATTTCATGCCTAAAAGGAGTTATTTCTTATTTTTCCCTCCCCTCAGCTCTGGGCAACCATCAGCAAACTTTCATCCTAATAAACTAAGTCAACACATTGTAGTCCAGCCCGAACTGATTCACAGCTCACCCTCTAGCAATTTTCAGAAGCTGTAAATCACCCAGGAGGAGATTGCCTGTCTTTCTCTAGAGGAGTTGCTGGTGGAGAGGAATTGTCTGCCTTTGGAGTTAGCAAACCTGAGGTTTTTCCACATAATTTTAGCTCTATTGCTAATAATAATCTGTTACAAGTAAAAAGTACTAATAATCACAGTATATGAAATATAAATATATTTTCTTCAAAAATTTAAATACAAAAATTACATTATATATTTTTCGAAATAATTTCCTACACTGTTCAAAATTTTTAACACTAAATGGTAAATATAGTACTGAAATAATTCCTGAATAACAAAAGATAAAGAAACTTAACTTTTAAAAACATATTATCTTTAGTAAAATAAATTATATATAATTTTTATACTTCTCATTGTTATGAAAAGGAATTGGCTGATATAACAGAATTTTATGAAAAAATGTATGAGCAAGAGCCTATGGTGATGAAGGAAGACATTTAAGCTGCCCTGACAGAACTGACAAAAAATCAAGGCCCTAGGAATTGATGGCATATCAGTTGACATATTTCAACAAGCAAACGCTGCCCTGAATGCACTCACCAAGTTGTGCCAAGAAATCTAGAGGAAAAACACCTGGCCAACTGACTGGAAGAAATCTGTATTTGTTCCCACTCCAAAGTAAGGTAATCTGGCAGAGTGAGGAAATTATCGAACAATATTATTACTATCAAATGCAAGCAAAATTCTGCTGAGAATTATCCAAAAATGACTGGAAGAGCACATCAACAGAGTACTGTCAGAAGTGCAGCCTGGGTTTAGAAGAGGCTGTAGTACTAGGGATATCATAGCTAATGTTAGATGGAGAGTAACAGAGGAATGTCTTTCTGTGTTTCATTGGCTATGTAAAGGCGTTTGACTGTGTGGATCACAATAAACTGGCTAACTCTGAAAATCATGAGAATCCCAGAACACTTGATTGTGTTTATGAAAAACCTGTATTTGAACCAGGAAGCAGTCCTTAGAACAGAGCAGGGAAATACTGTATGGTTCAAAATCAGGAAAAGTATATGCCAGGGATGTGTTCTATCTCCATATCTTTTCAATCTATACGTAGAGCAGGTCATTCAGGTGGCTGGGTTCTATGAAGAGGATTTTGGCCTCAAGATTAGAGGAAGACTCATTAACAACCTATATTATACAGATGACACAACTCTGCTTTCTGAGAGTTGAGGAGGAAGCACTTGATGCAGAAGGTAAAGGACCACAACCTTTAATATGGATTGAAGCTGAGCATCAAGAAAACAAAGCTTTTAACTACTGGACCAATTGGCAGCATTATGGTAGATGGTGAAGAGATTGAGATTGTTAAGAGCTTTGGTTTGCTTGGCTCCACAATCAATGTTCTTGGTACCAGCAGTCAGGAAATCAGAAGACAAATTGCATTGGGAAAGTTTGATGTCAGGGAATAATGAAAAGCCACAATGTCAGTTTGGAGACTAAGGTGAGCCTGATCCATTCCATACCCTTTCCAATTACTTGCTATGCATCAGAAAGCTGGACAATGTCTACGGATGATAAAAAGAGAATTAATGCCTTTGAGCTGTGGTACTGGAGAAGAATATTGAATGTTGCTTGTTGTTTTGTGCGGTAGAGTCTCTTGCGACTCATATCAACCCTATGTACAACAGTCCTTCACCTTGCTTTATCCTCTGCCAACCTTACTGTCTCTGACACACCTACCCTCATTACCCCAGTCACTGTATCAATCCATCTCATCCATAGTCTTCCCCTCTTTTTTCATCCCTTCGCCCTTCCAAGCATGATGTCCCTCTCCAAGGATTTCCTTGCCACATGCCCAAAGTATGTCAAATGAAGCCTCAGAATCCTTGCCTTTAAGTAGCAGCCTGGCTTCATCCCCTCTAGGATAAATATGTTTGTTCTCCTAGCAGTCCATGGTATAGTCAACACTCTTCTCCAGGACCACAGCTCAAAGGCATCAATTCTCTATCATCCCTAATCATTGTCCAGCTTTCTGATGCATAGCAAGCAATTGCAAAGACTATGGCCTAGATCAGGCTCACCTTTGTCTCCAGACTGACACTGTGCTCTTCAGTACTCTGGAGAGCTCCCTGGCAGGCAGCTTTTCCAGTGTAATCTAGCTCTTGATTTTCTGGCTGCTGATGCCAAGGGTGTTGATTGTGAAGCCAAGCAAACTAAAACCATTAACAATCTCAATCTCTTCACCTTCTACCATAATGCTGTCGATCAGCCCAGTGGTGAGAATCTTTGTTATCTTGATGTTGAGCTTCAATCCATATTGACACTGCAGTCCTTGACCTTCTGCAGCAAGCACTTCAGGTTCTTCTTAGTTTCAGCAAGCAGGGTTGTGTCATCTGCATAATGCAGGTTGTTGAGTATTTCTCCAGTCCTGATGCTATATTTCTCTTCATACAGCCCAGCCTCCCACATAATCTATTCTGCATATATATATATCGAAAAAGGAAGGGGACAGAATACATCCCTGGCATACACCCTTTCCGATTTTGAACCATGCAGTGTCTCCTTGCTCTGTTCTGACAACTGTCTCCTGGTTCAAGTATAGGTTTCACATAAGCACAATCAAATGTTCAGGAGTTCCAATTCCTCTCAGAGCTGGCCACAGTTTGGTGTGATCCACACAGCCAAATGCCTTTGCATAGTCAATGAAACAGAAATAGACATTTCTCTGGTACTTTATGTTTTCAGCCAAGACCCATCTAACATTAGCTGTAATATCCCTGGTACCATGGCTTCTTCTAAACCCCAGGCTGTACTTCTGACAGTTCTCTGTTGAGGTGCTGTTCCAGTCATTTTTTTTATAATTTTCAGCAGAATTTTGATTGCATGTGATATTAATGATATTGTTCAATAATTTCTGCACTCTCTCTGGTCACCTATCTTTAGAATGGGAATAAATATAGATTTCTTCCAGTCAGTTAGCCGGGTGGTTTTCCGTCAGATTTCTTGGTACAACTTAATGAGCACACCATGGATTTCCAGGAGAACAAACAGGTTTATCCTAGAGAGGGTGAAATGAAACCAGTTTGCTCCTTGGAGGCAAGGATTCTGAGGCTTCATATGACATACTTTGGGCATGTTGCCAGGAGGAACCATTCCTTGGAGAGTGACATCATGTTTGGAAGGGTGGAGGGACAGCACAAGAGAGGAAGACTCTTGATGAGACGTATTCATTCAGTGACTGGGATAATAAGGGCAGATGTGTAAGAGACAGTAAGATTGGCAGAGGATAGAGCAGGCTTTAGGGCTGTTGTACACAGGGTCACTATGAGTTGCAAGTGACTCAATGGCACATAACAACAACAACATTCTCAAGTCAATTCTGATACGTGATAACTCTATATTGTTGTGTACCATTGAGTGGGAACCGACCTCATAGTGTTCAGAGGCACAGAAGGAGATTGCCATCCTTCTCCTGCATAGCAACCCTATAAAATAGCATTAAAGTGCTACATGAAGGCTCCACTGAGTCTAGAGAACTGGCGCAGTATGAGGTGGTGGGTTTGGTGGTGAGGAGGCTTAAATCACGTTCTGACTTGTGGACACAAAAAGACAGGTATGGCAATAGAAGTTGGGTTTCATGGTACATTTACATGATGGAATACTATGCAGCA
>NW_006399906.1:2890494-2906106 GCF_000299155.1 Elephantulus edwardii | reverse complement strand
TCCACCAGATGCTCTGCCGGGGAAGGAGGGACAATCTCCTCCTGTACCAGTCAGATCTGATTTGATGGTACATGCACACAAAAATAATAAAATAATAAAAAAATAAATAAACACTCTTTAAAAAAAGCAATGTATATGCATGAAATGTAAGGAATTATTATATGAAAAACTATAAAAAATATTTTTAAAACCCCACCAACAAACAAACTGCTACATAAGGTCACCAAGGCTGTAATCTACAGCAGACCTACTATAGAGTGGCTTCTGGATTCAAACATCAAGATTTTTGAAAAGTATCTGAGCATTTAATCATTGTACTACCAGAGCTTCTACATATGTGCAAATTTAGGAGTAATGTTAATTAAGTAATATCACAAACTATTAGGTAGTATATGCAACTCTGGCAAATACCATACAGGAGACTGAATGCCATCCTTAGACCGTTATTTGTAGCTATTTACAAATTTCTGTGGCATAAGCATTCCCGTAGTAGCTTATTTTATGGGGGCTGCTGTTGTTATCTGCCAGATGAACTCCCCCCCCCTTTTCCTGCACCCTAGCCCCAACTCATGGAGAATCCATGTACAAGGAAACAAAATGTTGCCCAGTTCTGCAACATTTCCATGATCAGTTGAAGCACTGACATTTATTTTTTTTAATTAATAAAGTTTTCATTGGACTGATTTTCAAAGCAGATTTCCAAGCATTTCTTTCTTATTTCTCTTAGTCTGAATGTTCCACTGGGACTGTTTAGAATAATAGCAACACATGTTTGTGTGATAAGTAGTTACACACATGGCAAACTAGTCTGGAATAAAATTTAGGTATCCCATACCTAAGACCAGAATTCCACCATTGAACCAGAAGTGCCTTCTAGGATTTCAGGCTACTAGTGAGCTCTTGTTGGGTAAGGAGTTGTGTTGGCAACCTAAAGAAAGGCAAGCAGTTCAAATCCAAGAGCTGCATCATAGGAGAAAGATGGGCAACTTCCTCCTATGTGACTAGTGGTTTCTGAAAACTTTTGTAGAGTCAGCTATGAATTGATTATAAACCAACAACATTGAGTTGAGTTGAGTTGAGTTGAGTTGAGTTGAGTTGAGTAGAGTAGAGAGCTTATAAACTTCTGACTTTTAAAAATTGTCTCTTAGACTTAGGTAGAAACCACCCCACCTAGTAGCCAATGCATAGGACCTTTATGCAACAGTCATATTATTGAAAAAGAAACACTTTAGTTGTTTGTCTTTTCTTATAACTAAGCATGTCTAGCTCAATGCTTCCCTCTCAGTGCTGTCTCAATGACTTAGAAAGTCACATATCCCTTAAAGTTTCAGGCCATTTATACATTGTTTCCTTTTATTTCAAGGGCATAGGGCAAGAGATGAGGGAAAGTGTCTCTCTGGGGCCTAAATAGTGTTAATGAAGAGATGAATGTTTAAGAATGCTAATCAGTCTGTGGTAATGCTGAGCATCAGATTTAGAGAGTAAAGATGCCTTAGTGTATTCTTCAATAAATGCAGTGGGTTTGTGAGAGGAAAAACTCCTCTGCAGTACAGGCTCCAGAGAGCAATAAAGTCAAAGCTACCCAATATGAGTTTCCTTTTAGTCTTTGAGAAATGAACACTTTCACTGGAATCCAATAGGGTCATTTATATAGATTCTTTTCCTTAGCAAAATATGCTGGCAAAGTCAGTGAATGAATGAATGCTCAAGTTGTGAATAAATGCCTTCCACTCATCAACAGTTATTCTCCACCCCCCTCTATGTTGGTTCTCAATATTTCATTAAATAAAGTAGTTATCCAGAATCAACCTGTCTCAAATTCCAGTTAGTGGACAATTGTTTTCCACCCATTGTTTAATTTTAAATCTAACCTAAGTGTGTAAACAGCAGAGACTAAACTACTGTTAGGTATTGTTGAGTCCACCACGGCTCATAGTGAGACAACGAACAGTAAGTGTAAATCTTGCCCTATCCTACACGGTCCTCACAGTCTGCCATGCTCAAGCTCACTGTGGTAGTTACTGTGTCAACATAATGAAGAAATATAGATCAAGGCTTTACACAGAATGAATATTCCACTGCTCCTTGACCTTCTCAAACCTCTGCTTTGTGCATTTCATAAAGTGAAGAAAGCCCTACTGTTTTCATCAAAAGTAATTATGTGACAGTCAACATAGAACACAAATTCCTCAAGAATGGCACATTATGATCCAAACAGAATTTTAATATTTTGGTAATCTAACAAGATAAGGGACTTACATGATTGAAAAATAATAATACGAAACTGAACACACTGAAAATTCTCCTTCCTATTCATTATGTGTACCTAGTTTCCAACCTAGAAATTAGGTTTTGGAGTATCCCCCTATGAAAGAATCAATGTATCAATACATCCATATTCTGCTTCTTGTTGCTGTTCTAAGGTGGCAAATAGTCAAGTACAACTCATAGCAATCCGATGAACAACAGACCTGAACCATGTTCCATCCTGTGCCATCCTTATCATCTCTAACACACTTGAGCCCATTGCTACAGTCACCATGTCAATCCATCTCATTGAGGGTCTTCCTCTCTTTCACTGACCCCACCTCCTTTCCAAGCAGGATGTGACTTTCCAAGGAATAGTCTCCCCAAGCAACATGTCAAAAGTATGTGAAACAAATCTCCACTTCCCTTGCCTCCAAGGAGCACTCTGGCTGTACTTTTCCCACAACAAATGTTTGAGTTTTTGGCAATCCGTGGAATATTCAGTGTCCCTTCAATTTGTTTCCTATCATCCTTATCCAGTGCACAGCTTTCAGATGCACGGTAAGCGATTGAAAAGACAATGATTAATGCAAATGAAGTTTACTGAGGTAGAAATCATCTGGACTAGGGAAATTCCCCTTGTCACAGAGTTAAAATGACCACTCCACTGGACAAGGAAAGGGATATATTCTTGTTATGGCAGTGGGAACCAAAGGTCTGAAAGACAGAAAACTTGAAGGAATGAAGTCTAAAAGTGAGAATTTGACTATAACAGGTCCATAGCATGTAAATGAGATGACAGGAATAGTATATGCCATTCTCACTGGGGAATAAAAAGATAATGAGTGAACAAAGTGACTGGAGGCCTGAGCAAACATATCAGCTCTTAGTTGGGGGAGAGCAGAGGGTAGTGAGGGTGGGATAGGACCAAGACACATACACTGAAGAGAGGGGAAGAACAAAATCCAATCTATTGGTTATTTTTATAATGGAGAAATGTCTTTCATCTGCTCTTTGGGGCAGATATTCTACTAAATCTGAGCATCCACATTATGACAAGCTAGGAGGAACTGGCTATTCACTTACAAAATAATCTTCAGAAACCCTATGAACTACAGAGCACACTTATATGGTACTGGAGGCTGAGTGCTCATATTGGGAAACACAAATGAAGAGGAACAAATGCAAACAAACACTAGTGATTGGAATATGACATGTGAGAGATACGAATGTAGAAAAATTGGAAATTACTTAAAAGGAGAAGGAATGCATAAATATTGATATACTAGATATTGGCTAGCTGAGATGGATTGTTGTTATGTGCCATCAAGTCGCCTGCAACTCATAGAGACCCTATCTACAACGGCCCTAAACCGTACTCTATCCTGTGTCAATCTTATTGTCTCTGACACACCCACCCCCAGTCACTGAATCAATCCATCTCATTGAGGGTCTTGCTCTCTTGTGCTGTCCCTCCGCCTTCCCAAACATAACATTCCTCTCCAAGGACTGGTCCCACCTTGCAACGTGTCCAAGGTATGTCAGACAAAGCTTCAGAATCCTTGTCTCCGAGAGCAGCCTGGTCTCACCCTCTCTAGAACGACCTTGTTTGTTCTCTTAGCAGTCCATGATATATTCAATACTCTTCTCCAGCACCACAGCTCAAAGGCATCAATCCTCCTTTTATCATCCCTAGTTATTGTCCAACTTTCTGATACATAGCAAGTGATTGTAAAGACCATGACACGTATCAGGTGCACCTTAGTCTCCAAATCGACATCATTGTTCTTCAGTACTTTATAGAGGTCTGACAGCAGAATTTTCCAGTGCAATTAATCTTTTAAGTTCCTGATTGCTGGTTCCAAGAGTGCTGATTTTAGAGTCAAGCAAACTAAAGCACTTAACAATCTCAATCTCAATCTCTTCACCACCTATCATGATGCTGACATTGGCCCACTGGTGAAAATCTTTGTTGTTGTTTTTTTTTTATGCTGAGCTTTAATCCATATTGAAGGCTGCAGTCCTTGACCTTCTGCAGCAAGCACTTTAGGTCCTCCTCAGTTTCAGCAAGCAAGGTTGTGTCATCTGCACAATGCAGATTAATTCCTCAGTAATTCATGACATTGAATGATACAGGAAGCCTCAAAAGAAGATAGAAAGAGTAAGAATTTGTTCTATATGCAAAACAGAACATATGGAGGCTGGACTTTATGAGGAGGAATGTGGCATCAGGATTGCAGGAAGATTCATCAATAGCCTGCACTATGCAGATGACACAAACTTTCTTGCCCAAACTTCAGAGGACTTGAAGTATTTACTGCAGGAGATAAAAGACTGTAGTCTTCAATATGAAATGCATCTAATCATCAAGAAATTCTTGACAGCATCATGATTGATGGAGGAGATATTGATATTGTTAACAACTTAATCTTGCTTTGTTCCACAATTGACACTCTTGGCACCAGCAGTCAGGAAACCAAGAGATGAGTTGCATAGGGAAAGTCTGTTGTCAGGGAACTCTCCAGAGTGCTGAAGAGCAAAGATCTCAATCTGAAGACTTAAGTGCGCCTGGTCCAGGCCACGGTCTTCTCAATTGCTTGCTGTAAATAAAAAAGCTGGACAATGACTAAGTATGACAGAATAAGAATTGATGGCTTTGAGTTGTGGTGTTGGACAAGAGTCTTGAACATACCAGTAAAATAAGTCTTGTCCTGCAGAGCGTGAAAGTAGGTTTTGAAACTCTGACATATTTTGGGCATGTTGCCAGGAGGGACCAGTCCTTGGAAAAAGACATCATGCTTGGAAGGATAGAGTTTCAACACAGAAGGGAAAGAGCCCAGATGAGATAGATTGACATAGTGACTAGGGTAATAAGGGTAAGTGTGTCAGAGATAGTGAGGACGGATAAAGCAGGGTCAAAGCTACTGTTCATAAATTCGTCATGAGTTGCAGTAGATCCAATGGCATATAGCCACAGCAACAATGTATGCTTTTCAGTTTATTACACAGCAATAGTCAGGATTGATTTATTCTTTTTTTTTTTTTTTTCTTGTAGCCTATTAGTAAAATCAGAGAATTCTTTTAGCCTGGTGGGTAAGGAGTTATACTGTCAACCCAATGGCAGGAAGTTTGTTTTCACAGAGGATCTATATGAGTTGTTCTTCGATGCTGTCAAATCAGCTATAACTCATGGGGATTGTATAAACAACAGATTTGGACCTTGCCCTATCCTGCACCATTCTCATCACCTCTGTTGTGCTTGAACCCATTGTTACAGTCGCTGTGGAAATCCACCTCCATTAGGGTCTTCCTTTCTTTCTTTTGCTGACCCTTCATCTTTTTAAGCATGATGTCTTTTTCTAAGAACTGGCCCCTCCTAACAACATTCCCAAAATATATGACGCAAACTTTCACCATCCTTGCCTCTAAGAAACACCCAGGTTAACATTTTCTTCAAGACATATTTGTTCTGTTCATAGAATATTTAATACTTGTTTCCAAAACTATAACGCAAAGGCATTGATTCTTCTGTCATCCTTATTCATCATCCACATTTCAGATGCATCACAAGGAACTGAAAATATTATGACTTGAATCAGGGGTATCCTTAGTCTTTAAACTGACATTGTTGCTCCTTAAGATGACAGAGAAGTCCTTAACAGTAGATTTCCCCAATGCTATTCATCTTTTGATTTCTTAATTGCTAGTACCATGGGTGTTTGTTGACTGTGAATCTAAATAAAATGGAATTGTTTACAATTCCAATCTTTTCTTTATCTGTCATGAGGCTCTCTTTCAGCCCAGTGATGAAAATCATTGGTTTTCTGATGTTGAGATGTAATCCATATGGAAGGTTGTAGTCTCTGAGTTTCTTCAGCAAGCTTTTCAAGCATTCCTTGTTTCAACAAGAAAGTTGTGTCATCTGCATACTGCCTGTGAAAATATTTACAGCCTCTGAAATCCTAGAGGGTCAGCTATGAGTCAGTTGTAGCTTGCCAGCAATGAGACATGAGTTGGAGGGTTGTTTTTTTTTGTTTGTTTTTGTTTTTATCTAATATCATGGTATCAGGGTGATATTACAATTCAGTGAATAGTAGTTGTTCTGTTGTTAGGTGCTGTTAAGTGCAACTCATAACGACCCTATGAACAACAGATTTGAACCCTGTCCTGTCCTGTGCCAACCTCATTATCTCTGACACACTCAACTCATTGCAATAGTTATTGTAACAATCTATCTAATTGAGGATCTTCCCTTCTGTCACTATTCCTTCACTTCTCCAAGCATAATGTTCCTCTCCAAGGAATAAACTATCCTAGAAACATGTTCAAAGTATGCAAGACATAACTTCACCATCTTTGCTTCCAAGAAACAATCTGGCTTCATCTTCTCCAAGATATATCTGTTTGTTCTTTTGGGAATCCATGGGGTATTCAGTACTTTCCTCCAACACTGATGCCAGTTTAAAGGCATCAATTTTTCACCTGTCATCTTTAATCACTGTCCACTTTCAGTAATAGCAAGTGATAGAAAAGGCCATGGCTTGAGTCAGGTACACCTTAGACCTCAACCTAACATCATTGCTCCTCAGTAATTTGGAGAGATCTCTGCAGATTTTCCCAGTGCGGTATTTCCTGATATCCCAACTGCTGATATCAAGTATATTGACTGTGGATCCAAGTAAGGTGAATTCATTGTGAGTTTCAATCTTTTCACCATCTAACATGTTACCTATTGGTCCAGTGTGAGAATTTTTGTTTTCTTGACATTGAGATGCAATCTATATTGAAGGCTGCAGTGTTTGATCTTCCATGAGTTGTAATTATTATTATTTTCTTATATTGTATCATTTAGACAGAAGTCTTGATGCAATAAAATAATAATACAATGTAATAAGTAATATATGATGGCAAACAGTTTGTTTTATTTTAATATTAAAACTGCTTTTTCAGTCATATCTATTTATGGAGAGCCATTGTAGAGATTTAGATAGCTTGAAAATAGATTAGATATTCTGCACCAACCAGACTTCTGAAAAAAGGAATGTCAATTGTCCTTGGGATATATATATCAGGCCAGTACCGAGGTTAAAGGGACTATAATTTGGAAATATAGATTTGAAAATCCAACACTGATTCTAGACTGATGTTAAAACTCTAATTTAAATTATAGTTAGGCTTCTAAACTCTCCTATTTACACAAAACAAACAACTCTGATTTAAGATGTTCATGTACTTTCAGAGTTCCAAAATGAATTTATAGGAAAAATAAACATTCATTTTTATTTTAATTTCTCATTTTTTAAAAGTTAGGTTGTTGTTCTGAATCTTACATTTTAAAGTTTTACTAGATCCTTTAGGAATAATGTCTCTATAAAGCTGTAGAATACTTAAGTTTTCTTTGAATCATTTTACTAATTACAAATTTTACTTTTTTATCTATGAAATAAAAGTCTATATATGTGCTTTAATTTCTTTATATTAATTTTGTTCCTCACTATCTTTGTTGTGGTTTTTATTGTTTGTGATAACTTTCAGTTTATTAGATATTCTTGTTATGTAATTACATACTCTACAGAATAGATTTAATCCCTTTTTTCTAATTTGTATGCTCCTTTTTTATTAACCCTCTAATCTTGTACATTGACAAAGAACTACCAGAGATACAAGCTGGGTTTAGAAGAGGTCGTGGCACAAGAGGTCACCAATGTCAGATGAATGTTGACTGAAAGCAAAGAATACCAGAGAAAAAAAAAAGAAAAAAAAAAAAAAGAATACCAGAGAAGAAATGTCTATTTGTGTTTCATTGACTAGGTAAAGGCATTTGACTGTGCGGATCACAACAAATTGTGGCTAACCTTGAGGAAATTCTTGAGGGATTTCTGGGAATCCCAGAACACTTGATTGTGTTTATGCAAAACCTATCCTAGGACCTGGAAGCAGTCCTCAGAACAGAGCAAAAGACAATGCATCATTCAAATTCAGAAAGACTTTCAGGGATGTGTTCTGTCTCCTTTTCAATCTATATGCAGAGCAGGTTATCTATGAGGAGGAGTGTGGCATCAGGATTGGAGGAAGACTCATCAACAACCTGCATTATGAAAATGACACAACCTTGCTTGCTGAAACTGAGGAAGACTTGAAGTGCTTGCTGTAGAAGGTCATGGACAATAGTCTTTAATATGGATTGAAGGGCAACATCAAGAAGATAAAGATTCTCACCGCTAGGTTAATGGATAGATGGAGAAGAAACCGAGGTTCTTAACAATATCAGCTTGTTCGGCTCCACAATCAACACGGTTGGTACCAGCAGTCAAGAAATCAAACGACAAATTGTACTGGGGAAATCTGAGGTCAGGGACCTCTTCAGAGTACTGAGAAGCAATGATGTTAGTCTAGAGACTAAGGCCATGGTCTTCACAATTACTTACTATGCATCAGAGAGCTGGACAATGACTAAGGATAACAGAAGAAAGATCGATGCCTTTGAAATTAATGTGGTGCTGGAAAATTAATGTGGCACAGTGTTCAGTATCACAGCAACTCCAATTTATTCCCTACAGGAAATAGACAAATGATTGCTGTAACACTTAAAAAGTATTCGTTCTAAAATTAATAAATTTAATAAACAATCTAATAAGATTAAATTGAGTTGCAGGCAAATAAGAACAAGAACAATTCAACTCTTGAGACAGTTTTTAAATTCAGTTGAGATAGATGCGAAGTCTTATTTTGGTTCTTGTGGTCTCGTTTTCATTTTCTTCAGCTTTAGTTTGAACTTGCACGCAAGTGACTAATGAGTTGTTCCACAGTCACCCCCTGGCCTTGTTCTGACTACCGAAACTGATATTCTCCATCATCTCTATACAGATTCAATCAGTCTGTTTGTCATAAAGTTCATGAAGTGAGGTCCATTTGTACAGTTACCATTTGTTTGTTTTAAAAAATATACAAAATGAAAAAAAATTATTCCTTTTACAAAATTCTATCTTTTCTCTATCAGTCCCTCTTTGTTTCCAACTTTTGCACTTTCCTCACCAGTTATTATTTAATAATGTAACTTGATTGCATATTTGATCATTTGCAGACTGCAGAAGTTGGTAGAAATTCTCAATTTCTTCATCTTTTTAGAGCTTGGTGTGTATATTTGAATAATAGTCGTATTACCAGATGTTCGTATTTCCCATGTTTTTGTTGTTCTTAGGTGTCGTTGAGTTGAGCACAACTTATAGAGACCCAATGAACCAAGATATGAACCTTCTTCTATCTTGCATCATGCTCATACTTCCTGACACAGAAGACCCCATTGCAACAGTCACTGTATCAATCCATCTATACTTTATGATAGGTCTTGTAATGTCTTTATTAGGACAACTGGGACAACATTTCTGTTTAATTTATCATTCCCAGCCTAATTAATTAAGTGCTTCTGCTGCTGCTGCTGCTGCTGTTATGTGCCTTTGAGTTGAGTACAACTCAAAGCCACCCTATGAACAATGGCTGTGAATCTTGCCTTATCCTGAGCCAACTCCACCATTTCTGACACACCTGACCCTATTGCCACAGTCACTATATCAGTTCATCTCATCCAGGGTCTTCCTTTCCTCTAGTGACCATTTATTCTTGCAAGTGTAATGTCTTTCTCAAAGGATTGGTCCTCCCTGGCAATGTGACCAAAGTATATGAGCCAGAGTTTCAAAATCCTTGCTTTCAAGCAGCAATCTCATTTCACCCTCTACAGAACAAACCCGCTTGTTCTCTTAGCAGTCTATTATATGTTCAGTGTTCTTCTTAAGCACCACAACTCAAAGGCATAGATTCTCCTTCTGTCATCTTTAGTCTTTGTCCAACTCTCAGATACATAGCAAGCAATTGAGAAGATCATGGCTTGGATCAGGTGCACCTTAGTCTCTAGACGGACATGGCTGCTCTTTAGCACTTGGGAGAGGTCCTTGACAGCAGACTTTCCCAATGCAACTTGTTATTTGTTTTTTGGGGTTTTTTTGTTTGTTTGTTTTATTTTGTGACTGCTTAGCAAGGGTTTTTTCAATGTCTTACAACCTGAATGGCTCATCTTTTGGGAATATATCCAACAATCTTCCTTTAGTATTCATAAGGTTTTTGAAAGCTTATTATTTCAGAAATTAATGTTGCATCTTGCTTCTGTCATAGTATTTAAACTGCAATGAATCCTGTCCACCATGAGTAACTCTATTGCTATTCTAAATATTTACGGTGTAGCTTTCAACAATTCACAAGTCACTACACTACAGAAAACTGACAGACAAGTGTTGTACACATGAAAGCAAATGCTAAAACAAGCAAGCAGCCAAGTAAAACTTATAGTTAGACCAAGAAGCAGTTGTCAAAATAGAACAAAGGAACTCTATGGTTTAAAACCAGGAAAGTTTATTAATCAAGAAATCAGGAAAGGGGTTATATCCTTTCTACATCCCTATTTAATATGTATGCTGAGCATATCATCCAAGAATTTGGGTTATATGAAGAGGAATATTGCATCAAGATTAAAAAAAGACTCATCAACAATTGGCATTATGCAAATGACAGAATGTGAATAAGAATTAAAGTACTTACTGAAGGAGATATAAAAGTGCAATATAAATTATATTTCAACATAAAGAAAACAAAAATACTTACCAACAGTTAGCATCATGATAGAAGGAGAAAAGAATGAAGTTTTCAATTATTTTATTCTAGTTTGATCTACAAACAACAACCATGATACTAGAAGTTTGGAAATCTAAGGAGATTTTACATTGAGAAAAGCTGCTGAAAAGATATTTCCAAAGTGCTATAAAGCAAGGATGTTATTTTAAAGACTAAGTTATAACTGATCCAAGCCATGGTGCTTCAACTGCTTTTTATGCATCTGCAAGTTGGAGAAGGAAAAGGATGACGAAAGAAGAACCAGTCCTTTGAATTGTGGTGTTCAAGAAGGGAACTGAATATTCTGTGGACTGCCAGAAGAACAAATAGATCTATCTTGGAGGAAGTGCATCCAGGGTGTTCCTTAGAAGCAAGGATGGTGAAACTTCATTTCATGTATTTTGAAAATGTTGTAAGGAGGAAGTAGTCCTTAAAAAAAGATGTCATTTTGGGAAGGGTGGATGGTTAGAGAAAGTGAGGAAGACCCTCATTTAAGATAGTTTGACATAGTGACTGTAATAATTGACTGGAGCATGGTAGAGATATCATAGAGTCTCTATGAGTGGTAGTCAACTCAAGTGCATCTAACCACAACAATCCAATTCTGTTTCCTGTTCAAGAACAATGTTAAAAAATTATGCTAATTATTTTTACAGATTAGTGTGTTTAACATGTTTTGCAAGGTTTCTCATTCATTAAGATACTTTTTTTTTTAATTTGAGAGAGATACTTTAACATATTAAAGTTTTATTAGGCTAAGGAAGTTCCATCTGTTCCTTATATTTCATGAGTATTTTATTCTTTAAATAATGAATGTTCATTGAATGTCAAATACTTTTTAGTTTTTGGAACTTTTATATTTATATAGAAACTAATATTAATAAAGGGAACTCTGTTGGCTTAGTGGCAAGAAGCTGCACTGCAAACCCAAAGGTACACAGTTCAAGGCTACCAGCTGTTCCATGGGAGAAAGATGGGCAGTTTCCTCCTTTGTGATTAACTACCTCTGAAAACCCACCAGATTTCTGCGATGGGTCGGTTCTGACTCTATAATGTACAACACCAACACCAACAACAACAATATTAATAAATTAACCTAAAATAGGTGTCTTTGTATTATTAAAATGTGTTGTTTTGTTTTGTATGTCAGAAATTACTTGAAATGCTTGTATTGTTATTCATAAAACAAGCTCAGGCTTTTATTTTGTGTAAACCTTATAAAGTTTTTAAGGGGGCTTTGGTGATATAGTTTGTAGAGAGTTGTGCTTTTAACCCAAAGGCTGCACATTCTGGGAGTTCAAATCCACTATTTGTTCTGAGGGCTAAAGATGGGAAATCTCCCATATGATTTACAGTCTCAGAAACTCAATGGAAGATCAGTTATGTGTTGTTGGTTCCAACTCAACTTAATGACAATGACATTTAGTTTTATCAGTATTTGGTATCAATGATACATTTGCTCAGGAAAAATATCTTTTCCTATAGTCGGTTGTTCTTAGGTGTCATCAAGTGGACTCGTGTTGTTGTTGTGTTGTTGTTGTGTTGCTGTTGTTATGTGCCATCAAGTTACCTACAACTCATAGCAACCCTATTTACAACAACTCTGAAGCCTGTCCTGTCCTGAGCCAGTCTCACTGACTCCAAAACACCTATCCCAATTGCCCTAATTATTGTATCAAACCATCTCCAGATCTTTATCTCCTGCACTGTCCCTCCACCCTTCTAAGCATGATGTCCTTCCCCAAGGATTAGTCTCTCCTGGCCACATGCCCAAAGTACCTGAGACAGAGCTTCAAAATCCTAGCCTCCAAGGAGAAACTTAGAGCCACCATTTCCAAAACAGATCTATTTGTTTTCTTGGAAGTCCATGGTATGTTCAAGACTCTACTCCAACTCTACAACTCAAAGACATCTTCTATCATCCTTAGTCATTGTCCAGCTCTCTGATGCATAGCAAATAATTGCAAATATCATAGAATGGATCAGGCACACTTTTGTCTTTAGACTGACATCTTTGCCTCTCAATACTCTGGAGAGATCTCTGACACAGATTTACCTAATGCAATTTGTATTTTGATTTTCTGACTGCTGGTGCCAAAAGTGTTGATTGTGGAGCTGAGCAAGCTGTCATTGTTAACAAACCTCAATCTCTTCTCCATCCATCATGGTGCTGCCATTTGGCCCAGTGGTGAGAATCTTTGTCTTCTTGATGTTGAGCTTCAATCCATATTGAAGACTAGTGACCCTATAAACAACAGAGCTGAACCTAACCCTATCCAACTCCATCTTTGGGATCTCTGACACACTTTGACAGGCTTGTTGCACTGAACACTAATTTTTGAAGATGGGAACAAATTCTGGGATTACATCAAAGACAGCACCCATGAAGAAAGCAAAAGGTGATTACAAAGACAGAGGAGAAAGAAAAAAACCAAAATGGATATCAGAAAAAACTCTGGTAATTGCATCAGAATACAAAGAGGCCAAAAGGAAGAAATGTTGAAGTGAAACAAAAGAACAAAAGATTTTAAAGGGTAGCTAGAGAAGACAAAGCAAAGTATTATAATAAAATGCTCTAGGGGCTAGAGTTAGAAAACCAAAAGGCAAGAACACACTCAACATTTCTCAACTTGAAAGAACTGAAAATACAAATTCAAGTCTTTTGTATAAATACTGAGAGATTCTATGGGCAAAATCTTGAATTATCTAGGAAGTACCAAAAGAGATAGAGGGGAAACACTCTTTGCACCAAAAAGAACTTGTTGACACTGAACCTTTTCGAGGTGTTTCTTATGATATAGGACCAATAGTAATGAAAGAAGGAACCAGGAATTGATGGAATACCATTTGAGGTGTTTCAGGAAATAGATGCAACCCTCAAGGTTCTCACCGATATTTGCCAGCAAATATGGAAAGAAGACAGCTAGCTCCCTGGTCAGCTCTCTAGAAGAGATAGATATTTTTGTTTATTTTAAAAAAGGCAATCTTACGGAAAATGAAAATTATTGAACATGATAATATTTCCTCCGAGTTAAATATCACTAAAGATTATTTTTAAATGGCTGAAACAGTACACTGACAGAGAACTGCCAGAAATTTAAGCTGGATTCCAAAGAGGCCATAACACAAGGCATATTATTGCTGATGTCAGGTGGGTGTTAGTTAAAAGCAGAAAATACCAGAAAGGTGCTTATTTGTGTTTTATTGATTATGCAAAGGCATTTGACTGTGTGGAAAATTATGGATAAAATGGAGAAGAATAAGAATCCCAGAACATTTAATTGTGCTCATGCAAAACCTCTACACAGACCACAAAACAACTCTGTTATGTAGTATTCCCTTGTGTGGATGTACCATAATTTCTCAATCCATTTGATTGTGGCTGGACATCTGGGCTGTTTCTATGTTCTTGGGATGGCAGGAGCAATGATTTAATAAATTACTACCTAACTTGGGAGGTACTGGAGAGCATTATGCTGAGTGAACTACCTCAATCCCATAAGGACAAATACTGTACAAACCCATTATTGTAGAATAAGTATGAAGATTCAAGGTGGAGGGAAGGATGGAAGCAAAGGGATGAGGCTAGGCAGGGAGTGGGGTTAATCATAGAGTCATACAATTTGGTGGTGTGTGTGTGTGTGAAGGAAATGGGGAAAATCTGGTGTGAAAAACAGTGTATTCGACCTTTGTAAATAAATCAGTATTTTAAAAAAAGATAGAAAGAAACAATTGTGTGAACTAAACAAGAGAACAAGCTGTGACTTAAAATGAGAAAAGGTGTGTGTCAGCATTGCATATTTTCTTATCTATTGAATCCATATGCTGAGCAAATAATTTGAGATGCTGGCTTATCTAAAGGAGTGGAATCAGGATTGGAAGACTTATCAACAACTTGTGTTATGGAGATGACATAATCTTGCTTAGAGAAATTGAAGATTATGTGAAACACTCGCTGCAAAAGATCAAAGACTGTATCTTTAAAGTACTATAAACAGTGCAGTTTGGCCATGCTGAATAGCTGTCCACATGGAGTGAGAACCAACGAGGATGGTGAGAACAGTAGTGGCATCCACACTGCTGAAATGTTTCACTCTCTTGTTTGAGCTCCTTTGTTGTGTGCCCACCCCCTAGCACTGCTTACCAGATGGTGGAGAGTGTTCACCGCTGCAAAGCCAAAAACAAACCAAAAAACAAACACCAACCACCTCTCTCCACAAAAACAAACAAACCCAACCAAAAACCCCAAACAACAACAACAACAACCAAAAAAAACACCCAATTAAAAAGCCTCATTACTGTAGAATTGAAAGCAACTCATAGCTGACCCCAGTGGATTATCAGAAGCTGTAAATCACACAGAAGGAGATTATCTATCTTTCTTTCTTGGGGCAACTGGTGAATTTGAACTGCTTGCCTCTAAGTTTGGCAACATGACTCCTTGCCCAGTAAGTAGGCCAAAAGCCAAGTAACCAGTTGCTATCAAATCAATTCAGAGTCACGGTGATTCCTTATGAGTCAAAGTAGGATTTTGCTGCAAAGAATTTTCAATGATTCAGTTTTCAGAAATAGATTTCAGAAGATTGATTTTTTAGAATTAGACCTATAGGCAACGAGGAGGTAAAATTATCCCTCTATGCTGATGACATGATAGTATACTTAGAAAACCCTAAAGACTCAGCAAGAAAACTATTGGAAGTA
>NW_006399906.1:2871103-2888359 GCF_000299155.1 Elephantulus edwardii | reverse complement strand
GCAAAGGACACACTGACAAAGAAGATTAATCAGAACTGGCTTTGACAAGCACTGTGGCATTTGGACAAGAACAAACTGGGAGGAGGGTAGAGAGAATGGTGTAGCGGTGAACGAATGGAAACCCAAAATCTCTGTAAATGTTTATGAAAATTAATAATATATAATTATAGAAAAAAAAGAACTAGACCTTTCTTCTGTGGTATCTCTGAGTGGATGCCAGTACTAATCCTCAAAACTCAAACTCACTGCCATCGTGCCATTCTGACTCATAGTCTCCTTTTCCAAACTTTATTGTCATTGCCATCAAGCTGGAGCCCATTCTTAACAGCCCCTCTATGGGTTTATGGGGCTGTTAGGTCACATGGAAGGAGATTGCTTAACTGCATCTCATGGAGTTGCTGGTGGATTTGAACTACCGAAAAGGCTGGGTGTTTAAGTTAGCAACACAGTTTTAGAGTGTTTTGTAGAATGTAAATCTTAATGGGAGGAGCTATGTTTCTGCAATGGAGCCACTGGTAGATTCAAACTGCCAGAGACTTGAAGTCTTTTGGTTAGCAGAGCAGTATGTTATGGACTAATACAAGAGTTCCTTCATAAAATGAATTATCCCTAGTCTTTTAATTTTCCTTTTAAAAAATGTATAGTGAAAATGAATGCCTTGAAAAATAAAGACTGTATGCATGAGAGAGCTTTTTATGGTTTTGCCTGCAAGGCTCTATAAAATCCCCCATATGACAGTCTGAAAAGTTTTAAAATCGAATGCAGTCTGGAGACTGACCTCTTGCAATGAATGGCACTAAAGATGTTTGGTTTGACCTCCCTGAATTTAGAAATGCAAACTTACTTTTTTTGTTGCTAGCTATGAAGTAGCAATTTTCTTTCAAAGACAGCTGCTGAAATCCCTTCACCCAATAAAAAATGTTCGACTGATATTTGCTAAAGTTAAGTCCATGGAAAAAAGTTAAGCAGAACTCCTTGAAGATGGAAAACGCTCTTTCCCTTTTCTGTGTTCCCACAAAATGACAAGAGTATCAATGAACTGACAAATGTGCAGACTGCCAATTTCATCTGAGACTTTTACTTTAGAAATGCAGGTGAAGATTAATACGTCTCTAGATTTATATTGCGAGATGAAATTTTAATACTGCAATATCCTTGATATATAATAAAAATAAATAATATTCAGCTGTTACGTTCCATTCTAAAATTATCCCACCTATCCTCATCATTTATCATTCCTTTCTAACTATAGAAATCTATAACTTTCAAAGAGATGGGTTCTAACTCTTGCATTTTCCTTAAGACTGCAATGGTAGTAGGATCCATAAATTAGTTTTCTGCCTGAGTCCAATGATCATCTACAATTTCTATTTGACATATTTTTAATCTTCTTCCTAATTTCATTAAAGAGATTCTTTAGCAATAATAAAAAGAAAAGGTGTATTTGCCTTCACTGGCTATATTTCTGAAGGTTTACCTTTTTAAGCCATCAGACGCCTTGTATTTCTAAGAGAACTTCATTATGCTTCTTTCAGTTTCATTTGCCATGGTTAAATTTTGGTTTGGATAAACCAAAATATCTTCCTCTAGGTATTGGAGTCCTGCATGATGTAATGGTCTTCTGCCAAAATAAATTACAAGATCTAATAAGCAAGCATATTATCTGCTCTTCTCTGTAAACGGTTTGTGTGTCAGATAAAGTTCTAAATCTGAGCAATCAAATTAAGACAGACTAAGAAGGAGAATTGGCTATCTGTTACAGAAATAGCATGCTTTTGAAAACCCTATGTACAACAGAGTACACTTAGACTAGCACACATGGCAATTGAGGCTGAGCCCTCAAGTATGGAAACACGTAAGAGGAGGAACAGCTGTAAACAGACACTTGTCATTGGAACATGGAATGTAAGAACCATGAGTATAGAAAAATTGGATATTGTTAAGAAGGAAATGGAATGCATAAATATTGACATACTAGGTATTGGCAAAATGAGATGGACTGGCATGGGACATTTTGAGTCAGAGAATCATATGATCTACTATGCTGGTAGACTCATCAACAATATGTGTTATGCAGATGACACAACCCCACTTGATAAAACTGAGGAGGACCTGAAGCGCTTGCTGCAGAAGGTCAAGAACTGCAGCCTTCAATATGGATTGAAGCTCAAGAAAACATTCTCACCACTGGGAAAATTGGCAGCATCATGATAGATGGTGAAGAGATTGAGATTGTTGACAGCTTCAGTTTGCTTAGTTCAATAAACAACACTCTTGGCACCAGCAGCCAGGAAATTTAAAGATGAAGTGCATTGGGAAAGTCTTCTGTCAGAGACTGCTCCAAAGTACTAAAGAGCAATGATGTCAGTTTAGAGACTAAGGTGCACCCAATACAGGCTATTGTCTTTGCGATTACTTGTTATGCATCAGAGAGCTGGACAATGACTAAGGATGATAGAAGGAGAGTTGATGCCTTTGAGCTGTGGTGCTTCAGAAGAGTATTGAATATACCATGGACTGCTAGGAGAACAAACAAGTTTGTCCTGGAGAGGGTTAAACAAGGCTGGTTCTTGGAGGCAAGGATTCTGATTCTATCTGACATACTTTGGACATATTGCAAGGCAGGATTAGTCCTTGGAGAGGGATATCACGCTTGGGAGGGTGGAGGGACAGTGCAAGGGAGGAAGACCCTTGATGAGATGATTGATTCAATCATTGGATAATGGGGATAGGTGTGTCAAAGACAATAAGATTGGCACAGGATAGAGCAGGGTTTAGGGCTGTTGTACATAGGGTTGCTATGATTCACAGGTGACTCAACAGTACCTAACAATAACAACAGCATTTGGGAAATGCTGGGTTAAAACAAGATACTATGTTTACTTTAACTTTTCAATTAATAACTCTAGGACTTTTCGTATATTAAGCTTTGGTGGCCTATGAGTAAGAAGCTGCACTGCAAATGTGAAGGCACATGGTTTGAAGCCACCAGCTGCTTCATGTGAGAAAGATGGATAATCTCCTCTCGTGCAATTAACTGCCCCTGTAAACCTACTGGAGGGTCAGCTATGGGTCATTTCCTACTCAATGGCACACAACAACAACAACAAACAACAATATGTGTCATGACTTTCTGAAAAGCCCACACACTCCAAAGCTTCTCTTAAATATTAGAGGCCGTGAAATCATTCCAAAATACATTTCAAAGAGTGGGAAAAAATTGTCCAAGGTTAATTTCCAAGTATTCTTTCTGCTAAAATATGAAAATCAGTCTGAAATCCATCAATTACTACATGGTTAAAGTAAGGGGAGCTCTAGGGATGTAGCAAACTGTTTTGTTAACTCAAAGGCCCAGCCTCCTTAGCTGTTCTAATCTACCAGTTGCTCTATGGGACAAAGATGAGCAATCTCCTTCCATGTGGATTAACAGCCTCTGAAACTCATAGAGGGTCAGTTAAGAGTTGGTTCCAGCTTGATGCTAATGAGAGAGATTAGAGAAAAAGATAATGATTTGTGCTGTTAATTCCATTAAATTTCCCTCACAGAGATCCTGCAGAACAGAATAAAGTACCCTATAGAATTTTCAAACAAGGAAGCTCTGGGGGCCTACTGGTGGTTAGAAAATGTACTATAATCCCAAAGGCACAAGGTTTGAATCCACTGCTGTTCCTTGGGAGGATGGACAATCACCTCTCATCCTTCCGATAACCCCCTGGATCATCAGCTATGAATCAATTCCAACTCAGTGATAGACAACAATAACAATCTTTACAGAGGGAGTTTGATGATTTAGTGGTAAGGAGCTATGCTGGTAATCAGTGGTGGTTATTGTTGTTAGGTGCCATAGAGTTGAGTGCCATTCATAGTGACCCTATGGAACAACAACAACAAAAAAAGATCTGAACGCTGTTCTATCCTTTGCTTTCCTCACACTTCCTAACACACAAGAGGTCTTTGCAGCAGTCACCATGTTAATTCACCTAGTTGAGGGTCTTTTTTGAAATCACCAGTTGCTCCATGACAGAACAATGGGCAATCTCCTCCTGTGCAATTTATTGCCTCTGAAAACCTACTTGACTGTCAATTACGGGGCAATTCTGACTTGATGACAGGTAATAACAATCTTTATAGAAGCAGACTGCCACATATATCTCCTGCAGAAAAGCTGTTAGATTCAAACTGCTGACATTTCAGTTAGCAGGTCCTCCCTTAACCAGTGAGTTATCAGGCAGGGCTTATTAGGATACTGTACTCAAACCACAACTGTCAAATTGGTTCAGCATCACAACAATCCTCTATCAGGTTTGTAAGGTGGTAAATATTTACTTATGGGAGGAGACTGCCCATCCTGTGAAGTATCTAGTACATTCGGATTGTCAGCCTTTTTGTTAGCAGCTTGATGATACGTTATGCACTATATCAGAAGAGCTCCCCAAAGATTAAAAAAATATTTAATGACTTTTTAGTGGCATAGAATATACTTCTAACTTTACAATATTTACTAAAAATAATACAGAACTACATAGAATTTGGGTATATTGCTAACATTACTTTGAGTTATCATCAATAAATCTTTCTTTGCATTTGATATTAATCATATTATTTGGCAATTTCTACATTGTGTTGAATTACCTTTCTCTGGAATGGGCAAAAATCTGAATTTCTTAGCTAAGATCAGTGAGCACTTCTAGTGTTGCATTCAGAAATACAAACAGGGTTTAGAAAAGGTCATGGCATTAGAGACAATATTGTCTATGTCAGATGGATCTTGGTAGAAAGCAAAGAGCACCAGAGGGATATCTGTCTGTGTTTCATTCACTATGCAAAGACATCTGACTGTGAGGATCACAAAAAATTGTGGCTAACTTTGAGGAAAATGCGAATCCCAGAACACTTGATTGTGCTTATGTGAAATCTGAACGTAGACCAGGAAGCAGTTTTCAGAACAGAGCAAGGAAACGTTGCATGGTCCAATATCAGGAAAGGAGTGCATCAGGAATGCATCTTGTTACCATACCTTTTCAATCTAGATGCAGAATAGATCATTTGGGAAGCAGGACTTTATAAGAGAAATGTCGTATCACAGTTGGAGGAAGACTCATCATCAACCTACATTATGCAAGTAATACAACCTTGCTTGCTGAAACTGAAGAAGACTGAAGTGAAGCACTTGCTGCAAAAGGTCAAGGACTATAGTCTTCAATATAGATTGAATCTGAACATCAAGAAGATGAAGATTCTCACCACCAGGCCAATTGACAGCACCATGATGGAGAAGAGATTGAGGTTGTTAACAATTATAGCTTGCTTGGCTACACAATCAACACTCTTAATACCAGCAGTCAGAAAATCAAAAGGCAAGTTGCATTGGAAAAATCTGCTGTCAAGGACCTCTCCAGAGTTATGAAAAGTAATGGTGTCAGTCTAGATTAGACAATGGCCAAAGATGATAGAAGAATCTATGCCTTTGAGTTGTGGTGCTGGAGAAGAATCTTGAACATACCATAGACCACTAAGAGAACAAGCAGATCTGTTATGAAAAAATGAAAACAAGTTACTCCTTGGAGGCTAGGATTTTGAAGCTCCATCTTGCATACTTTGGGTATGTGACCATAAGGGACCAGTCCTTGGAGACGGACATCATACTTCAAAGTGTGGAGGGAGAGTACAGGAGAGAAAGACCCAGGATGAGATGGATTGATATAGTAACTGGGGCAATGGGGGTAGATGTGTCGGTGTCAGACTGGCTCAGGACAGGGCAGGCTTCAGAGCTTGTTGCACATAGGTTCACTATGAGTTGAAGGTGACTCGATGGCACATAACAACAATCACCTTTGAAGGGAATTCTAGTGGCATAGTGGCAAGAAGCTGCCCTGAATCCCAAAGGCACGAGGTTCAAGGCCACCAACTGCTCAGCAGGAGAAGGATGAGCAATCTCCTGTGCAATTTACTGCCTCTGAAAACCCAGCAGAGGGCCAGCTATGGGTTGGTTCTGACTGTACAGGACACAAAACAACAAAAACACTTTTGAAGAATAAAAGATAGAAAGATGAAACATATTTCAGATATGTTTACCAGCAGAGAAGAGATCATTACTGGAGAAAGGGACTATGTCTAGTAAGAAACCAGGGTCGGGGGAATATAGAGAGGAAGCAGGTGAATTTGTACAAATGTTGCTCACACATAATGACAATAGTGAAGATGGCACAGAATTATCAAGCAGTGTTTTGTTCTGTTTTTTTTTTTATGAAGCCACTATGAGTTGAAAGTAATAAAACAATACATAACAACAACAACAACAACAAAAAAAAAAAAGGATTTTGCAATGGTGTTGGAGAAGATACTGAATATCCCAGGGACTGCCAAAAGATTTACAAACATATGTCTTGGAGAAAGTACATCCAGAGTATTCCTTGGAGGCAAAGATGCTGAATCTTTGTCTCTCCTAATTTGCACATATCAAAAGAAGCTATTAATACCTTGGAGGGGGACATCATGCTTGGAAAGGTGGGGGATCAGAAAAAGAGGAGAATATCCCCAATGAAATGTACAGACACAGTGACTGTGACAATGGACTGATTGTCAAGAGAAGGTGATATCGCACAGAACAGGACAGGGTTCAAGTCTGTTGTTGATAGGGTCCCTATGAGTCATACTTGACTCAGCAGTACCTAACAACAACAACATGTAGAAAATTACTAAAAGGAAAGATAAAACAATTGAATGTTTTTCTATGTAGAATAATTACAACTTCTTGTTCCTTAAATTTCACTTTTGTATATTAATTTTACAATATGAAGTGTGCTAAAACTTTATCCTGTTTCATTTTCTCTAATACAGTGAGCCAATAAATGTTTCTCATATTCTTTTTGTTATGTGCCATCGAGTCACTTGGGAATCATAGAGACCCCATGTACATTAGCTCTAAAACCTGCCTTATCTTGAGCCAATCTCATCTTCTTTGATAGACTTAATACCATTTATCCAGTCAATCTATCTCATCCTTGGTCTTCTTCTCCTGTTCTGTCTCTTCTCCCATCCAAGTATGATGTCCCTCTTCAAAGACTGGATGTCCCTCCTGGCCCCATGTCCAAAGTATGTGAGACAAAGCCTCAAAATCTTGCCTTCAGGTAGTAGCCTAATTCCACCCACTCTAGGACAGAACTATTTGTTCTCCTAACACTCCACAGTATGTCCAAGACTCTTCTCTAGCACCACATCTCCAAAGCACTGATCTTTCTTCTGTCCTCCTAAGTTATTATCCAGCTCTTGAATTAATAGCAAGTAATTGCAAAGACTATGGCCTGAAACAGGCTCACCTTAGTCTCTAGACTGTTGCTCTTCAGTACTCGAGAGTGTCTGCAGACTTTCCCAATGACCTTAATCTTTTGATTTCCTGACTACTGGTGCTAAGAGTCTTGCTTGTGGAACCAAGAAAGCTGAAGTTATCCACAATCTCGATCTCTTCTCTGTCCATCATGAATCTGCTAATTGGCTCAGTGGTAAGAATCTTTTTTTTCTTCATGTTGAGCTTCAATCCATATTGAAGACTACAGTCCTTGCCTGTGTATGGCAGGTAGAAGCCCCACACATGGCCTACATGGTGCCTGAATATACTATTCTAGACATTAAAAAAATAATCTTCAGCAAGATTTTGCTTGTGGAGAATGACTAAAGATGGTCGACCTGAGGGTCACATGGAGCTTCCCACCTCACAATTGGCCTTCAGACAACCTTGGTTTGAGTTCTTGTTCTACTGCCTTTACTATTTTTTCAACAATGAGCAAGTCCGTTCACCACTCCAGAAAGCCCTTCTCCATTTGTGGGAGGGGAAAGTAATAATTCCTATTTTAAGTTACAATTAGAGGAAAGTAATAATTACTATTTTAAGTTACAATTAGACCACTTGGCCAAGAGGGAGAGGGCAATGATGTTGGCTCTAGAGCTAGAAATGCTGTCCTTAGTTGCAGTCCCCAGTAAGGTGCAAGATCTGAACCTCAAAAGAGCTTTGGAGGGGAGAACCGTCTTGCCCCTGGGGAGAGCTGCCCAGCCCCTGGAAAGAGTTGCCCAGTCCCAAGGGAGGTCTGTCTGGTCCCTAGGGAGAGCTATCCTGCCCCTGGGGAGAGCTGACCAATCCCTGGAGAGAGCCACCAGGCACCTGGGGAGAGCCACCAGGCACCTGGGGAGAGCCACCTGGCAGAGGAGAGACATGTGGCCCCTGAGGAGAGCAATTCTGCCCCTGGAGAGAGCTGTCCAACCCTGGGGGATAGCTACGAGGTCCCTGGAAAGAGCTACCTGGCAGAGGAGAACCTCCTAGCCTCTGGGTAGAGTTGGCCAGTCCCTGGGGAGAGCCAGCTGGCCACTGAGTAGAAGCCCTTGATCTCTGGAGGGAGCTTCCTGGCACCTTTGGGGAGCCACCTGGCAGGAGAGAGCTGCCCAGCCCCTGGACAGAGCCTCCTGGTGTGTATGAGAAACTTTATCTAAGCCACTTTCTTCCATTTCCTCCTCCAGTACACCTGTAAGTAACATCTCCAAAGCCCTTTTCTTTGTAACTCACAAGTTTGTTCTCTCTAGGTTTGCTCCCTTTCCTATGGGTAATCTGAACACTGAGTCTTGTTCAAGATCCTGAACCCTGAGCCTTGTTCCAGAGACAAAAGGGAAATATAACTGCCAAAAGTGGATGGAGCCTCAAAGTTGAGCCAGCCACTCCCACTGGACTCACCCATGCAAACACCTTGCAGTCTAAAAGGCAGAAAATGTCATAAAGACAATTGTCTAATTTAACAAGAAGGCAAGCAGTTTCAACTCAAGACCACCAGCAAAGTATTAATGTGGACTTCCCTTCTGCTTCATCTCATCACCCCTGTTCAGAATGAAGCAGCCAGAGAGTAAGCATCCCTTTTTCCAAATGAGAAACTCAGAAATAAAAAAAGACAATTTCTTTGCTAAATATATATATATATATCTCACCATTGGACTATGCCTACCATTACCCTGTCTTTTCTGGTCCCCGCTGGATCTTTCTCATTTTTTTAATCACTCCCTGAACCCCCCAAATTATGCAACCCTGTGAGTTCATCATTACACATCCATCTGCTCCCACCCCTTACCCACTTGGATCTACATACATGTTTTACTAGTTATTCTTCTATTTTTACAATGGGAAAAAGAAAAAAAAAGACTACAGATCTTGACCTTCTATAGCAAATGTCTCATGTCCTCTTCACTTTCAGCAGGCAAGGTTGTGTCATCTGCATAATGCAGGTTGTTGATTACACCTCCTATAATCTTCATGTCACATTCTTTCTCATAAAGTCCAGCTTTCCGAATGATTTGTTCTGCATATAGATTGAAAACGCATGAAGATAGGACGCATCCCTGATGCACATATTTCCTGGTCCTGAACCAGTGTTTCCCTGCTCTAATCTGACTACTGCCTTTGGTCCAACTATAAGTTTCACATGAGCACAATTAAGTGTTCTTGGATTCCCATTCTTCTCAAGGTTCACCACGATTTGTTGTGATCCAGATGGTCAAATGTCTTTGCATAGTTAATGCAATACAGATAGACATTCCTTTGGTATTCTCTGCTATCAGCCAAAATCCATCTGATGCTGGCTATGATATCTCTAGTGCCAAGGGCCTCTTCTAAATCCAGCTTGCACATCTGACAGTTCTGTCTGATTTATTGTTAATGTAATTTCTGGATAATCCAACAGAATCTTGCTTGTGAATGTTATTAGTGAAATAATTTTATAATTTCCACCCTCTTTTGAGTCACATTTTTTTGAAATGGAAATAAATACAGATCTCTTCCAGTCTCTTCCATATTTCTTGGAATGCTGGTGAGTGTGTCCAGAGAAGCATCTGTTTGTTGAAATATATCTATTGGTATTCTATCAATTCCTGTGACGTTCCCCCCCCCCAATTCTTTCAGAGCAGCTTGAACTTCCTCCTTTATCACCACAGGCTCTTACATGGTGTTTCATGAAATTATTCTGTGTCAGCCAATTCATTTTGTATAGTGACTCTGTGTACTCCTTCCATCTTCTTTTGATGCTTCCTGAGTTATTCAACATTCTGCCTTCAGTATCCTTAAGTATTGCAACTCAAGGCTTGAATTTTTTCTTCAGTACCTTCAGTGTAAGAAATGCTGAGCAAGTGCATTCCTTTTGATTTGCCAATTCCAGCTCCTTGCACATTTCATTATAATACTTTGCTTTGTCTTCCCATGCTGCCTTTTGAAATTTTCTGTTCAGCTCCTTAACTTCTTGATTTCTTCACTTTGTGTTGGCTCCTTGGCATTGTAGTGCAATATTAAGAGTCTCTTCTGACATTCATATTGGTCATATTGGTCTTTTCTTTCTTATATGTCTTTGAAGTTACTTTTTCCATTCTTCAATAATTATATTCCTTATATTCTCCCACAGTTCATTTTGTCTTCATTCTTCAGTGCTCAAGTCTTTAAATCTGTTCCTGAGATTGTCTTTAAATTCTGGTGAGATAAATCTAAGGTCAAACTTTGGGTCTTGTGGATTTTTTTTGAGTTTCTTTAACTTCAGTTTGAACTTGCATATGAGTAATTGATGGTCTGTTCCACATTCAGCATCTGGCCTAGTTTTCACAGCTGATATTGAGCTTCTCCAGCATTTCTTCCACAGATGTACTCATTCTGATTTCTGCGTAAACCATCAAGTGAAGTTCATGTGTCACCATTTATGTTTCTTATAAAAAAATCTTTGCAATTGACTACAGAATTCGATCTTTTTGTCTCTGCCCGTATTTCTGACACAAAGTCCATGCTTTCTGACTACTGATCCTTCTTACATATTCACAACTTAAGCATCCCAATCACCCATAGGAACAATTTTATTTTATGTTTCTGTACCAGAAGAATGTCTGTCTGTGTTTCATTGACTATGCAAAGACATTTGACTTTGTGGATCACAACAAATTGTGGCAGACTCTGAGAAGAATGGGAATCCCAGAACACTTGATTGTGATTATGTGAAACTTATACTTGGACAAAGATGCAGTTGTTAGAACAGAGCAAGGAAACACAGCATGATTCAAAATTGGGAAGAGTGTACATGTGTACTACTTCCATACCTTTTCAATCTATATGTGGAACAGATAGATCATCCTAGAGCTTAGGCTCTATGAGGAGGAATGCGGCATCAGGATTGGAGAAAAACTCATCAACAACCTATGTTATGCACATGACACAACCTTGCTTGCTGAAATTGAGGAGAGCCTGAAGCATTTGCCACAGAATGTCGAAGACTGTAGCCTTCAATAGGAATTGAAGCTCAATATCAAGAAAGCAAAGATTCTCGCTACTGGGCCAATTGGCAGCATCATAATAAATAGTGAAAAGATTGAGATTTTTAACAACTTCATTTGCTTGGCTCTACAATCAACACTCTTGGTACTGGTAGCCAGGAAATAAAAAAGATGAATTGCATTGGGTAAGTCAGTGACCTCTGCAGAGTACTGAAGAGCAACGATGTGAGTCTGGACACTAAGATGTGCCTGATCCAGGTCATGGTCTTTACAATTATTTGCTATGCATCAGAGAGCTGGACAGTGACTAGAGATGATAGAAAGAGAATTGATGCCTTCAAGCTGTGGTGATGAAAAGTACTGAATATACCATATACTGCTAGAAGAACAAACATGTTCATCCTGGAGAGGGTGAAAACAGGCTGCTCCTTGTATGCAACGATTCTAAAGCTCTGTTCTCACATAATTTGTGCATGCTGCAAGCAAGACCCAGTCCTTGGAGAGGGACATCATGCTTGAGAGGGTAGAGAGACAATACAAGAGAGGAAGACCCAAGATGAAATGAATTGACATAGTGACTGGGCTAATGGGGGTAGGTGTGTCAGTGATAATAAGGTTTGCTCACGATAGAGCAGGGTTCAGAGTTGTTGTACATAGGGTTGCTATTGTCACAAGCTACTTGACAGCGCATAACAATAACAACATACCTCTAATTAATTTTTCATATTAGATGTTAGCAAACCATAGCATTTTTTAAAAAGAAAATTTCACTGGAGCATAATCTTGCCCATTCTTTATGTGTTATCTTTGCTGCCTTCACTCTGTACAAGCAAAAATAAATACTTTAAATAAAATGACCCATAAAATAGAAATTATTTCTTTTGTAGAAGGGCTGAGGTGTAAGGCAAGTTAGATGTCTATAACACAAAACTTAAGGCAGCATTTGTTCTCACAGAAATTATGTGCTCAAATATATAGCAATGAACTTGAGACATCTGCGTGTTTGTCCAGGTCTTCAGAGGAACATATAGCTAAAAGGATTAAATTAGATATGTAAGATATTAACTGGGGAGAAATAACTGTTAAAGTGAAAAAAAGCAAGAATAAGTAGGGGGAATCATTATATCAATATGCAGGTTTAATTCCTAAAAAAGAGAGACCATGCTGGGCTGAATAGTGACTCTGAAAATTTTGTATTCATGTCTTAACCCAGAGATGAGTCTTAAATTCAATTACAAGTATCCTTATAAGAGACAAAATAAAAGAAAACATGGACCCAGAGGAGATGGCTCAATATTACTACATTTACAAGTTCTTACTGAAGACTGTTTGGGGATGAGCATAGACCAGACATTGTTTTAATGGTACAGTCAGAAGACATATATTACTTACAGAGAAAAAAAAAGGACAGAGATGAGTAAAATAATAAGCATTGTCATGAACCTAAATTCCCTGGATTTTGGCTCCCATCCACATGGTTATCAATAGAGCATATCTAAACATTCCTCAGTTTTCATCTTGCCAGAAGACATCTATGTGCCTCAATCTCTAAAGAGATTAAATAAATAACCATATCTTTGTGATAAGAAGCATGTACAAAAAGCAATAAGGGGAAGCAATAATAAAAACAAAAAGAGTGGTAATAAAAATGGAAGGTCCTCTGGAGACAATGGGCATCATTTTTTGTTCCTGTCCAGAGTAGACAAGTTTTAATGGTGCCAGAGAACAATCCTTTCCCTTTCACCTTGGTATCAGGGTTCTGGGTTTCTTCGGTAGGCAATCACTCTTTCATGCACATACCTCACTTTATTTCCATGAATAGTTAGAGAAACCAAGATAGAGATAAAGCATGCTTGCTTATTCAGCAGACAGCCATATGAGAATGGAGGTAGACAACAGAGTTATTTAGGAAAAAACAAAACAAGAAATGGCTTTGAAATTAGAAGTTGGAAGAAGCAAGGAATAGGTGCCTGACAATTGCTTTATTTTTAGACTTTAGGCTTTTAGAACACGAGAGAATAAATGTTAAGCTAACAAGTACGTGACATTTGTTGCAGCAGATAAGGACAGAAGAAAGTTAGGAGGAATCTCAATATACAATTCCATTGTAAGCAAATCATGGCATATCTATGGAGATTCCAAGAACAAAATTGATAGTAGAAGTGTCCTTAAATCAGGAGAAAGTTGGATCTAGTATGCCTGTATTATTCAGTTGTTAACTGGAATAATTTACAGCGAAAGTGTAATCTCAGCATGAACATGGAAGATCCATTGGTGTCAAAGTATTATAGACTTTCAGCTGAACACACTCCTCAAAGAAAACTCTTTAGAAGATAGGTGAGCGGTGTACCCTATCTGTTTATTAATAATTGCTCATTTTACTGAGATGTATGATGAACATTATGATTAATTTCCTCCAAGTCATTGTGTCCCTTCACTTATTGCCATGGTTTTTTACTAAGACTGTCAGAGTTATGTCATCCCTAGTGCCATAGTTGTTATTGCTATGTTCCATTGAGTCAGAACTGATTCCAGTGCATTGTCAAAGTCTGTAAATTGCACAAGAGGAGATTGCTCATTTTTCTCCTATGGAATAAATCACTGGTGGATTTAAACCACCTGACTTTGGGTTGACAGCACAACTTCTCATCCTCTAGGCCACCAGTGTCATAGTTACCTGTTATGTTGTGTACCATCAAGCTGGAACTAATTCAGAGCTGACTCTCCAGTGGGTTTTCAGAAGCAGTAAATTGCATGAAAGTAAATTACTCATCTTTTTAACAGACCACCTGGTGGATGGAGCTGTGTACCCTTACATTGGCAGCACATCATAATGATGTTCCAAGCATCAATTCAATGCTTACAGCTAATCTCTGATTCAGGCCATAGTCTTTCTGATCATTTGCTATGCATCTGAAGCTGGACAATGAATATGGATGACAGACGAATTGACTCCTTTAACCTGTGGTGTTGGAGAAGAGCGCTAAACAACCCATGAATGGCCAAATGAACAAACAGATATGTCTTTGAGAGGGTACAGCTGGAAAGCTCTTTGGAGGCAAGAATTATAAGACAGCCTAACATTTTTTTGGCATGTTGCTAGGAAGTGCTATTCCTTGGAGAGAGACATGATGCTGAGAAGGGTGAAAGATTGTTGAAGGACAGAAAGACCCTCAACCAGGTGGACTGACATGGTGACTGCCACAATGGGCTCTTGTGTGTCAGGAAGTGTGAGGATGGCACAGGACAGGACAGGGTTCAAATGTATTGTTCGTAGGGTCACTATGAGTTGGACTCAACTTGATGGCACCTAACAACAGCAACAACTACTACTGCCTACAAAAGAGGAAGAATGAAACCCTGATACTTACTGGGAGCCTATATTAAAAAGGAGTATTTGCAGCTAAAAGTAACCAAAAAATCTGATTAGTGCGATCTGGCTTTGTTACACAGTAAGAAGACTGGACATGAAATACTGTTAGTGCTGGTTCAAGGCAACATTTCCACAATTCATTTTTAACAGCTCCAGTCACCACACACCTATCTTCAGTGGTAGGAGGCAGTAGAGACACAGGGTACAGCATTTCTCTTAATTTGTTATGTTCCCATCAGGAATGTAAAAGTACCATTCCCAAATTCATCTGGAGTCATCTGTTTGGCCAAAATTAGGTCATAATACACTGTCTCAGTTTTCTAGGGCTGCAAGGTTGTTGTTATGTGCTGCAGAGTTGCCTGCAACTCATGATGTTGTTGTTGTTGTTGTTGTTGTTGATTGCCTTTGAGTCAAGCATGACTCATAGTGACCCTATGAACAAAAGGTGTGAAGTCCCTATAAAACTATCGACATTTATCGAAGTTCATAGAGTTTCTGGAGGCATTTTATTTAGGAAGTGGATGCTACTCCTGCTTCCAAACCTGCCATAATATGTTATTGTTGTTATGTGCCATTGAGTTGCCTGCGATTTATAGCGACCCTACAGCAGCTCTGAAACCTTCCCTGTCCTGAGCCAGGGCATCAGATACCTTAATCTCATCTTTCAGGAAAGGATATCTTCAGTCTCTAATCTCCTTCGGGGTCGTCTGGCTTTTGAATTTAGTGGCATCTTCACACACACAGAGTCAGGAACCCACAGAGTCACACAAGATGGGATCCAAGAGCTATCTCTGATCTCTTTGATCAGGTAACCCCTTTTTCCCAGAAGGGCATCAACTACATTAATCTCATCTTTTGGGAAAGGCTATCTTCAGTCTCTAACCACCACAGCATCAGATCTAGAAGAGACCTATCAGACCTTGGAATTATCATATTGTGTCAGCAATGTAAACAGAGACAGTGAGTCACAGAACTTAGCAGAAGCTCTGTGGCCAGGATCTTCCCTCAGCCTCAGGCAAAAATCTTTCTCTGAAGTTGGTAGATGAGATTTGGACTTAAATCTTCCTAACAAGAGATAGACAACAGTGTGAGAAACCAGTAACAATGTGTAGTGCAAGGCATCACAGAAGTGACTAGTAATCACATTGAGGGGTGGCTAGGGAAGGGAGGGTTTGACCAGGTAGCCAGGTGTGCAAGGAATGGGTGGTAGCAGGAAAGGGAAAAGACAAGTCACACATGTTTGGGGTGAGAGGGCAGTGAATGTATGGGTTATTTCTGTAAGGGAAGTGTATTTTACCTGCTAGGTAAAAATACTTGTCTGTCAGATATTCTTCTAACAGGTAACATCCAGATTAAGATAGACTAGGAAGAAGGATTGGCCATCCACTTCTGAAATAAACCTGGCTTTTGAAAACCCTGTGTAGAGCAGAACATACTTTGAATAGACTTACAGATATGGCAAGTGAAGTTGAGCCCTCTAATTTGGAAACATAAAGGAAGAGAAATAGTGATAAGAAGAAATTAACAATTGGTATATAGAATGTGACCCATAGCAAAACATAGAACAGCAGTTCTGAACCCTGCCTTGTCCTGAGCCAGTCCACTGATTCTGATATACCTCCCTCTATTGTCCCAGTTACTGTATCAGTCCATCTCATCTGGGATCATCTTCTTCAGTGCTCTCCCTCCAACCTTCTGAGTATGATGTCCTTCTCCAAGGATAAGCCCCTTCTGGTCACATGCCCCAAGGATGTGAGATGGAGCTTCAAAGTCCTAGCCTCCGAGGAGAAACTTCGTTTCACTCTCTTCAAGGCAGACCTATTTGTTTTCTTGGCACTCCATGACATGCTCAAGACTCTTCTCCACCATCACAACTCAAAAGCATTGATTCTTCTTCTGTCATCCTTAGTCATTTTCCGGCTCTGTGCTACATAGTAAGGAATTGCAAAAACCATGACCTGGATCAGTCTCTAGACTAACATAGTTTCATTTCAGTACTCTGGAGAGGTCCTTGACAGTAGATTTTCCATATGCAATTTGTCTTTTGATTTCCTTCCTATTGGTGCCATGATTGTTGACTGTGAAACCAAGCAAGGTGAAATTGTTAACAACCTCAATCTCTATGTATCCTGATGCTGTCAATTGTCCCAGCTGTGAGAATCTTTGTCTTCTTGATGTTGAGCTTCAATCCATATTGAAGACTATAATCCTGACCTTACGCAGCAAACACTTCAATCTTCTTCAGTTTCAACAAGCAAGGTGGTGTCATCTGCATAACATAGGCTGTTAAGGAGTCTTCCTCCAATTCTGATGCCACATTTCTCCTCATAAAGCCCAGCTTCCTTCTTCCTGGTTCCCAACTTTCACATTCCACTCACCCATTATTATTTATGCATATTTGTTACATGTTCCATTGATTTCTGACTGCAATTGTTGTTGTTGTTATGTGCCGTTGAGTCGCCTGTGACTCATAGCGACCCTATGTACAACAGCCCTAAATTCCACTCTGTCCTGTGCCAATCGCACTGTCTCTGACACTCCCATCCCAATTATCCCAGTCACTGAATCAATCCACCTCATAGAGGGCCTTCCTCTCCTGC
>NW_006399906.1:2862538-2870183 GCF_000299155.1 Elephantulus edwardii | reverse complement strand
AGACTGGTGAACATTGTAGGCTGTCAGTTCCAGTGTAGCTGGGAAGTAAGTGTCCCAAAAGAGAGCGCATTGAGGTCCTGTTAGCTTATTATATAAGCCTCTAGTAGTGAGGGGCTTGTATCTCTCTTGAATCCTCTCACTTTAATACATTAAATACTTCAGCACAAATAAGAAGTTAGTCATTGGCTAGGAAAAACATTTTGAACAAAATACCTTTGACACCATAAGAGACCATTCTCTAGCTTTCCTAGCCATTGACCCTCATAATTGGAGAATAACTTTCCCCTTCCAATCATACTAAGAACTATATTCATGAAAGTGTGCAAGCCAGCAACTTTATGTCTCACATCTTAATCTCCCCTATCTAAGTTAGATACCAATTTTTTTGTTTTATCCTTTACTAACAAACAAGTTTCTCTGAAGAAACAAGCACATTCCTTTCTCAGACAAATCTTCTGTTCATTAGAATGTTTAGCATTTGTATCCCTAAACACAGTCCAGACAAGAATAATAAGCCATCATGTTGCAGCAGTCGACACTAGCTCACAATAGGAAAAATCTTATATTCATGTGCTTGGGTTCTGATCAATTCATCTCCAGTCATTAGTGGCTCGGAAGCAGGAGTGGCATCCACTTCCTAAACAATATGACTCTGGAAACTCTATGAACTTTGAGAAATGATGATAGTTATAGAAAGTCTTCAGATCTTTTGTTCATAGGGTCACTATGAGTTGCGCTCCACTTGACAGCAATCAGCAATAACAAAACAACAACAACAAAAGTGACTAGGTCCAAATGGAATCAGCTGCAAACACTGGAGTCCATACTTCTTCCTGTGTTCCAGAGTGTCTGGGTTTTCTGTTGTTGTTGTTGTTGTTGTTTGTTTGTTCGTTTGTTTTTCACTCAGTCTTACCCCACGCATAGGGCCAAGTCAACTAGATGGGGTCCTCATGACTCCTTGCTACTCAAGCCAGGAACCATTTTGCCCTTATCCATACATTTATGCATGCAGGTCTACAGTTCTGATAGAACATGCCCAACTCGAGCCTATCTCTTCATTAGTGCATGTCTTCAAATGTAAATCTCTTTAATCAAAAGTTTGAAGGCAAATCTACAAATCCATTAAAATGTGCATCTGCTCAGAATATTGAGTGGACGTAATCTTCCACCAGGGTAAGTACCATGATCTTTAATTATATTACTTTCTTTCTTTTTTTAATAAATTTTTTTATTTTAGACTGATTTACTTACAAGGTTTATAGATACTGTTTTTCATATCAGATCTTCCCATTTCCTTTATCCGTCCCTCCCTCTACTCATCAAATTATGCAATCCTATCATTATCTCCTAGCCCATCCTCATCCCTCTGCTCCTACCCCACCCCCCAGATCCTCATATATGTTTTATTTGTTATCTTTCCGTTTCTACAATAATGGTCTTATACAGTATTTGTCCTTATGGAACTGAGTTAGTTCACTTCACTTCACAAAATAATTTCCAGTCCCACCCAAGTCAGGTTTTTTATGTTGTGCCATTGAGTTGCCTACACCCAACAGCAAACCTATGTATAGCAGCTCTGAGCCCTTCCCTGTCCTGAGCCAGTCTCACTTATTCCAACACACCTACTACCAATTTCTCTTGCAAGTAATAATTCTATTACTTTCTCTTTTTTATCACCCAATGCAACTTTATTTAGAATGTAAATTCTTTTTACCAATTAATTTAAATATCAGTATGTACTAGGGATGATAGAGAATTGATGCCTTTGAGCTGTGGTGCTGGAGAAGAGTGTTGAATATACCATGGACTGCCAGGAGAACAAACAGGTTTGTCCTGGAGAGGGTGAAGCCAGTGCTCCTTGGAGTCAAAGATTCTCAAGCTTCGTCTGACATACTTTGGGCATATTGCAAGGAGGAACTGGTCCTTGGAGAGGGACATCATGTTTGGGAGAGTGGAGGGACAGCGCAGAAGAGGAAGACCCTCGATGAGATGGATTGATTCTGTGATTGGAATGGTGGGAGTGAGTGTGTTGGAGATGGGGAGATTGGCACAGGATAGAGCAGGGTTTAAGGCTCTTGTACATAGGGTCACTATGAGTCGCAAGCTACTCGATGGCACAACAAAAACAACATGTACTTCCCTTTTCTGCTTCCCTCTCCACCCATCTCTTCCAAATATCTGCCATAATCTCAGTTATTTCAATATCTCTTTACTAAGTTTCATGACTGAACAGTTGAGTAACATGATACTGGAACACAGTTAACCCCTCAGGTGCACTTTCCACAGTACCTTTTTCTTCTCCACAATTGAGTGGACTCTTGATACCCTAGGCGTGTTTTTAAATTTCCAAGTCATTAGGCCAAGGTCTGTGTCGTTAGGCCAAGGTCTCCTGTTGGCATGGCTGCTGGCTCTGCTGAAAGGCTTCTGGTCCACAATAGCTAATGGCTGTAGTTCATGCCCAACAGCTAACTTTTTGGAATTCTCATGATCATTGGGAAAATTAAAAGTCTGTGCATGGGAGTTTGAGGTGGTGCTTCCTGCTTGCCCCATTTGATTCTCTTCTGCACTGTAATTAGCCCAGTTTTGCTCACTAGCTTGTTTGTTGTAGCTGCAGCAAGAAGAATTGTTTCTGTTTCCAGTCACCAGGTTGTACCGAGGAGGAGATATGAATGAAAGTGGAGCAGTTTATGAGATACAGTCATTGAAATAAGCATATTTGGTAGAGCCAGAGTCTTTGAAAGGACTCAGTGGACCTGAGTAGCATAGTAAGGATCACTCTTGCCCTTCACATGGTCCTTGATGCCTTTAAAAAAGAATTAGAGAAGTTCAGTTATGTTCAAGGCAACAGACACCACCAGCATTAAAATGATGAAGATGGTTTTCTCTATGGGGTAAAGAGAAAGGAGTCCATTTGATGTGGGCAGGGGTGTGTTTTGCAAGTGTACACAGCACTCAAGCTGAAGCCCTAGCTGTACCAACTGAGATGCCTCTGAGCACATTTCAGAAGCTGTCCTGATTGTATTCTGCTACTAACCTAGATTATAACCTTTTAATTTCTCCAACATGATTCTGTGTCACCTGTAAACGATCACATTATATTTTGGACCCAGTAACACATAAGAAGGGTGTTGAGATGAATAGAAAGAGGTATGAGAGTGAGGGGAATAGGTCTGACCTCGTGAGAATTGTTTTTGTGTTGTTCATACTATTGATAGGGACAGTTTCCCTTCATGAAGTTGGTAAAAGTCAATCATGGTCATTGCCACATGGCCCTTGATCTTTTTACAACATTACCACTTAGAGGAAACATCTGTATCCACCAAGTACCAAGGGAACAAATAAGTTTGTCAAGGAGAAGGTGAAACAAAGTTGCTCCTTGGAGACAAGGATTTTGAAGCTCTGTCTGACATATTTTGGACATGTCACCTGGAAGGACCAGTCTTTGGAGAAGGACATCATGCTTGGAAGGATGGAGGGATAGCACAACAAAGGAAGACCCTGGAGGAGATGTGTGGGTAGGTTTGTTGGAGACAGTTTGATCTATTCAGGATAGGACAGGGTTCAGAGCTATTTTACATAGGACTTCTATGATTCACAGGTGAATCAACACAAATAACAAAAACAACAATGGCTAAACCATTAAACATTGCCCATAAAGCGGTATAAATACAAACGTATAAACTGTCACAATTGTCCAAGTCTTCAGTCACTGGAAAGAAGACAGCATGCAGTTTAGGCCATTGTGCAGATTTGTTCTTGCCTTCCTCATTCAGGATCTTCTCATCTACTAGTCTTAATGTTTCAGCTTTTCACATCACATTTTTTCCACATACCTTGGAACTGCAATCTCTGAACCAAGCAGTACTTTTCTTAGAAGAAACCTACCCTTGTATGTCATTGGCGTATCTAATTGCAGAAACAAATAAATGCTATGTGTACACCATAGCTTTCATTTCTGTTGAATTGCAACAAACTTACAGGAGACGCTACAGTGGGTTTTTCGAGGCTGCAAATATCAGGAGAGGAAATTCTTCATCTTTATCCCTCAGTGGAATGAATCACTGGTGATATAAGATAGGTGAGACCTTTGACTTAGCAGTGCAACTCCTTATGAACTAGGTCCCTAAAGCTCCCACATATTGAAAACAATAACAACAACAACAACAACAACAACAACAACAAAAATAAACCCACATTGTCATCAAGTTGACCCTGTAGTAGATATTCACAAAATATAAAGTATGTGGAAGGAGACTTCTTATCTTTCTCCTGCAAAGATGCTGGTACATTTGATTGGCCAGAGGCAGGCCTCTAGGAGTTAACAGCTTAGCTCTCTATGTACTGTACCACCAGAGCTCCTTTCATATGCTGCTGTTGTTGTTACAGTCTATCACGGAGTTGGAATTATTTATAGCTGACCTTTCAGAGGTTTCAGAGGCTGTAAATTGCACAGGAGGAGATTACCTTTTTCTCTCCTAGGTAATAGTGAATGGGTTCCAATCACTTGCCTTTGGATTGGCAGCACAACTTCTTAACTTTAAGCCACCAGAGTTCTCCTTTTAAGTATCTTCTAATCAGTATCTCATTAAAACTACACAAGTGCAGCCACATTCTGAGAGAGGCACACTTTTATCATTATTGCTTTATAGAGAAAGCAATCAAAAGAAGAGGAATGTTAAGTCACTTGAACAAAATCACACAGCCAGTAAGTGCCAGAGTCAGTATTTGACAGCAAGAAATCCAGGTGCACGGATCCTTGGTTCTGCTCATTCCTAACTGGGCAACCTCAATAGTCATTTCACCTCTCTAAGCTTAAGACTTCTAATCCATAGAATTATACTACATCAAGACTATTATATACAACAAAGGTAAAATAATTGTGGATTATATTAGATATAAAACATTTCTTGGATCCATGTCATAGTTCTATTTCATGGCGGACATTAGATTTTCTCTTTTTCATCCTATATTTCCCCAGCCAAAAAGATATTTAAGTGGCTTAAGAGGTTCCATCCAACTTCAGTGCATGAATCTTTATTTACAGTTTAATACTCACTATCTCTGTCCCTACAATTCATAAGTATCCATCAAATGTTCATTTATATTTTGGGATGTTAGGCCAATCACTTTAAAAGGTTGAGAGGAACTCACTCCAAAGCAGTAGCATTTATTTTACCAACAAATATCAATGGTTTAGGTTACTTTCTGTGTAGAATATATTACCATTCACTCATTGCCCTTGAATCAAAACAAATTCATAGCTGACCGCTCTGTATGTAAATCACAGGGGAAGAGATTGTTCTTCTTTCTCTCTTTAATCCACTGGTGGAGTCAATGTGCCAGGGAGATTCCATGTTTAGGTTAGTAGTACAACTCCTTAAGCACTACACCACCAGAGCAGAGCCAGTATATCATGGAAAGAACACATTCTACCATTAAACTACCATTTCTCTCTAAGGTTTCACAATGTACCAAGAATTGGGAAAGGGGGTTGCAGGCACAAGTCCATCCAAAGTGAAACTTTGGAGATGTGAAAAGCATGGACTGCCTTGTTTTCCTAGGTCTTACATTTTTCTGCCTTTGATAGGGGACAATCTTGCCACTTTTCTATCTCTTGGTTTAGTGAAAAGTACTTGAGTTTTTTCTTCTCTAACAGTATGGACTGGGGCTCAATGTCAAGAAGACAAAAATACTCACCACTGGACCAATCGGTAGATCAGGATGGATGGTGAAGAGACAGGTCTTTAGAGAGGGACATCATGCTGGGTAGAGTGGAGGGACAGCGCAGGAGGGGAAGACCCTCTATGAGGTGGATTGATTCAGTGACTGGGGTAATCAGGATGGGTGTGTCAGAGGTAATGAGATTGGCACAGGATAGAGCACGGTTTAGGGCTGTTGTACATAGGGTCGCTATGAGTCGCAAACGACTCGACGGCACATAACAACAACAACAACACTTTTCTGTATTATACAGGTTTTATATTTCATAAATTTTACTCTATTTGTTTTGTACCAAGCACTAGTCTAAACTTTGAGAATATACTCGTGACCAAAACAAATGCATGGGGCTTGAAGAGATAGTGAATGAATAATAACAATAGACATACTAAAGTGTTTATTTTGTATGGAAAGGTGTGTGCTGTTGATGAAAGAAAAGGCCAATTAGGAGAGATGGAAGAGGAAGTGACAGTGTGGAAGTGAACGGTCAGGATGGGCTTCTTCATTCAAGTTGTTAAGCCCTTGGTGATCTGAGATCAGTCAAGAAAATGGAAAGAGTGTAAAAACTCAGAAGTGGGAGATGCAAAAATATAATGAGCACAAGAGAGGGGAAAAAGAAATAAGAACAGTGAAGAATAGGTAACAAAACACACAAGGTTTTATGGGCCATTGTAAGGGCTCTGACTTTAGTCTGTGTGAAATAAGAGTCATTTCAGGATTTGGGGCAGAAGAGGAACATACGGTGTGATCTGTATTTGAAGATTTCTTCTGACTGTAGCACTGAAATAAACCATCAAGGAGCAATTATAATGCATAGAGATGCTTAGGAAGTTACTGCTGTACACAAGCCAGTCAAAAATATTGACCGTAAACTAGGAAGAAGTGATTGTATCCTAGGTATAGTTTCCTGTTTGAGACTGCCCTCCATTTTTATTATGTCTGTGTATAGACAACTGCAAAGTCTTTAACATGTATTAGTAACTCAACTTAATCTTGAATTTCCTAAAATATGCTTTTCATTCAACATTCATTCACTGAGGCTGAAGCTTTAGGACAAAGATAGGTAACAGGCCATTCACAGGTTAGCTCTGTTACAAACTGATTTTTTAATTATTATTTATTTGAATCAGTACTCCAAGAACTGGAGGTCTGGTGTCTACTGGAGAGAAGTTTCACTGTAATCCCTGAAGGCATGAGGCTCCAGTCCACCAGCTGCTCTGCAGGAGAAGGATGGGCAATCTACTCCTGCACGATTTGTTGCCTCTGACTCAATAATACACAACAACAACAACTCTAAGAACACAAAATTAGCATAAAATGATCAATCGAGATTCATTTTTAACATCAGAATAACTAGAAAGTTTGGCATTGCATCTTTACACGACAATCATCTGCTGTGATGGAGCTATAAGTTTGAGTTTATATGAGGGCACAAATTTCTACTTGTTAATCTTTGCATAATGACATTATTTGCTAGACCTTTGGGTACTGAAGTTAGTGAAATTGAAGTCCAGAAAGAGTTATGAAGAAGAGAAATAAACAGTGATGTTGACCAGATTTACTAGATTACTGACCATCAGCCTCAAGACATGAGACACTTAATGTAGGCTAAAATTAAGGTTCAAAGCTCAACTGTATACACACATATTTTTGGATATTCCCTGTAACTTCAATGGTGTCACTAGCACTGATGTCATGTCAACCAACGCAATAATTCCTTGCTCCACTGAATAGACCTCTTCTAGTACCAGATCCTACAGACCTCCACTGTCCCAATAATGTTACTTGTAAGTCAAAATTGCTGTCTAACAGTAAATGTAATAGAAATGTTATTATTCCTAGGTCCCCTTGCATCACCTAGGACTTAAAACAACGTTATGAATAATAGGAGCCTTGCTCTATCTTGCATGCACCATTGTTATAATCT
>NW_006399906.1:2848893-2861762 GCF_000299155.1 Elephantulus edwardii | reverse complement strand
GTTGGCGCAGGATAGAGCAGGGTTTAGGGCTGTTGTGCATAGGGTCGCTATGAGTCGCAAACGACTCGAGGGCATGTAACAACAACAAAAACAACAACAACAACAACATCAAGTCTATTGTCATAGTCATAGTGTTGATCCATTTCACTGTAAGTCTCTTTTGCTGATCCTCGACTGTTCTGAGGATGATGTCTTTTCCCAAGGATTGGTTCATCCTGACACCATACTCAAAGTATATAAGATGAATCTTAATCATCCTTGCCTCTAAAGAGTGCTCTAGTTGCATTTCCACCAAGACATATTTACTTGTTCTTTTGGCAATTCACAGGAAATTTAATACTCTTCTAAAACACAATTTGAAGGTTTTGATTCTTCTTAATTCTTCTGAAATAATAACAGTTACACAAACAACAAAATTGACATTACAATATCATAATCACACACGCATCCTAAATGTATTTACACAGTCTCATGTGGTTAAAATTAAAAATCTATTTAAAAATTTAATAGAATTCAAAGTAAAAATGTTTAAGACCTACATCAAAATTATGTCTATTTTAAATTAAATTTTGTCATTACATGAGATATAATAATAGATAAGATTTCTTAACCACGAAAAACCCAAATAATGTGGAGGTTGTAAACAAACACATATCAATATGTATGTGTAAATTACTTGATGCCATAAAATAAGCAGAAACGAATATACAAGCATGTCAGTGTTTAACACATATCTTGACTAAGTGAAGACTTCCGTCTCCTGACCTTCAAAGCTACAAACTTGTGAATCACTTCATTTAAATCAATGCCCTTTTCTGCTCAATTTAAATTGATAATAACACAAGGTTGGAAAATGGAAGTTCTCTGATGATAGATCTCAAATAGTTCTTTGCAAGTTTCAGCCTTGAAAAGTTTCTTGCACTCAAATCCACAAGACACACCATGGAGTTGTTCTTTTAATATGACTTTTCCTAGCCATTGTTTGACTTTACTACATAGATGAAAAGAAATATGCCAATGGAGCATGTTAGCCCATCCATAAGGGAATTAGCTATATATCATTCCTCAAAGGAATTGGCCAGTCTCAACAATCTACAAGGGGATTGGTTAGTCTCACCAATAAATTGAACAGCTCTAGCTACAAGATAGATCTCCTGGTGCAATTGAACAAGAAGTAAGAGAATGTAGGATGCCCTCTTGCTCGAGCTACACCTCTGGTAGCAACACCTGTGTCCAAATTGTAGGCCCAACATGAAATGGGGCCTTGGGCGGTTGGGTAAGAGGAAGGTGGAGAGTCAGGGAGAGCCAATATTGGCAGGACTAAGAACTTTGTTGGACAACTCGGGGTGGGAAGCCAATATTGATAGGACTGAGAGCTTGGAAACAGTGGCCTGAAACCACAAGACTCAAGGCTGAAGTGTCTTTGCTGTATTATGTTATTAATCTGGATTATAATCTTTTGACTTCCCCTTTTGACTTTGGTTCTTCGGGGTCTGTAAGCTATTGCTTTGGATTTTGGACCCCACAAAGTAAGAATGGTGTTGAGATGAGTAGGAAGAGGTATAGAATGAGAGACACGCATCTGACCGCATGTGAATTAGTTTTGTGTTATTGATACTGTTGACAGGGACAGTCCCCCTTTGTGAAGTTAGTAAAGGTCAGATAAGGCCATCTCCTCCTGGCCTTTGCTCTGTCTACACACATAAATCGTAACTAATAATTTCAGATTTAAAGGTTGAGGGAGATTCTATAAAGTCCAATTCAAGTATGAATGTAAAATGTTTTCCAATCTTCAGCTTCTTCCAGGTAAATCTCTGCTACATTCAGTGCCTTCTCAGCCTTGATATTTCAACTAAAAGCTCACTGTCAGATACGTCATCATAGAAAGTAGTCAGTTTTGGAATGGATACCTTTAACTGTTCTTCAGTGACAGATAAAAGTCTAAACATGGTTGCTACTTCATTAATGGTTCCTGATGTGCTCTAGAGTTCAAAATGCACTCAATTATAGTCCTCTTACTTTCTAATTGCAGAGAGTCCAGTATCATTGACCTGCTCCCTATCCTTTACCATCCTCATGTCAAATCTACCTCTTCTCTCTATTGCAATTCTGTAGTCGTCTGGTTTTAATAGTGTCTATTAAATTGCATGCTCCACTCGGTGACTGTATTCCTTATGAATAAAATTTCTTAGCACCTCTGGCCTTCTCACCACCTTGTTGAGAGTTAAACTTATAGTCTGCCAGTACTGTTACGTAAAATTAACTTTTTGAGGTACATGAGATTAGGAAGACAGGTAGCATAGAGAAGCAAGGCCACAGACAGAAGGCTAAAGCCCTCTTACTGCTCCTTTTGTGTCCAAATTCTCATGTGGATCACACAGAGCTTCAGTTGCCTCCACAAATGTACTGAATTTTTCTTTAACTGGCTTAACTGCAGTCTGATGAGCACTTCAGTGTGTTATAGATAGTCTTTTAGCTGATTCTCCAGTTTGGTCAATTAATAATGGCCATTGACAGGTGAAGTAAGCAAAGAAAGAAAACATTGTCTCAGAGCTTAAAAAAAATGCCATACACGATGCATTTTCAGCAAAAGAGTTCTGGCCACACATCCATTAAAAACAACTTTTTTTGTTCTTTCTGTTTTAAAATGGCCTGTACACGCGATAGATTACAGTTACAGCAGCGGCGTTATTGTAACCTTGAGCATGGCACATTATGGTGTCCAACCCAACACTTTCTAATTTTTTAGGACTATCAGAACTGAGGTCTGCAGCAGTTTTATCCTTTAAAGAAGAAAGTCCTAGAAATATGCCTTTCATTTCAACTTTCCTGGTGTTTATTTTTACCTATCTGATCTCTTCAAACATCCATTCAGGGTGGAGTATGTTAGGTGTGTTGTCATACTCAGTTCCAAAATACATCACAGAACTTGTGTCCATGACAAGCTTCTCCTTCACATGATCTTCCAGAGCACTCTTAATCTCATTTTGAGTTTCTGGTGCAAGATAAGAGACTGATATTTCAAACTTATGTGTTCCATTTTAATTTCATTTAACATTTCCCTTCTTTTAGCACTGAGTTTTATTTTGAAAGCATCTCTGCCATCTCAAGAAAGTTCCCTTTATCCAATCAAGAGTTATCTTCTTTGTGGCTACAGAATCTCAGATTCAGACAAGTGTAATAACAATTTATACAAGATATTCCCCTACTTTTTCGTCTCTGTTCCTACCAACAGAATTATTTTGGTAGCAATGGAATTGACTAGCCTCAGTCCTGCTGCTGTTTTATATTTTTCAAGGCAGCACGGAGGTGCTTTATGTGTGACTCATGGTTATGTACTTTTGGACTTAGTTTCCACGACTTCTGAAACCCAGTCACAAATTTGGACGGCATATCTGTTGCACTAATGGCAAACAGACGGCAGCAAACCAGTATAAATTCTTAATGATGAGTGAGTAAATCATCCTTGACCACAGTGTTTTCTCATCATTTTGGTATCACCTTGTAAAATGGCTTTTTTAAAAGCTGGCACTCATCTCCATTTGCCTTTGCATCTTGCCTTGCTGCAGCACACTGAAAGATTCATCTTTGTTCTGGAAAGAAGTACTTGCTTTTTAGTGATATCATGCCCAAGATGATATGGAACTGATAGCTCCCAGAAAGAAACATCATGCAAAATTTGCCAATTTTCCTCCTTAATGTCACTCATCTCACTTTCAGTACCAAGGTTAAATTCACTTTTGACATTCTCTTCTTCAAATTCTGCATTTCCACTCTTTTGCTTCTGCAGAATATGTACTAATGTCAGAAACATCAGCTTTATCAATTGGAGGTTGACAAGAAGTGTCTTTTGATGAGCCCTGACCATTATCTGGTCTTTTGACCTATTGAAGCCTGGATCCTGCAAGTGTTTTGAGTGATTTAATTATTGTCTCCTTTGCTTTCTTTTGCCAAAATCCACTTGGTCACTTTGATTTATGCATTGCATATGGCCTAATAGAATATTCCCTCCCAATAAAAATAACAAGAATATCAATAAGCAATATTCAAGGAAAAAAATAAAATGTGAAATGTGAATTTATTTCATACGTTAGTTTTAGTAAATGTCACTTTTGACACATTAAACTTGAAATTACAAACTTAAAAGTATAAAAATTTTATTAAATTCAGGTATTTGCAAGACAGTGATATTTTTAAACACAAATTTTAAAAAGCTAAAATTTTTAAAAACATAATTTAAAACTTAAGTTTAATTTCTAAAAATGTGTCAAGAAAAAGAACGCTTCTCCCATTTCACCACTCTTGATTTATTTATAAAAGTTACATAATTAATATTGGTTGCATAGATAACTTTATTATCAATTTTAGTCAAAGAAAAGTGTGATAAATACAGTAATTTTTTTTAATGGACTTTTCCCCTTAAATGACATGAATCAGAACAATGGGAGTATTTGTTAGCATTTTCTTACACTGAATTATAACCTCATTGTTGCAATATTAGTAGCATCTAAATAGGTTCACAAATACTGATTATCACAATATTGTATTTAAAACACCAGGAAGTCTTACAAAATCAGCAACTATCAAAACACTGGCAGCAACAAAAACAATAACACATGTTTATCACTCATGTAGATAAAATTGCTCATTCCCTTCCCCCTCCTTTGATAATGTCACCCAATAAGATCCATTTCCTTTACAAGCTTTGGTGATACAATTAGGGAACTATGGTGGCCTGGTAGTAAGGAACTGTACTGCCAACCCAAAGGCACTTGGTTTAAATCCACCAGATGTTCCGTGGGAGAAGCATGAGCAAACTCACCCCATGCAATTTGCTATGAGTTGGTTCTGACCCCATGTTAAATAACAAGTGGCACCACAGGGCAGATTTCTCTACTTCTCTTTTGCTTTCTCTTTCATTACACAGTTAGAATTTTATAAGGAGGACTGCCTCTCTGCCAATATGCTTTGTTAAGATCTCACTTGAGCTAATGTGCTGTTCAGATATCAGAGAGATTGGAGAGGGTTGGGCTGAAGAGATCTTTCATTCTAGCCTTTAGGGTAAAGAGTATTCTTCCTTGCTTTTGTGCCCACCATTTCCTGTATTTTCTTGCTTTCTGGTTGATTTCCATCAAGTCGAGCACAACTCATAACAACCTTGTGAACAAAAGGCCTGAAACCTTTCTATAACTATCAACATTTATCAAAGTTCATAGAGTTTCCAGAGGCATGTTGTTTAGGAAGTGAATGCCACTCCTGCATCCAAGATCTGGAAAGTCAACTCTAGAATGAGATTCTAAGTGAAAGGAGTCAACTAAGCCATAGCCCAAGTATATCAGAGATAATGAAGGTGGCACAGGCTAGGACAAGGCTCAGCTCTGTTGTTCATAGAGGAGATACGAGTTTTACCTAACTTGACAGCACGTAACAAAAACAAGAAGCTATGACTCTAGTGCCACAAGGCTGAAAGTCACTTGTGAGGCAGTCCAGCTCTCCCGGGACAGAGATCTCGACATAAAACATGCATTTGCTTAGAGTTTCTATTGTGAAGTCTGCTTGACTAAGGACAAATAGCCCAAGCTGATGGTGGATGTACTAGCCATCTCTCTGTACATAAGAGATATGACCCTTATCTAAGAACACTTAGTTAGAAATATTTCCAGAGCCTTTATTTCTGCAAGTACACTCTCCCTGTCCTCTCCTTGCCATGTCTTTAACCACACTTTCTGACACACTTACACTCTGAAGTTAGAAAGAAGACTTAAAACGCCAACTCTAAAGTAGCTCTGGCTCTATTAATTCCCAGAGTAACACAGAGTAGGTAGAGATAAGATGTGAAGAATCCAGATGGATTTACTGACCACCTTTCCTTCAATAAGAAAAGCAGGCAAAATCTTGATCCAAGTTGGACTCAGAGGAGGAAACATACTCAAAAGTTTTCTAGCATCTAGCATCTCCTTGTCTTTCTCTAATTCTCATCCTTCATCACCATGGCAACCTACATTTTACAAAGGCATGAGAAGAATTTGAGACTCTTATCTTAGCTCCTTGACCTTTAGACCTTTTTCAGATTAAGTTTTATTCAATGCTTTAGGAGCATAAGTTACCTAACTTTTACTTTGCAGGGAATGGGATTCCTCTAAGATGTGGAGAACAGCAGAGATCCTCTGGTGACTAGTGGAAATAGTAGGAGAGCTATCATGCTAATGATTGGCCATTCAAGGCTATTCCACCAAGGGAAGATATGTGGTCCCTAACTGAGAATGGAGGATAAAGAAGACTAAAATATGAAGAACTCATTTTAGTCCATTCTAGCCTTATCTAAATGTTATTTCTTCCTATCGTTAAAAAAAAAAACAAAAACCAACTGGTTAGAATAGAGACATAGAAACAGATTAGAAAAGTGATGTATATTTAAACCTTCATGAGTAAGGTTTAAATGACTGAATCCAGATCATGTTTAAGAACACAGTTCTTTAACTAGAGAAAATGAAATGCCAAATTCAAGTGCATAGGTGAACACCATGGAGAAAAGAAAATCAATGCAGAGAAGTGAGTAGGCAATAGGTGCAGAAAATGCTGGAGTACAACGTTTAAATAGTCTGTTGTTGGATGATACAATTAAACTGGAGTCTAGAGTAGAACAGGTATAAGAAAATTTCAGAGGGGGTCTTACTCTTTCTCTCATAAAGCAGTTTACACCATGAGTTGAAAGAGTTTTAAAGTCTAATGAACATCCTGATTCTGGGACAAATGAGTAGCTCGATTTGGTCTCAGCATTAAATCATCTCTGGGACGAGGCAAGTCCATTCAACGTGGCTCCCAGATGCCCCTTAACAAGCTCTAATTTGAGCCAGGTGCTCAGGTGTGATCAACACACTGTACCCAATTTACAGTCTAAGTGTTGTCCAAGTGGCATGTTCATTTTTCTAAGCTCAGAGAATAAGCAACAAATGTATTAGTGTGAGCTGTAATTAGCTCTGCAGAGGCCTGGCCCTGAATAGGTCAGCCCACTGCTGTCTCCTTACTCCTGCATGGAGCCACACTAGTGCTCTGCAGCCAAAGAAATTGCCCTTTTTGTTGATTCTTTTGAAATCTGATGAGGGATTTGAGCCTCAAGATACAAAACAGGCTCTATACCCACGTAAATGATTTGGGTCTATCTAAAATTTTTTTTGTCTCTCTAAATTTTAATGTTCTAGTCATTGTCAGAAGGAGTGAACCTTCCCGTGTCCACTAGGGAGTGATTTCTGGAGACATCCTCATATTCTCAAACAATGACCAAAGAGAGAAACCAGAAAACCAACATCAGCCATCCTGGAAATCAAAAGGGATATGAGTCAGGGGTGAAGGGGGCGTGGGGTATAAGACAGAAAACATATGGAAGAGTTTTCAGTTATAGAAGAAGGAAGCCAAACACAGGCCTATTATTTTCATTTTCTTTAGTTCAACCATTGAGATGCTCAGGAAATACTTCATGCTAATTCTCTTCTTTTAAAAAAACTGAATATTCTTTCAAAAGTAGTAGGGGAGGAAAAAGTAAATGTGGATTAGTCCTGGCTTTTCCCCATCCCTGACACCCCCTGGTTCTATCCTTCAAAATAAACTGCTTTTTTAAAAAATCTAATTATGAATTAACTAGTTCAAAGTCATTACATGAGGAGACAATTTAACTAAAATAATCAAGAAGTATTTGCCACATAGAAATCTTCATGAATTCCAACACTGCACTGAAACGTTTTACAGGACACTGGCTTCATTCACTTACAAACCCACTAGGAACATAGAAGATTCCTTCTATTAAGAAAAGCACTTTGGGCTTTCATTAATTTCCACAGGGTTTCTTGGCCTATTTTCACCTTTTTTGTCAGTAGCATTCTCTGTAGAGAAGCAATTTAGTGCAGAAAAATAAACAGACTAGAATTTAAAGCAACTCTTATTTTTATAAGCCTTATATGGTTTCTGACTGATAGTTTCACAATCATCATCTAAAATACACACAGGAATAAACATCCTCATGTAGCATTTTTTTTCCAGAAGACTTTTCATATTATTTTTTTTATCTTTCAAACATTTCCTCCCATTTTTATTTTTAAATTCTATTTTAACTTTTTTAAAATTTTATTAATTTTAATGAACATTTACAGAGATTTTGGATTTCCATTCATTCATTGTTGCACTTTCACATTATTTTTAAAAGTTATATTAATTAAAACTCATAGCTATCAATGTGAAAATTGTTCTCACCCGTAATGGTATGGGTAAGTTTATACTTTTTTTTTTTTTTTAATTTTGTGTGCGTGTACCGTCAAATCAGATCTGACTGGTACAGGAGGATATTGCGCCTCCTTCTCCGGCAGAACATCTGGTGGATTCGAACCGTAAGTTTATACATTTAGTTAATGTACGTAAAGTGTGGAATGCTTCCTTTGTATTACAAGACAACTTGACCTAAAAAATAAGAGTGAAAAATAATCTTGGGAAAACTGATACCAAGATTTCTTCATACACTAGCATAAGTTTATTGCTGTATATATACATTCCTATTGAGAATGAGATACAATTGAGAGAAAGTTTAATTCTCCCAAAGTAACACCTTAAAAGAAATGCAAAATTAAACACGAAAATGTGAATAATTTTACCTCATCAATAGATCTACCATTAAACTTAGTAATAATGTTATTGTTGTTGTGCACCATGGAGTCAGTATTGACTCATAGTCGACCCTTCAATGGGTCTTCAGCAATTTTATATCACAAGGGAAGTGATCATCCATCTTCCTCCCAAAGAATCTGATGGGTTTGAACTGTGTGACTTGGAGTTGGCAATGTGGCTTTTTAATATTAAGTCACCAGAGTTGCCTAATACTACCTTTTAATACACAGTGTTGTTTGGAAAATAATCATCTTAAAATATCCTGAAAATAATATATTAAAATTATTATAAATTCATGTATTAAAATTACTCACATACTAAAGCTAACTGTAATTATGCCAGAGAGCTCTGGTGGCCTACTCTGTTGGGAGTTATGCTGCTACTTCTCCGGTGCTTTGAATACACCAGCAGCTCCGCAGGACAAAGATGAACAATCCCCTTCCATTTGATTTATAGACTCCAAAAGCTCACCAGAAGAAGGTCAGCTATACATTGATTTTCAAGTCTACGGCAATAGTTTGAGGTTACATTTTAAAATTTTAAAATTTTATTTTATTGTGTGTGTGTGTGTGTGTGTGTGTGTGTTGCGTCAAATTGGATCTGACTGATACAGTAGGAGATTGTCCCTCTTTTTCCAGTAGAGCATCTGGTGGATTCGAACAACATACCTCTGGGATTGCAGTGCAGCTTCTTGCCACTAGGCCACCACAGATCCCTTGAGGTTTTATTTTCTTTTTAAAAATTATTCTTTATGTGAGGAGCTCTGGCGGCCTTCTCAGTTGCTAGACAAGAGACCAGGAGTGTGAATTCACCAGCCACTAGAGAGGAGAAGGGTCCATTATGGTTTTATTGGGTTGTTTTGGTTTTAACAAATCCGTAATTTTATATGCTTTTCAGTAAGTTTGAATCCTCGAAGGATACAGCATTACACAGATTCTGTGTCCAATGGCCTTAGCAGTAAAGTTGTTCTGAAACTTGGCCCAAACCATGCCACTGTTTCCATGGGCATGAGTTATCTTTCCAGATTACTCTGATTTTGTTAGGTTTGCCACTAAGAGGCACTGTATTATTTTTTGCTTAGTAAACATTATGGATGGTGAAGAGATTGAAATAGTTAATTGTTTTAGTTGGCTTGACTCCACAGTCAACACTCCTGGTACCAGCAGCCAGGAAATCAAGTGACGCATTGCATTGGGAAAGTCAGCTGTCAGAGGCCTCTCCAGAGTACTGATGAGCAACAATGTCAGGCTGGAGACTAAGGTGCATAGTCTTTACAATTGATCAGAGAGCTGGACAGTGACTAGGGATGATGCAAAGAGAATCGATGCCTTTGAGTTGTGGTGCTGGAGAAGAGTGTTGACTATACCATGGGCTGCTAGGAGAACAAACAGGTTTGTCCTAGAGAGGGTGAAACCGGGTTGCTCCTTGCAGGCAAGGATTCGGAAACTTCATCTGACATACTTTGGACATGTTGCATGGAGGGACCCTTCCTTGGAGAGAGACATTATGTTTGAGAGAGTGGAGGGACACCACAGGAGAGGAAGACCCTCGATCAGAAGGACTGAGTCAGTGACTGAGGTAATTAATGGGAGTAGGTGTGTCAGAGACAGTGAGGTTGGCACAGGGTAGAGCAGCATTTAGAACTCTTGTACATAGGATCACTATGAATATCAAGCAACTCGGCGGCACATAACAACAACAACAAACATAAACACCTCTCTTGTCTAAATAGAATTCTGTTTCATCTCGGGCATAAACACCTTCCATTTTAAGAAGAGCTGTGTATTCCCTCCAGTTCCGTTTGTAGCCAGCAAAAGTGGCTTTGCATCAAAGCCTCCCAGCCATCACTGTTGTTTAGGCCAGGAGGCCTTCATGGGCTCCAAGATGGTGGAAAAAGAGAAGGGTCTGTTTTTATGCAGATATACAAGGTTTGAAATGCTATGAGGCATACCTACTTCATTCTACAGGGTCACTGTGAATCCTGGATGAAAGCAGAGAACACCAGAAGAATAGCTATTTGTGTTTTACTGGCTATGCAAAGTCATTTGTGTGGATCATAAAAAACTATGGCTAACATTAAAAAGAATGAGAATCCTAGATTGTTTCATTGTGCTCATAGGAAACCTATACCTAGACCAAAAAGCTTTATTCTGAACAGAGCAAGAAGACACTGCATGGTTTAAAATCAGAAAAGGTGTGCATCAGAATTGTATCCTTTATCCATACCTATTCAATATGTATGATGCACAAATCACTGGAGAAGTTAGGCCCTGTAGAGAAGAATATGGAATCAGAATTGGAGGAAGACTCATCAACAATCTTATGTAGATGACACAACCATTCTCACTGAAAGTGAGGAGTATTTGAAACACTGCAGAAGATCCAAGACTGGATTGTATCTCAACATCAAGAAGACAAAAAATCTTTACTGCTGGACTAATAAGGAACATTATGATAGATGGATAAAAGATTGTAATTTTCAAAGATTTAATCTTACTGGGATTCACAAGCAAAGTACCCTTTGTAATAGGTGTCAAGAGATAAGGAGAAGCATTGTACTTGACAGGTCTGCTGGCAGGGCCTTCTCCAAATTACTGAAGGCAATGGTATTTGTTTCATTAGCTATGCGAAGGCATTTGACTGTGTGGATCACAACAAACTGTGGCTAACTCTGAGAAGAAGGAGGATCTCAGAACACTTGATTGTGCTTGTGTGAAACCTATACTTGGACCAGGAGGCAGTCATCAGAACAGAGCCAGTAGGTTGCTCCAAGTCGGCAGCAGCGCAGGCGGCGGCAGCGGCACATCGCACTCCGCACCCGGCGTCTTAGCAGCAGTAGCAGCCGCCGCAGAAGCAGCAGAGGCACCCCGGCCATCACAGCCCAGGGCTGGTGCAGCCGCCCTTGCTCCCTCTACGCTTCCCCCCGTTGCTGGCACCATGGCTGACCAGCTGACCGAAGAACAGATCGCTGAATTCAAGGAAGCTTTCTCCCTATTCGATAAAGATGGTGACAGCACCATCACAACAAAGGAACTTGGAACCATCATGAGGTCTCTGTGTCAGAACTCAACAGAAGCGGCATTACAGGATATGATCAATAAAGTGAACGCCGATGGCAATGGCACCGTTGACTTCCCAGAATTTTTGACTACGATGGCTAGAAAAATGAAAGACACAGACAGTGAAGAAGAAATCCGCGAAGCTTTCCGAGTCTTTGACAAGGATGGCAATGGTTACATCAGTGCGGCAGAGCTACGTCACATCATGGCAAACTTAGGAGAAAAACTAACAGATGAAGTAGATGAAATGATCAGAGAAGCAGACATCGACGGGGACGGACAGGTCAACTATGAAGAATTCGTACAGATGATGACTGCAAAATGAAGACCTACTTTCAACTCCTTTCCACCCCCCCCCAGAAGAATCAAACTGAATCCTTTACCTACCTCTTGCAAAAAAAAAAAAAAAAAAACACAACAACAACAACAACAAAAGAAAAGAAAAAGAGAAGAAAAGGAAATAAAAAGAACAGAGCCAGTAAACAATACATGGTTCAAAATTGGGAAGTGTGTATGCCAAGCATGTGTCATATTTCCATACCTTTTCAATCTATCTGCAGAACAGATTATCCAAAAAGCTGAGCTCTGTGAAAAAGAGTGTGGCATCAGGATTGGAGGAAGTTTTATCAACAACCTCCATTACGGAGCTGACATAACCTTGCTTGTTGAAACTGGCGAGGGCTTGAAGTGTTTGCAGCAGACGGTCAAAGATTGCAGCCTTCACTATGGATTGAAGCTCAACATCAAGAAAACAAAGATTCTCACCATCGAGCTAATTGGCAGGATCATGATAGATGGTGAGGAGACTGAGATTGTTAACAGCTTTAGCTTGATTTGCTCCACAATCAACACTCTTGGTGACCAGCATCCTTACACTCATTCTACAAAATGAGTTTTATACAATATTTGTCCTTGTGGGACTAAGTTAGTTCACTCAGCATAATACTCTCCAGTCCCTCCCAAGTTAGGTAATAATTTACAAAATCATTTCTCCTGTGTGCTGCATAGTATTTCATTGTATGAATGTACCATAATTTCTCAATCCATTCTTTTATGGTTTGGACATATGGGCTAATTCCATGATTTTGTAGTGGTGAACATTGCTGTACAAGTCTCAGTTTTCTCAGGGTATGTACCAGTCAGATCCAACTTGAC
>NW_006399906.1:2840057-2848283 GCF_000299155.1 Elephantulus edwardii | reverse complement strand
CTCTGCAACTGCATCCTGGCCCATCCTCACCCTTCTGTCCCCAACCCTCACCTCCTTGTACCCCCAATATGTTTTTCCCAATAAAAAAAGAAGACAAAGATTCTCACCACTGGGCCAATTGGTAGCACCATGATAGATGGAGAAGAGATTGAGGCTGTTAGCAAATTTAGCTTGCTCAACTCCAGTCTTAACACCACACTCTCAATATCAGCACTCAGAAAATCAAAAGATAAATTGTATTTGAAAAATCTGCGGTCACTAGAAAGCAATGATGTCAGTCTAGAGACTAAGGTGCACCTCATTCAGGCCATGGCTTTCCTTCACAACTACTTTTTATGCTTCAGAGAGCTGGACAATGTCTAAGGATGACAGAAGAAGAATTGATGCCTTCCAGTTGTGGTGCTGAAGAAGAGTCTTGAACATACCATGGACTACCAAGAAAACAAGTCAGTGTGTCTTGAAGAGGGTGAATCAAAGTCTCTCCTTGGAGGCTAGGATTTTGAAAATATGTCTCCTATACTTTGAGCATAGGGGCAGGAGAGACGGGTATCTGGAGAAAGACAACATGCTTAGAAACTTGGAGGGACAGCACAGGAGAGGAAGACACTCAGTGAGATGGATTGATACAGCAACTGGGACAATGAGGGTTGGTGTGTTGGAATTAGTGAGACTGACTCAGCACAGAGCAGGTTCAGAGCTGCTGTACATAGGGTCACTATGAGTCACAGGCAACTTGAGGACACAAAACAACAACATATTATATTGGATGTTTTTTATTTAAACCTCTTGTTTAGAGTAAACAAGGACTCGTGGAGGGCCTTTGTATTTCAAAATAGGTTGTCAATGTATTTTGGGAGAATATTTTCTAAGTGGTACAGCACTCTTCTGTCAATATGCTGTACTGAGGTAACCTGAGGTTGCTGTGATGCTGCACCTTGTACCATCAGTGTGTCAAATGCCATAATGGTTACCCATGGGGGACAGTGTTTGGTGTAGCTCCCAGTTTAAGACAGGTTTGGAAGTTGGAGTGGCATCTACTTCTCAAACAGCAAGCTTCTGGAAACTCTATGAACTTTGAGAAATTACAACAGTTACAGAAAGGCTTCAGGCCTTTTGTTCATAGGGTTGCTGTGAGTACTGCTTGACTTAACGACAATCAACAACAACAACAAAACATATTTTTAACGTTATACTGTATACATTTAAAGTTATGCTGCATATATATTTAAAGGTATACTATATATATTAAAATTATACTATATATATATTTAAAGTTGTACTATATATATTTAAAGTTATACTACTATATATATTTAATGATATACTATCTATATTAAAGTTATACTAACTGTATTTAAAGTCATACTATCAATATCTATATCATCTGCATGTATACATACTCTTGGCACCAGCAGCCAGGACAACAAAAGAAAAATAACACTGGGAAGTTTGCTGTCAGGAACCTTTCCAGAGTACTAAGAAGCAATGATGACAATCAATGGACTAAGATGTACCTGATCGAAGCCATGGTCTTGGCAGTTACTTGCTATGTATCACAGAGCTGGACCATTACTAAGGATGACAGAAGAAGGATAGATGCCTTTGAATTTTATTGCTGGAGAAGAGGCTTTACAATACCATGGACCACCAAGAAAACAAACAAGTCTGTCTTAGAGAGAGTGAAACCAAGTTTCTCCTTGGAGGCTAAGATTGTGAAGCTCTGTCTCACACATTTTAGACACATGGCCAGGGTGCATTGGTCCTTGGAGAAGGACTTCATGCTTAGAAGGATTGAGGGACAGTGCAGGAGAGGAAGACTCCGCATGAGATGGATTGATACAATTGCTAGGATAATGAGGGAAAGTGTATCAGAGTCAATGAGACTGACTCAGAACAGGATAGGTTCAGAGCAGTTGTACATAGGTCACTATGAGTTACAGGTGACTCAATGGGAGATAACAACAACAACGTACCTTTGAGTCAGAACCAACTCATAACTGGCCCTCCATCAGGTTTTCAGAGACAATAAATTGTGTAAGATAAGATTGTCCATTTTTCTCCCATGGAACAGCTGGTGAATTTAAACCTCATGCCTTTGGATTGTCAGTGTAACTCCTTACCACTAGGCTTTCAGAATATATATATATATATACACATACATATGCCAGAAGGAAGCATTGGTGGCCTAGTGGTAAGGAGTATGCACTTGAAACTCAAAGGCATGCAGTTCAAATCCACCAACTGCTCTGTGGAAGAAGAATGAACAGTCTCCTCTTGTGCTTTTTACAGCCTCTAAAAATTTACTAGAGAGCTAACTATGAGTTGGTCCTGGCTCAACGGCACACAAAAAATAACAACATATAATAAAATATTAATATTCAGCAATTAAAAAATGACACATGAACCTAGAAAACATGCTAAGTTAAAAATTGCAGACACACAAGGTCATGTAGTTTATGGTTCTATTTATTGGAAATACCGAGAATGGGCTAATTCATAGGAAGAAACATAGATTAGGAGTTTCCAAGAACTGAAGAGATGGAAAAATGAGGAGAAACTATTTAATAAGTACAGAGTTCAATTTGGGATGACGACAATATTTTAAAACTTGATAGACATGCACAACACTGTGAATCTCATAAATACCATAGAAATGCTAACTTTAAAATGGTTGATTATATTCCATGTTAATTTCATTTCCATTGAAAAATGGAGGCACGGATCAATGCCTTCCTAAGGTGTGTCTGTCAATGCAGGGCTGAGGAATGGGCACTCAGTTGAGTAAATAATGAGATCTCATTGGAGGTTTTTTTAACTACAGTGGTATGATTACTTCCAGTCTATAAGAGGGAGTAATCAGAGGTTTGCAACAACTACCAGTGAGTTCTGGTGGCCTAGTGGTAGGGAGGTGAGCTGCCAACCCAAAGGCGGGAAGTTTGAATCCACTAGCTGTTCCACAGGAAAAAGATGGACAATCTTATTCCTGTTAGATTTAATGTCTCTGAAAACCCACTGCAAGCAATATACTCCAAGAGAAAAAGAACAGAGACACAAACAGAGATTTGTATACTGATATTCATAACATTATTTACAATAACAAAAACATGGAAAACACCCCAAATGTCCGTCAAAAAATTACTGGATCAAGAAACTGTGGTACATTCACACAATAGAATACTATGCAGCACTCAGGATAAATGATTTTGGAAAATACTATGTAATATGGGAGAGGCTAGAGAGCGTTATGCAAAGTGAACTAACTCAGGATCTTAAAGTAAAATACTGCATAAGATCATTGTTGTAAACATAGAAGGAGAGCCAATAAGATGTGTATGGATATAGAAAGAGGGAAAGGGAGAGGCAGAGGAGGGCTGAGGGTGAGGGGTGGGGATGAGGAATCATGGGGTCACAGAGTTTGGTGGATTGAGAGGGGGCAAAAAAAATCCCATATTAAATGTACATGAATGAAACACACTGTAAAGAAATTATTGTATGCAAATCAATAAAAAAACAAGGAAAAAAACATTTTAGAAAGTAAACTCTGAGTCACTTCTGATTTAAGAGTACATAAAAACTACCTGAAAGGGAGCAATCATGATTTAGCGCTAAGGAGTTGTACTGTCAATCCAAAGCCAAGTAGTTTGGATCCACTAGCTTTTGTCTTTAGAAGAAAGATGGGCAGGCTATCTCTTCCCATGAGATTGACTGCCTCTTAAAACCTGCTGGAGGGTCGGCTATAATTTGGTTCTGACTTCATAGTAGACAATAACAAACTACCTTGAAATGATTATATTCATGAACTCAGTCACTACTGGATGTTGTTGTTGTTGTTATGTGCCATCAAGTTGCTAGCTACTCATAGGGACCCTATGTACAAGATAACAGCCCTAAACCCTGCTCTATCCTGTGCCAATCTCATTGTCTCTGATACACCTACCACCATTATCCCAGTGACTGAATTAATCCATCTCATCTTCCTCTCTTGCACTGTCCCTCCATTCTCCCAAGTATGACATCCCTCTCCAAGGACGGACCCCACCTTGCAACATGTCCAAATATGTCAGAATAAGCTTCAGAATCCTAACCTGCAAGGAGCAGCCTGGCTTCACTCTCTTCAGGATGAACTTGTTTGTTCTCCTAGCAGTCCATGCTATATTCAATACTCTTCTCCTGCACCACAGCTCAAAGACATCAACATCAACTCTCCTTCTATCATCCCTAGTCATTTTCAAGCTTTCTGATGCATAGCTAGTGATTGCAAAGACGTTGGCCTGTATAAGGCACACCTTAGTCTCCTGACTGACATCACTGGTCTTCAGTACCTTGGAGAGGTCTCTGATAGCAGACTTTCCTCAATGTAATTAATCTTTTGATTTCCTGGCTTCTAGGACCAAGAGTTGATTGTAGAGCTAAGCAAACTAAAGCTCTTAAGAGTCTCAATCTCTTCACCATTTATCATGATTGGCCCAGGGGTGAGAATCTTTGCTTTCTTTACATTTATTTTCAATCCATATTGAAGGCTGCAGTCCTTGACCCTCCACAGCAAGCACTTCAGATCCTCCTCATTTTCAACAAATAAGGTTGTGTCAACAGCATGATGTAGATTTTTTATGATAGCATCATTAAATCTGTGCCTTTCCAGTCATGCACTGTCCCATATTTACCCTATAACCTCTGGTAATGGTTTGTACTCCCTAGAAGTTCTATCCTAGATTTCTAGAAGTCACTATGTTGTGATACTTACAGACATGCCTGCCTATTGGTGAAAGACATTTAGCTTGTAATTAACAATATTTCACAAGCACCTATAAGTGGTTCTACCTACAAATACCTGGCAATTTTGCACTAGACAAGAGATTGCTTACATTAGCACTTTCTTCTTTACTTGGACATTTTATAGTGGTTTGGATGAAACATTACAGAGAAGTTTACTTCCTATTCAACAGTTCATATATATTTCATTTTCTAGCATTAGTTGCGATCCCCTCAATATAAACACTCTTACTACTTCCTTTCTGGTTATCCTATTTCTATCCGCCAATCTTTACTTTCCATTCCTATATGCTGAATTTTGTTTTGGGGCAAATACCTTTTGGTTTTGCATGGTTGATTGTCATGAGTAACATATGCCTCACAGGGGTTACTGCTTACTTTATATTCCTGTCTATTATTTGACTGAAAGGACATCTCAGTTCCATGTTTGAAGAGTGTCTAAGGGTCATACTATCAGGAGATCTATAAGTTCCTGTGAATTTGATCTGTGTTTTTTATTTGTATATAAAATAGTACTTAACCTTTGTTGATCCACAGAGTCAAACGCCATTGAGGAATCAATGAAACAAAGGTATACATACTTCTGGTACTCCTTGCTTTCAGCCAAGATCCATCTAACATTAGCTACAGTATCCCTACCACAACAAACCCATCTAAACCCAGCCTGCACCTCTGGTAGTTCTCTGTTGATGTGCTGTTCCAGTCGCTTTTGAGTAAACTTCAGCAGAATCTTGCTTGCATGTGATATTAATGATAGTGCTCAATAATTTCCACACTCTGTGGGATCACCTTTCTTTGGAATGGGAACAAATATTGATCTCCTCCAGTCAGTTGGCCAAGTGGTTGTTCTCCAGATTTCTTGGCACAATGTGGTGAGCCCATCTAGGGCAGCATCTGTTAGCTGAAATATGTCAATTGGCATACCATCGATTCCAGGGGCCTTATTCTTAGCCAATTCTTTCAAAGCAGTCTGAACATCTTCCTGCATCACGATAGGCTCTTGTTCATATATTCTTTCTTTAAATTCTTCTGTGTCTGCCAATTCATTTTGGTATAATGATTCTGTATACTCTTTCCATCTTCTTTTAATACTTGCAAGATCACTCAATATTCTGCCCAAAGCATCCTTAAGTATTCCAACTTGAGGCTTGAATTTCCTCTTCAGTTCTGTAAGCTTAAAGAAAAAATGCTGAGCGAGTTCAGCCCCTTTGATTTTCTGACTCCAGTTCTTTGCACATTTCATCATAATACTTTGTCTTGTCATGCAACCTTTTGAAATCTCCTGTTCAGCTCCTTAATGTCTTGATTTCTTCCTTCTGCTTTGGCTTCTCCACAATCTTTCATTGATTATGCAAAGGTATTTGACTGTGTGGATCATAACAAACTGTGGTTAATTCTGAGAAGAATGGGAATCCCAGAATACTTGATCGTGCTAATGCAAAACCTGTACTTGGACCAGGAGGCCATCATCAGAACAGTGCAGGGAAACACTGCGTGGTTCAAAACTGGGAAGGGTGTATGCCACGGCTATATCCTGTCTCCATACCTTTTCAATCTTTATGCAGAACAGATTATCAAGGAGGATGGGCCCTATGAGGAGAAATGTGGCATCAGGATTGGAGGAAGAATCATAAACAATCTGGGTTATTCAGATGACGCAACCCTGCTTGCTGAAACTGAGAAGCACCTGAAGTGCTTGCTACGGAAGGTCAGGGACTGCAGTTTTCAGTATGGATTGAGGCTCAATATCAAGAAAACAAAGATTCTCACCACTGGGCCAATTGGCATCATCATATGAATGGTGAAGAGATTGAGATTGTTCACAGTTTTGATTTGCTTGGCTCCACAGTTGAGATTCTTGGCACCAGCAGCCAGGAAATTAAAAGATGTGCTGTGTTAGGAAAGTCTACAGTTAAAGACCTCTCTAAAGCGCTGAAGTGCAAAGACGTCAGTTTGAAGACTAAGGTGCGCCTGATACATGTCATGGTCTTTGCAATCACTTGCTATGCATTAGAGAGCTAGATAATGACTAGGGAGGATTGAAGGAGAATTGATGCCTTTGAGCTGTGGTGTTGGAGAAGAGTATTGCATATACCATGGACTGCTAAGAAAACGAACAGGTTTGATCTGGAGAGGGTGAAACCAAGCTGCTCCTTGGAGGCAAGGATTCTGAAGCTTTGTCTGACATACTTTGGACGTGTTGCAAGGAGGTACCAGTCCTTGGAGAGAGACATCATGCTTGGGAGGGTGGAGGGACAGAGCAGGAGAGGAAGACCCTAGATGAGATGGATTGATTCAGTGACTGTGGTAATGAGGGTAGGTGAATTGGAGACAGTGATATTGTCACAGGAGAGAGCAGAGTTTAGGGCTGTTGTACATAGGGTCGCTATGAGTCACTGGTGACTCAACAGCAAATAACAACAATAATCTATGTTGATTATATTTCTTATGCACCCTTCCATGTAAGTTTTATAATTATTACAATTTAAAATTTTAAATTTAAATTTCTTTCTTTTTTTCCAGAATCCTCTATTGTGATCACAATCAGATTAGTAGCTGGGAACCATCTATTTCTTCTGGTCTCAGGATAGTGAAGGCTGTAGAGTTTTTATAGTTCATTAGTCCCTTAGAACAATTATTTCCTTTAGTCTTTGATTTCCTTCACTCTTTTTTTTCTCTGGACTGGAACAAACAGTAGTTGTATGTCACTTCAGTGGCTGCTTGAAACTTTTAAGACTCAGTCACTACTCACCAAAGTTGTTGTTGTTGTTAAGTGTCATCGAGTTGCAGGCAACTCATAGCGACCCTATGAAGGAGAGTCCTCAATGCTTGGGTGTCTCTCATCCTCTCTCCAGGTTCATAGGGTTTCTGGAGGCAAGCTATTATGGAAGTGGATGCTACTCCTCCTTCCAAGCTTGTTTTAATCAGGGAGCTCCACCCCACTCTCTGTCTGCATTGGGTAACCAGCCATTACTGCATTTGACATACCAGTGTCAGAGTGTTCTGCCTCACAGCAACCACAAGTTACTGCTGTATGGCAACTTGTACACCAGGGCTATATGACCTAGAGGAATGTCTGAAGAAAACCAATGAAAGACAGGCCCGAGGGCCGAGGATTAAAAGTCACCCACTTTTGGCTTGGTAGCATCATTTCTGTCCACTGGGCCAGCTGATCTATCTCTCTATGTTGATGTTATTGTTGTTAAGTGCTGTCGAGTCGCAGGCAACTCATAGCAACCCTATGAAGGAGAGTCCTTAACACTTGGGTGTCACTCACCAAAGTTGTTGTTGTTGTTGTTGTTATGTGCCGTCGAGTCGCTTGCAACTCATAGCGACCCTATGTACAACAGCCCGAAACCCTGCTCTATCCTGTGCCAATCACATGGCCTCTGATACACCCATCCTGATTACCCCAGTCACTGAATCAATCCACCTCATAGAGGGTCTTCCCCT
>NW_006399906.1:2831681-2839032 GCF_000299155.1 Elephantulus edwardii | reverse complement strand
TGTATCAGGCGGACCTTAGTCTCCAGAGAGACACCCTTGCTCTTGAGTACTTTAGAGAGGTCCCTAACAGCAGACTTTCCCATCGCAATACATTTTTTGATTTCCTGGCTGCTGGTGCCAAGAGTGTTGACCGTGGAGCCAAGCAAACTGAAGCTGTGAACAATCTCACCAAAGTAGGATGTAAAATATTATAGGTTATGTCAATCTATCTAGATGTCAGAGTATTTGGTTATGGCTAAGAACTTGGCATAACTTTGTCCTTGTATGCTCTATTATATAACACCCAGATGTATTTTCAGCACATACAAATACATATGTGGAATATTATCTGACTAACCTATATTTGGTTGCTCTAATCTCATATGCCATCCAACACATGTTCAGTTTACCTATCTATCCACTCATAAATTACCATTATTATTAATCCTACTAACAATAAGAGTAGATGAAAGGGAGACTGAGGAAACAGTTCTGCTCTGAAAGAAGGCTCTCTTGTTTTGGTTAAGGGTCCAGTGGAATGTTTGTTTGGGTTGATTGTTTCTTTTTTAAAAAAAAACACCCAACCTAAATTTAAAAAAAAAAAAAACCCACCCTCTTGTTTAGATTCAACAGCACTTCCTGGAGGGCTTTTGTATTTAAAATCTCCTGGGCCCTCGAGCCTAGTGTAATTATAATTTAAAGGAACATTTTTCTAAGTGGTGCAACACTGGTCTGTCAAATTACTGTACTGAGGTAAGTTGCAGTGGCTATGATGCTGAACTCTGTGCCACTGAGGTGTCAGAATGCCATCAGTGGTTACCTGTGGTGGACAGTGTTCAGTGGAGCTCCAAAATTAAGACATGTTTGGAAGCAGGAGTGGTATCCACTTTCTAAACAACATGACTCTGGAAAATCTATGAACTTTGAGAAACAAGGATAGTTACAAAAAGACTTCAGGTCTTTTGTTCATTGAGTCATCCTCAACTCCATGGCAATCAACAACAAATTACTACTATTGAAGGATTGTGGATTCAATAATATTTATCATTGTTCATTTTACTCTGATATGCCTCTCAATGTCTTATTTTGCCTTGATCACATATTGCTCTGATCTCTTTCTTATTCCTTTTCCTATAATACAAGACAATACATGTTTGTTATCTAGTAGTGATTTTCTCATCCCTCCTTCTCCTTTCCTTTGTAATCATCCAAGACTTTCTTTATGTATGTATTTTATTTATTTTTGTATAATAGTTGTGGTTGTTGTTAATGTGCCTTTGAGTTGCTTGCGACTCGTAGCTGAAACCTGCTCCATCCTGTGCCAACCTTATTGTCTTTACACACCTACCCTCATTACCCCAGTCACTGAATCAATCTATCTCATCAAGGGTCTTCTGTTCTTGCACTATCCCTCCACCCTTCCAAGAATGATGTCCCTCTCAAAGGAATGGTCTCTCCCTGCAACATGCTCAAATATGTCAGACGAAGCCTCAGAATCCTTGCCTCCAAGGAGCATCCTGGCTTCTCCCTCCCTAGGATGAACCTGTTTATTCTCCTGGCAGTCCATGATATATTCAGTACTCTTCTCCAACACCACAGCTCAAAGGCATCAGTTATCTTTTGATCATCCCTAGCTCTCTGATGCATAGCAAGCTATTACAAATACTATGGTCTGGATCAGGAACATCTTAGTCTCCAGACTGATATCATTGCTCTTCAGTACTCTGGAGAAATCCCTGACAGTTGACTTTCCAAATGTAATTAATCTCCTGATTTCCTGGCTGCTGTTACCAAGAGTGCTGATTGTGGAGCCAAGCAGACTATAGCTGTTAACAATCTCAATCTCTTCACCATATACCATAATGCTGCCAATCAGCAGAGTGGTCTCAGTGTACATTTAAAGGATTTCTGTGGCATAGTGTTTGTGCTGTTGTGCTGCTAACCAAAAGGTCAATGATATAAACCCACTAATTACTTCTCAGAGAAAAGATGGGTATTTTCATCCTGTAAAGATTTACAGCATTGAAAACCAGTGCAAACTCAATATGCATCAAAATCAAATCCATAGTCGTGGGTTGGGTTTGGTTACACAATATTTGTTCTTTTTTTGATGCGTTTATTTCTCTTAGCACAATGATCTGTAGGTTTATACATCCTTGGAGATGTTTTAATGTTGAATAGTATTCCATTATGTGTAGAGGCCTTACTGTTTATACATTCATCCACTTATGTTGTTAGGTGCCATAAAGGCAAGTACAGCTCATAGTAACTCAATGAACAACTGATCTGAACACTGTCCTATCCTGTTCCATCCTCACAATCTCAGACACACTCAAACCAATTGCCACAGTAATCATGTCAACTCACATGGTCTAAGGTCTTCCTCTCTTTCCCCGCTCCTCTATCTTCTCAAGTATGATGTCCCTCTCCAAGGAATAACTTCTCCTAGCATCATGTCCAAAGTATGTGAGTTAGACACTTAGATTATCTCCAACTTTTTGCTATTATGTATAACACTGTGATGAACAAATAGATCTGTCATAGATATATTTCAGTAGTAGGATTGCTTCACTCTCTTTTGTGCACTACTATTGAAAATGCCTTTTCAATATAGTCTAACAAATTTTCCAAAAGAAATTAAAGGGAAAGGATATTTTAATTTTATTTTTTGTATTCTTTACAAAGCACTTTCACAGATCATAGTCTTTAAAAAATCCTCTGAATATTTCTCATGTTTTACCAAAGAAGAGATTAAAGTATCATGTCCTGGAACAACGGAATAAAGGTACACCAACACTCCACCACATTGTCTATCTCTAGCACTCATAAAAGCAGAAAGTCAAATCTGCTGTCTTCTTTCACATATACTTCATGAAACATGTATACACTCTTTCATATGATTAAGTCTATGAAATATCTAGATCCTTGCCAGCATGTCAAACTCACCTTGCATCATGAATTCCATATATATGTATCTATTTTACATTCTCTTCTTCTCCCTACAACCCTGAAACAATTTATGTACACAGTAGGAATTCAGAGAGAGAGTACTGAAGTTAGAATGCCTATTACAAAGGAATCTTACTTTCCTGTAGCTCTGCAAACAGCGGACAGGGTGAAATATATTTTCTTTTTGAATTGCTGAAGTTATTGGATGTATTAGTATCCTGTTGCTGCTGTAACACATTACCATGAATTTATTGGCTTAAAGCAACACAAATCTATTGCCTTGTGTTTCTAAATCTCACTGCCTTCAAGTTAGTTTTGACTCATAGTAACCCTTTATCAGGTTCTTAGACTGTAAATATTTGAGAGATCATCTTTCTCCCATAACAGAGTGGCTAGTAAAATCCAGCTGCCAATCTTGTGTTAGCAACTCATTACAAACTACACTACCAGGGCTACTTGTGTTTCTAAAGATCAGAAATCTGAAATGGGCATCACTGGTTTTGCGTCAAGAAGTTGGAGAGCTGGATTACTTTCTGGAGATTCCGAGGAAGATTTATGCTGTTTGCCTTTTCTAGTTTGTAGAAACAACAGAAGTGGGTTGAGATCCTCTTACACGCATTTCTCTCACTCTGACTCTGCTCCTGCCTCCTTCTTCCATTTAAAAGGAAACTTGTAAAGACACTGAGCCTTCAAATAGAACCCAGGGCAATCTTACTATTTAAAAAGATCAGCTGACTAGCAACCTTAATTCCACCTGTAACCTTAATTGTCCTTTGCCATAAGAACATACATACAGGTTCCAGGGATTAGGATGAGGATATTTTAGGAAGGACATTATTATATCTATCAGATTCAGTCAGATGGTAGAAGTATCCCAAAAGGGAAAAGGGTCACAAAAATTGATCAGACTCTCTCAAAAGCACCTACTACTACTGACAGAAACACCCTTCAGTATGGATTCCATCTCAACATGAGAATAAAAGTTTTTATAAATGGACCAATAAATATCACAATAAATGGAGGAAATAATGAAGTTGCCAAGGATTTAATGCCCTTTTTATGCCCAATTGGGAACTCTGCTGACTTGATTATTAAGGAACTATGCAGCTAACCCAAGAATGGGAGTTTGAATCTTCCAATTGCTCCATGAAAGATGGGCAGTCTTCTTCCTTGCAATTTACTGCCTCCAAAACCCCACTGGAGGGTTTGCTATGAGTTGGTTCCAATTGGACAGCAACGAGTGAGTGAGGGTTTAATTCACAGAAGCAATAGTCAAAAAATCAAGTGAAATCTTTCACTGGACAAATCTACTCTCACTGATTTCTTTAAAGTGCTAAAGAGTAAGGGTGTCACTTTAAAGACTTGGGTGTTCCCAACCCAAGCCATGATATTTTCTACTGTTTAATATGCATGTAAAAGTTGGACCGTGAATAAGGAAGCTCAAAGAAGAATTGATGGTGTTGGCAAAGAATATTGAATACACTATGGACTGCCAAATTTGAATATGCCATGGTGTATTAAAAAACTGAATATACCATGGACTGCCAAATCATGAACAAACAAATCTGTCTTAAAGGAAGTGCAGCCAGAGTGCTTCTTCGAAGCAAGTATGGTGAGACTTCATCTCATATATTTTGGGCATGTTATCAGGAAGGGCCAGTACCTGGAGAAGGACATCCCGCTTAGAAAAATAGGTCAATGAAAGAGAGCAGACCATCATTGAGATGAATTGCAACAATTGTCTGCAACAATGAGCCCAACAGAGATTGTGATGACATCACAGGATTGTGTAGGATATTTTCTGTTGTATTTAAGGTTGCTAAAATTCAGACCTAAGTTGCTGGCACCTAAAAACAACAACAACCACTGCCAACAGTTTTGAGCACTTAAAAGATCCATGACTCTGTGATGAGTGCCTTATACACATTTCGTAAATACATTTAAATCTCACATCAAACTGGTTTTCATGCATTCTCAAATTAGGAAATAGAGAAAAAGAGGTTATGCAATTTGCTTAAGGTCAAGAGAAGTGCAAAGTAATGAAGGCAGAATGATTTGTTCTTTTTACCACACAGTGTAGCCTCCTGGGACTCTATTTCTGCTGTCTCTCTGTGTGCCACACACAGCTTTGCATTTTCCTGGGTCCTCTTCTCTGTGTTATTTGCCAGAACCTGTCTTCACTATACATCAAGAAGTAGGGTAAAATGAGGCCTGGAAAAACCCTCCAGCAGGTAACTCTTAGGGGATTTGTTTTTCCTCTTATTCTTGTTGTTCAAGGAGACAGATGATAATTAAAATGTCAGAGCCCTTCATGCTTCCCTGATCAAGATAACTACTTTACCACAGGTGATAGAAAGAAAAAGAGGAAAATGTCTAGTGAGGGGGAAGGTGAAGTAATGATTCTGAAAAGGGTGATGGAGCTGGGAAACCAAACCCTTCACTCAGGGGAGAGCTGATTGCAACTCCAGCTGAACTTGGGTGGGTGCTTCAGGGAGCTTTCTGCTTGGGTCCCTCCTCCTCAAACTTCCATTCCTACCAGCTCAATGGGAGCCAGTTCCCAGCAGATCCATCCAACAGCTTGCTAATTCTATCCAATCTCTCCAATTCAGTTAATTCCCAGTTTCAGTAACAGAAGCAGCAGCTGTCAAGACCAGCAGCTGTGTTCTTTGTCTCTGTAGCTCAACCTCTCCCCTTTCCTTTCCAAGTTAACGGAGTGGATCATACACAACCTTCTGGGGCGGGGGTGGGGGAAGGATGTAAAAGCAAAATGAGAGATGAAAGGTGAAATGGCTTGTAGGATTATGAAATTGTCAGTTTGACTGAAAGCAGTGAAGAAAAATCTCCCTCAACTTCCAAATCCCTGCTTAATTTAAAATAACCTCCTCAACACCCACTTACCCTTTACACAGTTAGTTCTTCTCCAACTTTCCTGAGCAAAGAACCAGGTTTTTAAAATCCAGTGTGCCACAAACCAATACAAGGTCCTAAAATGTGCATCTGGTGTACTAATTCACATGGCAAATTATCTCTGAGAACAATAGTAGCAAAGTGACCTACATCCTACTCCAAAAGACCACGTGCATGGATGTCAAAGCAATGCCAGGTTGTTATATATTAGTATTATTAAGAACTGTTGCTATTGTTGTACTGTGCTGTTGAGTCAGAACCGACTTATAGCAGACTCCCCAGTGGATTTTCAGTTGAGTCAGAACTGGCTTATAGCAGACTCCCCAGTGGGTTTTCAGTTGAGTCAGAACTGACTTATAGCAGACTCCCCAGTGGATTTTCAGTTGAGCCAGAACTGACTTATAGCAGACTCCCCAGTGGGTTTTCAGTTGAGTCAGAACTGACTTATAGCAGACTCCCCAGTGGCTTTTCCGAGGTACTAAATTGCACAGGAGGAGATTCTCCATTTTTCTCTTGCAGAACATTTGGTTGATTTGAACCACATGCCTTTAGGATTGCAGCCCAATGTCTTATGATGAGGCCATTAGCGCTCTCTAGTGCCATTGAGTTGGCTTCAACACATAACAACTCTATGCATAACAGAAAAAACTCTGCCTACACCATACCCCCACTCACTGATGTGCCCATTGTTTGAGTCACTGTGTCAACTCATCTCATTGAAAGTCTTCTTCTCTTTTACTGACTCTACTTTTGAAGCATCAGAAATGTCTCCAAATCATCTCATTTCCTGTATTTCTCTCATTGACTAGTTAATACTATCTGTGAGGTCTCACTGAAATGTCATCTGTACAAGGATTTATGACATATTGCTGTTATTGTTATGTCCCATCAAGTTGCCTGTGGTCAAAAGTGGCCTTATGGATAGCAGCCCACAATTGCCCCATTACCCTGTTTAAGACATATTGGTGTCGTTGCTGTTGATTGCCTTGAGTCGAGCATGACACAAAGCAATCCTGTGAACAAAAGGCCTGAAGCTCATCTACAACTATCAACATTTATCAAAGTTCATAGAGTTTCTAGAGGCATTTTATTTAGCAAGTGGATGCCATTCCTGCTTCCAAATCTGTCATAGTATGTTATTGTTGTTATATGCCATCGCATCATATTAGCCTCATAGATTTCTGAAGACAGAATATTTGAGGCAAAGAAAATAACCAGAACAAAGATGGGAACCAGGTGGATAGAGATGGGGGAATGAGGAAAGGTGTAATAGACAATTCTGGACACGTCAGGAGAGCAGAATATCAAGTTAAGCCTTGTTAGCAGTTGAAGAACATTGAATTCTTTATACTCTGACTGAAATGAGCTGCTACTACTACCGGGTTTTGAGCAGAAGGCTGACACAAACAGATTTATGGTTGGTTTTTTTTTTTAATTTTGTTTGTTTATTTTCATTTCAATGAACATCTACAGAGATTTTGGAATTCCATTCATTCATTGTTGCACCCTTCTCCCC
>NW_006399906.1:2823766-2831117 GCF_000299155.1 Elephantulus edwardii | reverse complement strand
TTATTTGCAACTTTTTGAGAAAGCGCCACAATGCTTTCCACAGTGGTTGCACCATTTTACACTCCCACCAACAGTGAATAAGGGTTCCAGTCTCTCAGATAAGGATGTGACGTCTAACAAATGACTGGAGGCCAGGTTAAGAGCACATAAGAGCAGTAATAATCTAGGAAACTGATTAAGTGGCTCATAACAGTGGAAGTCTGAGAACAAGTCCAAATTTAGAATGTTTTTAAGAACGTGGATGGGTGATGGTGTTATATCAAGTTGATTCTGGCTCATAGCAAGGAGCTCTGGTGACACAACACTCTAACTGAAACACCCGCAATTTAAAACCACCATTGACTCCACTGAAGGGAAAAGCTGGTGATCTTTTCTGGTAAAAAAGATCTAACTAAATATGCCAGGAAACACTATGGGAATGTTCCACTTTGTCCTTTAGGGTCACTATTGAAAAGACAGATAAGATTTTAAAAAAGGAAAGAATTTTGGGATGATGCTATGGCTTTTAGCTTGCACAAAAGGAAAGGTGGAGCTGCTGTCCCTGAGATAGGGAAGACAAAGTTTGATTTCCACAGGTGGAGACAGAGGTGACCAATAGACCTATAAATGGGAATGAGAGATGCCAAACAGCATTTGGATATCCAAGTCTGGAGTCTGGGGAGAGACACCTGGGCTGAGAATATAAACAAGGAGTTCTCAGAATTTAAATCCATGTCTCAACAAGATCACCAAGTAAATACATTTAGAGAAGTGAACTCTCCAAAATTAAAAGATTGTAGAGAAGAGGAAGACCAGAAAAGAAGAAGTAAGATGAAAATCAAGAAAGCATGGTGATTTGAAAGCCAAGGAAGGAAAATGAAGTGAGTACTGCGACAAATTGGAAACTTTGGTTTTTGCATCTGCTATATGGAAATATCACTCTGTTCTGTTTTTTGTGAAGACTATAAATGCATTAGCTAATTTAATAAATATGTGTTAAAGATAATCACCATAGTAGGTCTTTGGATTTAACAAAGTGGTACCTGACTTCAAGTAGAGGTTACATATTTTTACGGCAAAATGCCCATCCCTAGAAATGGCTCCATAGCTATTGCTTCTCTCAGAATAAGTAATTGCCTGTGTGGCCTATGTGAATTCACACTACTCTCCTCTGCTTCTGGAGACCAATTAAAATTATTTAGTACTAATTATTTGGTATGAGTAAGCAAGGGAATCTTTCCCTCTACCACCATTTCACCCATTTGCATTAAAGCTCTGATACTCCATAGAATATGTGGATTCGTTTCTTGATTAGGGAATAAGAGAAGTCCATTTGGGGAATTAGTATCAGTGCTTACCTGCGGTGACCTGTGGGCCTTCAGGGCATAAAGCTACCCAAGGGAAACCAAGGGCCCAATCACTTTTTGTATGCAACTTGTTCCTAAGCTAAGAAGAAGGTGAAAAATAAGGCAAAGGGCATTTTCAGTAGAGGAAAGAAACCAGGCAAGAGCACATTCAAGCAGTCAAGCCCACTGTTCTACCTGTGGCCTTTGGAAAGCACATAATGTATTCATTAGATGAATTTTCAGAATGCATACATGGATTCATATATATAAGTAAGAGCTCAACTTTCCACAGACTAAACAATTATTTCTTCAACTGGCTTACATTGGATATTCTGACATGTCAGGGCCTTCTCCTTTTCCCTTGTTCCCACCAACCCTCTTGTCTATGCCTGGATCTGACACTAGGGCTCCATGGGCCAGGTATCCAAGGCCACCAAAAGACCTAGCGCCTAGTCAGGCCTCCCTGAGGACAGCTCCATGGGCCACCTGCTCTAAACAATTGAAATGGGGCCACTCTCTAAGGAGTACTCTCTCTCCCTGGACATTCCCTGCCTCTCTGGGCTGCTACTGAGGGAGGCTCCTCTGGGCCTCTGATTTCTCTCTGACGATGGGTGACATTGCACTGGAGCTCCAGTTTCTCTCACATGGCCTTTGTTTTGATCTACAAAACTCTGCTGAATTTCTTTTGGGCCTTGTCATGTTAACAAAAACAAATGTAATAATATGCACTTGAAAAGGCTCGCATGTCTTGATATTTTAATAAGCTTTTGATTCTACAGGGACCTTTGAGGCTTTTAAAAGTTTAAAGTTAATAAAGAGAGTAAAAGAAAAAAATATGAATTGTTTTTAATTATTATTATACAGGATTAGCCAAGCCAGTTGAGTATAATTAGACAGTAGCTACCTTGCTTCGTGGAGGCAGTAAATAGGCCCACAGGGGGGCTTCCAGAAGGCTGAGGTGTTTACAAGGCACTGGAGATGTTTTCACCAAGCACATAATCCCCTTTGCAGCTACTATTGCTTTTATAATGGATGTGTTCATTACAACCAGAGACTAATATGCGTATCCATCATCTTTTCTAGCACAGATGACTCTGAAGTGGAGGATGGCAATGGAGGGTGTACAATATAATTTTGTGGTAAAATTATTAAGAGTCTATTAGTATGCAGCTTTTTTGGTCTTGTTTTATTTTCGTTTCCATTGTTGAGAGAATTTTAAGAAGTTAAATAAACAGTTGCCAAAGGAGTGATGATTAAGATATTGCTAAGAAAATTTTTTAGTTGTTGCTATTTTTGTTTTTTTTTGTTTTGTTTTGTTTTGTTTTAATGCCTCCAACAATTAAAGGCAATGGGCCAGGAGTTGTAAGGCTTTGCTATAAACTAGCCTATGACCTTAGGGAATCCATTCATGAATTCAATAGTTATTGAATGCTGCCACATGCCAGATACTGTCTCCTTGTCGTTCGATGCCATCATATCGATTTCAGCTCATGGTGACTCTCTGTGTAAAAAAATTACATACTGCCAAGGCTTGTGCCATCTTCACAATCACTGCTTTGTCCGAAACATTGTCTAAAACATAAACTAGTCCAGTTGCCATGAAGTCAATTTCAACTCACGATGACTCTAGTTATGCAGAGTAGAACTTGACTCAATAGCATTTTTTAGATTGTTTTCAGAGACACATCTTGGTGAGTTTGAACCATCAACCCTTGAGCTAGTGGTTGAGCATGTAACATTTTGTGCCATCCATAGACTCCACTGACTTAGAAGCTGGGGACAAAGTATTGAGCAAGAAAGAGCATAGAGACCCCATGAACAACAGATGGGAACCTTGCTTTATCTGCTATCCTTATGATTTCCACTACTCTCCAGCTCATTATTACAACCACTGTAACATTCTGTTCAATTAAGGGGCTTCTTAACTTTCTCTAAACCTCCACTTTTTCCAGCTTGAAGCTATTTCCAAGGACTGGCTTCTCCTGGCAATATGCCCAAAGTATGTGAGACAAAGTTTTACCACCTCAAAGGAACACCCGGGCTACTCTTTGACCACTACAGATTTGCTTATTCTCAAATAGAGCCATCCCTTAGAAACTAGTCAAAACCTACTCACTGAGACTTACTGGAGATAGGTAGTATCTCCAAGATACACCCTGTACACGTTAATTTTGAGAAAGTGTTTCAAAGATTTTGGTGATTTATGATCAGGACGGGAGAGAGAAAGAGAAAATAAGTGCTGTGAAAGCAAAAGTGTCTTAAGCTTTTCTCAGCTTCCATTTCTAAGTTTTATAATGAACATAATAATCCATGTTAGGGGCTGCTGAATGGCACCTGCTATTGTTGTAGACTGCTGTCGAGTCCAGCACATCTCATAGGAACGCTGTGAACAGAAGGCCTGAAGCCCTTCAATAATCATCGTCATTAATCAAAATTCACAGTTTCAAGAGTCATGTAGTTTAGGGAATGGATGCCACTCCTGCTTCAAAACCTGTCTTGAACTGGGAGCTCCACCAAACACTGTCCACCGTGGGTAACCATTATGGCATTTGACATCCCAGTGGCACAAGGTGCAGCATCACAGAAACCCCAGGTTACCTCAGTACAACATGTTGACAGAAGAGTGGTGTACCACTTGGAAGGATGTTTCTCCAAAATATAATAACAACCATCTTTTAAATACAAAGGCCCTCCCCAAGGTCTTCTTGACTCTAATCATGAGGCTTAAATAAAAAACAAACAATATAGTACGTTTTTGTTGTCATGTGTCAACAAGTCGAGTGCGACATATAGCGACCCTATGTACAGCAACTCTGAACTCTTCCCTGTCCTGAGCCAGTCTTACTAATTCTGACACACCAACCCCTATTGCCCCAGATACCATATTAATCAGTCTCATCTGGGTTCTTCTTCTCCTGAGCTGTCCTTCTGAGCGTGATGTCCTTCTCCAAGGACCCGTCTCTCCTGGCTACATGCCCAAAGTATGTGTGACAGATCTTCAAAATCCCAGCCTCCAAGGAGAGACTTGGTTTCACACTTTCCAAGACAGACTTATTTGTTTCCTTGGCAGTCCAAAGTATGTTCAAGATTCTTCTCCAGTACAATAACTCAAAAGCGTCTATTCTTCTTTTGTCATCCTTAGTCATTGTCAAGCTCTCTGAGGCATAACAAGTAATCAAGAAGACCATGGCCTGAATTAGGCACACCTTTGTCTCTAGATTGACATTGTCGCACTGGAGAGGTCCATAACAACAGATTTTCCCAATGCAATTTGTCTTTTGATTCCTTGACTGCTGGTGTTAAGCATGTTGATTGTGGAGCCAAGCAAGCTGTTAATTGCTAATAACCTCAATCTCTTCTCCATCTGCCATGGTGCTGCCAATTGGCTCAGTGGTGAGAATCTTTGTTTTCTTCATGTTGAGCTTCAATCCATATTGAAGACTACAGTCTTTGACCTTCTGCAGCAAGAACTTCAGGCCTTCTTCAATTTCAGCAAGCAAGGTTATACCATCTGCATATCATAGTTTGTTGAGTTTTCCTCCAATCTTGATGCTACATTCCTCCTCATAAAGTCCTGCTTCCCAAATGATCTGTTCTGCATACATATTGAAAAGGGATAGGGACAGAATGCATCCCTGATACACTCCTTTCCTGATTTTGAATCATGCAGTGTTTCCTTACTCTGTTCTGAGTACTGCTTCTTGGTCCAAGTATAGGGTTCACATAAGCACAATCAAGTCTTCTGGGATTCCCATTTTCCTCAAGGTTAGCCACAGTTTGTTGTGATCCACACAGTCTAATGCTTTTGCATAGTCAGTGAAACATAGATAGTCATTCTTCTGGTACTCTCTGCTTTCTGCCAAGATCCATTTGACACGGGCAACAATGTCTCTAGTGTCACAACTTCTAAACCCAGCTTCTATTTCTGGTAGTTATTTGTCAATGTACTGTTGCATTCGTTTCTGGGTAATCTTTAACAGGATTTTGTTAGTATGTGATATTAGTGATATTGTTTGATAATTTCCACACTGTTGGGTCATTTTTTAAATGGGAATAAATACGTATCTATTCCAGTCAGTTGGCCACGTAGTTGTCCTCTATATTTCTTGGCACAACTTGGTGAGCACATCCAGGACAGCGTCTGTTTTTTGAAACTGGTATTCCATCAGTTCCTGGGGCTTTATATTTTGCTAAGTCCTTTAGAGCCACCTGATCTTCTTCCTTCAGCACCATTGCCCCTTGATCATATGTTGTTTCTTGAAATTCTTTTTTGGTACAATGACTCTGTACCTTCCTTCCATCTTCTTTTGATGATTCCAGAATCATTCAATATTCTGACCACAGCATACTTGAGCATTACAACTGATGGCTTGAATTTGTTCTTTAGTTCCTTCAGCTTAATAAATACTGAGCAAATTCATCCCTTTTGCTTTTCCGACTCTAGCTCCTTGCACATTTCATTATAATATTTTGCCTTGTCTTCCTGAGCTGCCCTTTGAAATCTTTTATTCAGCTCCTTAACTTTATTTTTTTTCCCTTTGTTTTGGCTTCTTGGCACTCTAGTGCAATATTCAGAGTCTCCTCTGATATTCATTTTGGCCTTTTCTTCTTCTTCTTCCTTTTTTTGTAAAGACTTTTTGCATTCTTCATGAATGATATTCTTGATATCATCTCACAGCTCATCTGACCTTTGTTCAAGACTTCAAACATATTCCTGAGTTGATTTTTAAATTCATGGGGCATAGACTCAAGGTCAAATTTTTATTCCTGTGAATATGATTTAACCTTCTTTAGATTTAATTTGAACTGGAATATGAGCAGTTGGTTGTCTGTTCCATAATCAGCACCTGGCCTAGTTTTCTCGGCTGATATTGAATGTCTCCAATAATTCCTTCCACATATGTAATTGATCTGATTCCTGTGTATATCATCAAGTGAAATCCATGTGTATATGCTTCTTATAAAAGGTATTTGCTATGAATAAATCATTGATTGTACAGAATTCTATCATTCTATTCCTAGCCTTATTTCTATCACCAAGTCCATGTTTTCCAGCTACTGATCTTTCTTCCTGGTTCTCAACTTTTGCATTTCAATCACTCATTATTATTACTAGAACTTGTTTACATACTCGAACGACTTCTGATTGGAACAGTTTGATAGAAACAATCTATTTCCTCCTCTTTGGCTCTGGTTGTACACACATAAATTTGAATGATAGTGATATTAGTAGGTCTTCCTTGTATGCGTATGGATATTACCCTGTCACTCACAATACTATATTTCAGGATGCATCTAGAAATGACTTTTTTAACTATGAAAGCGATCCCATTTTTTCCTCATCTTTTCATCTCCAGCACAATAGATCATATGATTGTAGGATTCAAAATTTCCCATTCCAATCCATCTCATTTCACTAATATCCAATATGTCAATATTTATGGATTCAGTTTCTTTCTTTACAATGTCTAGTTTTTCTACATTCATGGTTCTCACATCCCATTTACCAATTGTTAATTTCTTCTTACAACTGTTTCTTCTCCTTTGTGTTTTCAAATTTGAGGAATTAGCTTTAGTTACCATATCTGTTATTCTACTCTAAGTGTGCTCTGTTGTACATAGGGTTTTTGAAGGCCTATTATATTTCGGAAGTGGATGGCCAATCCTTCTACCTAGTCTGCCTTAATTTAGATGCTTAGTGTTAGAACAATATTTGACAGAGAAGCATTTTTACCCAGCAGATAAAAGACACTCTTCCCTTACAGAAATAACCAATACATTCACTGCTTCCCCTACCCCCACCCCAAGCACGTGTGACTTGTCTCTTCCTTTCACTGTTACATCCCTATTTCTTGCACACCTGGCTATCTGACCAAATGTTCCTTTCCCCAACTACCTCTTAATATGACTACAAGTCACTTCTGTGATGCCTTGCACCACTCACTGCTACTGGTCTTTCATGCTGTGTCTATCTCTTGTTTAGGAGGATGTAAGTCCAAATTCCATGTAACAATTTCAGGGAAAAG
>NW_006399906.1:2807132-2817571 GCF_000299155.1 Elephantulus edwardii | reverse complement strand
TCTAAGAGAGATGCAAATCAAAACTACTGTGAGTTATCATTTCACCCGAGTAAAAATAGCAAAATTTAACAGAACAGCAAACAATAAATGCTGGCAAGGTTGTGGAGAAACTGGAAACCTTATTCATTGTTGGTGGGAGTGTAAAATGGTGCAACCACTATGGAAGGCAGTATGGTGCTTTCTCAAAAAGTTGCAAATAGATATACCATTTGACCCAGCAATTCCACTACTGGGAATATGCCTTAAAGAAACCAGAAATACCATCCAAGCTTATTGCTGCTTTGTTCACAATAGCAAAGAGTTGGAAACAGCCCTAGTGCCCATCAACATACAAATGGATAGAGAAGCTGTGGTATATTCACACAACGAATACTATGCTACATTGAAAAACAAGGAAATCTTGAAATATACAAAATGGGTGACCCTGGCGGACATTATACTGAATGAAATATCTCAGTCACAAAGCAATAAACACAGCATAATGCCACTGTTGTAAAGTAGGACTGACATCAGGGTTGGGGAAAACTAAGAAAGAGGGGCTAACAGATTAGGGCAAGAACTGTTTAAAAGGAATATATGATTAGCTATTATTTTCATGATAAGAATCCAGAATGAGAGCTGCATAGTGGAGTGGACTGGGAGGATTGTTTAACAATGAAATAATTATCTTTTTTAACTTTCAAAGAGAAAAGCTAATAGTGGGGAGGGGTGGGGAGGGCGGAAAAGGTACAATAATGAATGAATGGAAATCCAAAGTCTCTATAAACTTCCATTAAAATTTCAATTAAATAAAAAAAAGAGAAAAGACATGCCAAGTAAGTTTGGCCTTTTTGACTTACTGACTCCAGTTCTTTGTACATTTCATTATTGTATTTTGCTTTGTCTTCCTGAGCTTCCCTTTGAAACCTTTTTGCTTTCTTCTCTTTCCTTTGGCTTCTCAGCACTTTAGTGCAATATGTAAAGTCTCTTCTGACATCTGTCTTGGTCATTTCCTCCTTGTCTTTGTAATGACTTTTTGCATTTTTAATGAATGGTATTCTTGATATATTCCCACAGATTATCTAGTCTTTGCTCATTAGTTTTCAAGGTCTCAAACCTACTCCTGATATGGTGGGTTACACTCGAGGTCAGACTTTGGTTCTTGTGGATTTCATTTGATTTTCTTTAGCTTCAGTTTGAACTTGCATAGAAGTAGTTGACAGTCTGTTCCACAATCAGCACCCGGCCTTGTATTCACAGCTGAAATTGAGCTTCTCCAGTGATTTCTTCCACAGATATAGTCAATCTGATTCCTTTGTGGACCATGTGGTGAAGTCCAGGTGTATAGTCACTGTTTGTGTTTCTTATAGAAGATATTGTTGTTGTTGTTGTTATGTGTCATTGAGTCACTTGTGACTCATAGCGACCCTATGTACAAGAGCCCTAAATGCCGTTCTATCCTGTGCCAGTGTAACCATCTCAAACGCACTCATTCCCACCTCTCCAGTCACGGAATCGATCCATGTCATCGAATGTCTTCTTCTCCTGTGCCACCCCTCCGCTCTGCCAAACATGATGTCCCTCTCCAAGGACCAATCCCTCCTTGTAACATGCCAAAAGTATGTCAGAAGAAGCTTCAGAATTCTTGACTCCAAGGAGCATTCCAGCTTCACCTTATCCAGGATAAACCTGTTTGTTATCCTAGCAGTCCATGGTGTATTCAACACCACAGCTCAAAGGCATCAATTCTCTTTCTATCATCCCTATTCACTGTCCAACTCTCTGATGCATAGCACATAATTGCAAAGACTATAGCCCGGATCAGGCGCACCTTAGTCTGCAGACTGAATGCAACAAATAAATCATTGATTATACAGAATACTTTCATTCTGTCTCTGGCTTCATTTCTGTCACCAAGTCCACGCTTTCCAACTATTGATCCTTCTCTCTTGTTTCCAGTTTTTGCATTCCAATAACAGATTATTACCAAAGTATCTTGGTTACATTTAATATCAATTGCTGACTGCAAAATTTGGCAGAAATCATCTGTTGTTTGATAATTTCTTCATTCTGCTGAATCATCTTTTGGGGGAAGGAAAAATTTATTAAAAAATTAGGTAAAAAATTATTGTCTTCTCCATTGTCTTGTTTGGTCTACACTTCAGGATCAATATTTATCTATGTTCCTAATTTAGACAGTAATCAGCATGAGAAGTGTCAGTGTGTGGGTTTTTTTTATGTACAGACTCACCTATCACAGATCTGCTTTATCTCTAGTCCTGTTTAAGACTATCTTAAACAGCAATATATATGTTCCATGAAGCTTCACTGAGGCCTAGAACTCCATGATCTTGGAATAGAAAAAATGTAAGCTGTTTTAATAGAGCCCCACAAGCTGAAACATTGTTAAGGGTGAACAGATACCTAAAACTCAAAAATGCCGATGATGTACCTGAATAACAATTTGGAAATGAGTTTTCAACTTCATAACAACCGTGATTTTCAGGACTTTGAACTTATACCTTAAGCCATTGTTGTTGTTGTTGTTAGGTGTTATCAAGTCAGGTATAACTCAAAGTGACCCTATGAAAAAAAGATCTGAACCCTGTTCTATCCTGCTTCATCCTCACACTTCCTGACACACAAGAGCTCATTGAAGCAAGTCACCCTGTCAGTCTACCTGGTTGAGAGTCTTCTTCTCCTTCACCAACCCTCCACCCTTTCCAGCACTATGTCCTTCTCCAATGAATAGCCCTTCCTAGCAACATGTCCAAAGTATGTGAGGTGAAGCCTCATCATTCTTGTCTCCAAAGAGCACTCTGGCTGCAGCCTCTTCAAGACATATCTTTTGTCTCTTGGTCATCCATGGGATGTTCAGTGCTCTTCTCCAGCACCACAGCTCAAAGGCATCATTTCTTTTTCTGTAATCCTTATTTATTATCCAATTCTCAGCTGCATAGCAAGTAATTGGAAAAACTATGGCCTGAATTAGATGCACTTTTGTCCTCAAATTGACATCATTACTCCTTAAAATTTTGGAGAGGTTCATAACTGCAGACTTTTCAAGTGCATTGTGTCTCCTAATTTACTGACTGCTGGTACCAAGGTGTTTATTGTAGATTCAAGCAAGATGAAGCTTGACAGTATCAATCTCCTCTCCATCCATCATGGTGCTGTCTATATTGGTTCAATGGTGACAATCTTTGTTTTCCTTATATTGAGATGCAATCCATATGGAAGGCTGCATTCCTTGATCTTCTGCAACAAATATTTCAAGCCCTCCTCATTTTCAGCAAGCCAGGTTATGTCATCTGCGTAACGTAGGTTATTGATGAGTGTCTCCCTCCAATCCTGATGACACTCTTCTCTTCATAGAGTCCAGTTTCCCGGATAATTTGCTCAGCATACAGATTGAATAGTTATGGAAAGAGAATATAACCCCCCTGCAACACTCCCTTCTCAATTTTTTTTTCCTTGTTGTGTACCATCAAGTTGGATCCGACTGGCACAGGAGAAGATTGCCTTCCTTCTCCAGGGGAGTGGATTCAAACCATGCAACTTAGTGATTGCAGCACAGCTTCTTACCATAAGGCCACCAGGGCTTCCTTCCCTTCTCAATTTTAAACCAGGTAGTGTTTCCCTGCTCTGTTCGCACAATAGCCTTCTGGTTCTGGTATAGGTTCTGCGTGAGCACAAATCTGTGTAGTAGACAGAAATAGATATTTGTAAAAAAAAAGTTCGTGTAAAATTGTCATTATTCTCCCCCCGCCCCCAAACTGGAATTGATATGGTCACAAGAGGCTTTGGGTGAGAAGCCTCGTGATAAGGTTGTAAGGCCTGGGACTGTGATTTCTTTTGGAATCTCAGTGGGGACTTAAATCATGGGCAGCTACCAAGATGTGAGGACTACAAAGATTGAATAATGTGGTGGGGTGGGGGGACCTATTAAAAAAAGAGATAAAACAAATTACTGTGGAGCAGAATTGGCTCAGAGGAATGTTAATGATCTGCCCTTATTGTATTGCAGAGAAAAGAAAATACTTAAGAAGCCACACAGAAAGCTCATCCCCATGGTGTAACTGTGAGGAGTAATAGGAAGAATTTAAAAAGAAAAACTTGAGAGAGGCATTAGGGAAGAAACAGAACTTCCATATTCCCAGGGGAAGGTGAGAACATTCAAGGCATTTAAAAATTGAAGTTGAATTAAACTCTAGGAAATATTTTCTATTGTAGCCAACAATTCTCTGTCAGCCCACTGGGACAGAGTACATCATCTAACAAGACGTTTTCATTTCTAATTTCTTTAACTTCATGGAAAACCCTTCCTGAATTCTTCAAAACCCTCTCTGGTGTTTACTAAGTGAAATAACTTAGTGCCTCCACAGACTTCACTAACTTACTATCCACTCACTCCTCCAAATCAATAATAAACACATTAAATAACATTGGTCCCCAAACGGACCCCAAATACACCACACTATTAACCTCTCTCCACGTTAGGAGACCAGGAGACACTCTGTTTCCTGGTGTTTAGCTGGCTTGGAAAAAATTCTCCGTCCTTTGACGGCCCCCACCTACCTTGAAACACAGGAGTCTAGCTGTGCTTCTGTTCTTTGCCAGTTAATGTTGTGTGGGTGTCAGTCTGAGGGCCTGGCCCCCTGGCCACAGGGCTGGGTATAGTGCCAGTTCATCTTATGGAAGATCCAAGAGAAGGAGCAAGGAAGGAAAGAAAAGAAGGTGGAGAGTTGGGGTGGAGGGGTGGAGGGAATGGTATTGTTCTCACTGAAAATCCAATTGCATTGCCACTTTTCAATTCCATTGAGAAATGTCAATGTTCTTTCCCACCGTCTGGCAGAGGCAGATTTGACCAGGTGTCTCCACACAGAGTGGGTTCTCACAGTTGGGATGCGTGTGTGTCATAAAGCTAAATAAGGAGCCAGTTCAGTCCGCCACTCCCCTTCACTTCTGCCGGCCAGACACACTTCCCCATATGACAGTCTTAAAAATAGCTGCTAAGCAGCTGGTCCTCCTCTCACCTCCTGACTCCATCAGACTCCCCCACCAGAAGTCCCTGACAGCCACGCAGCTGGGAGCTCCCCATTTCTTTTCTTCTCCCTTTCTTACTCTGACCCCCAATATGTGGCCACTACCTCACTCATGGCCACAATAGCCATTCAGTCATTGACTTCTCTGGGGGAAGGTGTCAAGGAAGAAGGGGTCTGGATTTGACCACTGAAGCAAGCTGTCACAAAACTAAATGAGGGAATAGAAGGTTGGGAGACACCAGACAGCCCATAGTAAAGGGGCCAGATGGCTGACCCAGCAAAAATCCCAAGAATCATTCTGGAATGAGTCAAATGTTATAATTATCTATGGGATTCTGTTCTGTCTCTTCATGTGCATATTTGAGAATCACTTAGGGAAAATATAGGGTAAAATGCATTACTATTAACTTTTCCAAAACACAGGAAAGTGTTTAGAGTTCAAATAAGGGTAGATTTTAGGATAAGAAGAATATATGAAAGAATTAGAGATTGGGGAACCAATATGTGGTAACAACTCATTGCCGTAAAATCAGAATTGGCTCATATCTGACCCTCCAACAGGTTTTCAGAGGCTGCAAATTGTACTGGTGGAGATTGCCCATCTTTCTCACTCAGAACAGTGTAAGGATCTGAACTGCCTGCCTTTGAGTTGCCAGTGAAAAGCTTTACCCACAATGCCATTAGAGCTTTTTAAAATGTGTGATAAGAAGGTAACATAATAAAAGAGGCATTTTATCCCAAAATATTGGTGACCTTTATGAAAGGAAGAGGCCCTTCATTACAGAGGATATGGGTTATAGGAAAGGGAAGAGAGCCAAGTCAATTTTATAAGAATTAATAGAGTGTCCACTAACCAGCTCATAACTGACCCTCTAGCAGGGTTTCAGAGGCAGTAAATCACATAGGAGGGAATTGCCCATCTTTCTCCTTTGGAGCAGCTGGTGGATTCATATTGTGTACCTTTGGGTTGCCAGTGCAACTTCTTGCCACTAGGCCACTAAGAGATGGACTTGGGCCTTGATCAGCTGCGGCCTGAAGAGAAATTCACACTTACCGTGGGATAATAGAAGGTGGGATAGTCCATTCTGCATTTAGAAAAGAGTTGTGAAAGTATACTGGGACAACAAAGCACAATTTAGACTATGTGTGGTCTGGCTGAATGACGTACAAATACCATTGGTTCAGGAAATAGTAAATAGATGAACCGAGGAAGAGAAAGTAGCAGGCACTAGTCCAAGTTCCTGAGCTTCATAACACGTATCATAAAGGAACGTCAACCTTGAACCACCACTCCAATCAAATAGTTTCTACACCACTCCAACCAAATACCTACATTTCACTGAAAAGTCTTGGAAGCGGTTACCTCTATGGTGGACTCTTAACAACTAGTAGACAATCTCTGTCCTGATGGTGGAGTTAGACTCTCTCCTGCGGTTAATACATATTTTTTGATAGTTCATGTTAAGGACTAATGACAAAGACAAGGAAAATAGCGTGGGTTCATGATGCCTGAGTCAGGGGAAAGGGACAAGTAGGATTTTGACCTGGTCAAAGCTTTTTTCAGAAGCCAATTGAGTTGCCACCTTCTCCGAGAAGCCTTCCCTGGGCTCTCTATTATCTACTCTCCGAACACCTATACCTTTTCTTCATCTCAGAGTTTTTACTGTGTGATTACTTACTGATAGTGTTTTTTTTTTCTCCTAATGGATAGTCATCCAACTGGCTTCGTTCCACCGAATCCTCATCTCTAGACCCTGGCCTGACACTGACTAGATTTTTAGGAAAATTATTATTTCTCTAATAATTATACAAGCTAACACTCATTGAGAAGTTTGTATTGCATAATTTTATCTCCACAACTACTTATGAAATAAATTTAGTTAATCCCATCTTACAGATAAGTAAATAGAGGATCAAAGCATTACATAAAATGCTAATGAGTTGCAGAGCTAGGATTTTAACACTGATTGTCTGCTTCCAGATATTTGCCTACTTCCTTGTAAGGGAAGAAGCTACATGGTGGGTTGTTCAGTAAAAGAGGGTGGCAGAGAGGCCCATAGCAGGGGAGGCTGAGAATAGAGGGGAGGTGGAATTGGGAGAGTGGTATGGAGGCTTACGTGGCACAGATTTCTGGCTTTCTCAGAAAATCGCCTCCATTTCAGCTGCTTAAATAGTATTTTAGCCCATGAATGAGGCTGGTCATCCTTAACAGATGCTGCCCACCCACTTGTACTGGTCTCCCAGCTACGCTCTGCTGAGCTCAAGCTGTTGATTGTCTCTTCAAGCTTCCCTCCAGCACAGATTCCTTCCAGGGGCAGTGATGTGCGCTCTTATCAAGACCTAATGAAAAGGTCAGAGTTTACCTAGCATGCTAAGGAGGAAAGAACTTGTGGGTTCTTCTTCATCTCTGCCCTAGACCCTGATCTTGGAAGACACTGCACAACAGGTAAGAGGACAGATAGCTTGGAGTTCGGAAACTCCTGGGAAATTCAGGGGGTGATGTTAACTAGGGTCAAGTAGCTACACATTCAACACTAAAGTATTCCCTAACCTCTCAGAGCCTGAGGATTTAGACTGCTCCTTGAGAGTTTGCTCTTTTCTCAATCTCAAGCACATTTCGTTATACAGTATTATCATTATTGTTAAGTGCCATCAAGTTGAGTATAACTCAACCCTATGAACAACAGATCTGAAATCTGTCTTATCCTGCACCATCCTTATCCTTGACCCATTTGTTGCCACAAATATTTTATCAATTCATCTCATTGAGGGTCTTCTCTGCTGACTCTCCACCTTTCTGAACATGATGTCTCTTTTCTAAGGAATAGCCTCTGCAAACAACGTGTCCAAAATATGTGAGACAAAGCTTGCTTCACCATCTTTGCCTCTGAGGAAACTTTTGGTTGCACTTTCTTAGACATATTTGTTCTTAGCAATTGGCAAGTTAGTCAGTACTCTTTTCTAATGCCACAGCTCAAAGGCATCAATTATTCTCCTGTCATCCTTACTCACTGTCCAGCTATCAGACACCTAAGGGGTGACTGGAAAGATTGGCTTGAGTCAGGCACACCTTAGTCTTTAAACTGGCAATACTGCTCTCTAGGACTTTGGAGAGTTCCCTGACAAGCAGACTTTCCTGATGGGGAGCTTTGCCAGCTTTAGTGGTAAGGAATTGCATTATTAACCCAAAGGTATGTGGTTTGAATTCTCCAGATGCTCTGAAAAAAAAAAGATGCACAATCTTCTTTCTACAATTAACCATCTCTAAAAACCCACTGGAGGGTCAACTATGGGTCAGTTATGACTCAAGTGTACACAACAATAACATATATGTCTCTCAATATCATGACTGCTAGTACCAAGGACATTGGCTGTGGATCTAAGCGAGATCAAATCATTGACAATTTCAATCTTTTCTGTGTTGATTATGATGTTACCTATTGGCACAGTGGTGAGGGTTTCTAATGTTGAGATGTAATCCATATTGAAAGCTGCAGTCCTTGATCCTCTGCAGCAAGCGCTTCAGGTACTCAATTTCAGCAAGTGAAGTTGTGCCATCTGTATAACACAGGCTGTTCATGAGCTTTTTCCAAACTGGATGCCTCTCTCTTCTTCATAAACTGCAGCTACTCTGTTTGTTCAGCATACAGATTGAATAGGAATGGAGAGAACCTATTAAGAATACTGCTTGCCCCCGGAAACCCTATGAACCTGGTGAAAGGATGAAAGTCACACAATTGTTGAGGACTTTCATTCATAGGGTCACTATGAGTGACCTACGACTTGACGGCACTTAACAACATGTTATATTCTGGAAGTCAAGTTAGTTTATTTGGTTCCATTTTCTAGAAGGCACTTAACGCCTATTAGCACTAAGTCATCTATCAACATTCTCTCATTCCATCCTCACTGTGGCCCAGTGGGTGAACATTGTTGTTGTGTACCATTCAGTTGGAATCGACCCATAGCTGACCCTCCAGCAGGTTTTCAGAAGCAGTGAATCGCTTGAGAGAATATTATCTGATCCTTCGTTCATGGAGAGCTTGTACATTCAAACCATGTACCTTCTGGTTGACAGCACAGCTTCTTAACACTATGCCACCAGATATCCCTACGTATCTTCTTACCACCGTGCCACCGGATATCCCTAAGTTTCTTAGTCCCTTCGTGTTCTTGGTGTTATGTGCTGTCAAGTCAAGTGCAACTCATGGTGATCCTATGAACAATAAACATGACTCCTATTCTATTTTGTACCATCTCATTATCTCTGATACACTTGAGCTCATTGCTGTGATCATTATGTCAATCTGTCTCAGTGATCTTCCTCTCTTTAGCAGATCCTCCACCATGATATCCCTTTCCAAAGAATAAACTCTCTTAGTACTTTGTTTTAGCAAATAAAGAAATCAAGGCTCAGAGGGTGAAGGCACTTATTCAGAGTTACCCAGGCAGTGAATGGTAGAGATGAGGTTGGAGTCTAGATCCTTTCAAATGTAAAGTCAAAGGTCTTGAAAACTAGGGTATCTACATTAACATCCATTTACAATTGTTACAATATTGTGCTTCCCCCAAAGATATTACAATATCTTTTGTCTTTTAAAAATAAGATTTCAGAAGCAACAAATGCTGGCGAGGTTGCGGAGAGACTGGAACTCTTATTCACTGTTGGTGGAAATGTAAAATGGTGCAACCACTGTGGAAAGCAGTGTGGCACTTTCTCAAAAAGTTGCAAATAGAGATACCATTTACCCAGCAATGATATATGCACACCCATGTTCATCGGAGCTTTGTTCACAATAGCAAGGAGTTGGAAGCAACCTAAGTGCCCCAAAACAAACCACTGATAGAAAAGCTGTAGTATATTCACACAACGGAATACTACATTGCATTGAAAAACAAGGAACTCATGCAATATTATTCAAAATGGGTGACCATGCAGGACATTATGCTGAGTGAAATATCTCAGTCACAAAAGGACAAATTCTGCATAGTGCCACTGCTGTAGAATGGGACTGACTGACATGGGGTAAGAATTAGAAAAATTGGATAAATTATGTATACTGCATTGAAATGGATGAGGGAGATAACAGTTTAAAAACAATATATTATAGGGCATTATGATCATCATAAGAGTCCGGAATGAAGGTTGCAGAGAAGAGTATACTCGGGGTGGGGGTGGGGGTGTGCTGGGGAATTATATAACAATGACGGAATTTTACTTTTCAAAGAGAAGAGCGAACTGTGGGGGGATGGGCAAGGAGAAAAAGTGCAACAATGAATGAATGGAAATCCAAAATCTCTGTAAATGGTCATTAAAAGTAATAAAAATATTATTCAAAATGGGTGACCCTGAAGGACATTATGCTGAGTGCGGTATCTCAGTCACAAAGGGACAAATGCTATATGGTGCCACTG
>NW_006399906.1:2799382-2807032 GCF_000299155.1 Elephantulus edwardii | reverse complement strand
TTGCACCACTCACTGCTACTGGTCTTTCATGCTGTGTCTATCTCTTGTTTAGGAGGATGTAAGTCCAAATTCCATGTAACAATTTCAGGGAAAAGTTTTTGCTTGAGGCAGTAATTAGGGAAGATCCATGCCACAGAGCTTCTGCTAAGTTTTGTGACTTACTGTCTCTGTTTACATTGCTGACACAATGTGATAATTCTGAGATCAGGATAGGCCTTTTTTCTATCTGAAGCCATGGTGGTGTCTATTTGGACTGAGGGCCAAAGGCCCCCAGGCCTGAAACAGGTTTGAGACTGAAGATATATTTTTCCAAAAGATGAGGTTAAGGTAGCCCACACAGTTTTGGGAGAAAGGTGTTACCTGATCAACAACAATATCTGTCTCAGATCAGGTCCTCCAGGAAACTGGCACTGAGGTGAGGAAGTTTGCTGTGGAGTATGCTCAAGTAAATGAACACTGGGAATGAAATTGACTTGTTCTGGGAAGAGACATAATTTGAAGCAAGACATTCTCTTCAGCCCTAGGAACACACATGGGAAGTGATTTAGCTGACAATTCTTAAAGTATATTAACCACAACAAACTGCCTAACTCTAAGAAGAATAGGAATCCCAGAACACTTGGTTGTGCTTATGCAAAACATATCTTTGGACCAGGTGACAGTCAACAGAATAAAGCAAGGAAACACGACATGGTTCAAAATCGGGAAAGGTATGCAGTAGGGATGCATTCTATATTCATATCTTTTTAATCTATATGTGGAACAGATCATCAGGGAGACTGGGCTTTGTAAGGAGGAATGTGACATCAGGATTAGAGGAAGACTCATCAACAACCTGCATTATGTAGATGACACAACCTTGCTTGCTGAAACTGAGAAGGACCTGAGGCATTTGCTGCAGAAGGTCAAGACTGTAGTGTTCAATATGGATTGAAGTGTAACAACAAGAAAAGATTCTCACCACTGGGCTGATTGGCAGCATCATGATAGATGGTAAAGAGATTGAGATTGTTAACAGCTTCATCTTGTTTGGCTCCATAATCAACATTCTTGGGCCCAGCATTCAGGAAATCAAAAGATGAATTGCATTGGGAAAATATGCTGCCAGGGACCTTTCAAGATTACTGAAGAATAACGATGTCTGTGCTTGATCCAGGCCACCGTTTTCACAGTTACTTGCTATGCATCAGAAAGCTGGACAATGATTAAGAATTATAGAAAAGTTTGTGTTATGGTGCTCGAGAAGAGTATTTAATATAGCATAGTCTGCTAGGAGAACAAACAGGTTCGTCCTGCAGACGGAGAAATCAGGTTGCTCCTTGGAGGCAAGGATTTTGAAGGTCTGACATACATTGGGAATATTGCAAAGAGGTACCAGTTCTTGGAGAGGGACAGCAGAAGAGAGGAAGACCTTAGATGAGATAGATTGACTCAATGATGTGGGTAATGAGGATATCAGAGATAATGAGGTTGGTTCAAAATAGAGCAGGGTGATGACACATAACAACTGCTCCCACTTTTTGTAGCTAGGGGAAAGAGGATCTCAATCCAGACGATGCTGGGTGGCGTTCCACGGCATCCACTACAGGGCTGAACAGAAGTATATACTGAAATGGACATTGGGATGTTCTAGTATTAACCTGTAATGAATAATTACCTTGCTTTTCTGAGTTACTTTTAAATATTGTGTGGTGTTTTGGGTTTGTTTGTTTTGCTTTTTTGTTTGACAGTGATCTCTCACACCATGATCACCAGAATGAATTGAATTGAACTAGTCAGTTAGGCTAATACCCTATCTTTCCTCTAGCGTTCTCATGTGTCCCTCCCAGGACTACATGTTCGGATTGAGAAGGCATATTGCTAAGAAAAGAAACTATGTCTGCAGAGAGAAAAAAATTAGAGTTGATCAGTCCTGCTATACACACTTAGCAAGTAAATGTAGGGATGAAAAAAAGTCATTTTTTTCTTTATATTTCTTAAATCTTTTTCTTGATTCTCCAGGATGAGCTGCTGGAGTTAAACCTTGTGCATCTCTGCTCCAGATGGAGAAATGAAGGGGTTAATTTAAATAACTTTCAAGATTCCCTGGGCTCTAACAGGCTGTAGTTTTATTATTTTCATGCATCCATCTGTCTTGGGCTGAGAGTATCAACTTTTATCCCAGGCAAGAGCAGACGAGGCAGGAAGGCCTCCAATTAGAAGTCTATTTTACTAGAATGGAAGCTTTATATAACTCCTCTAAGACAATTAGAAAGACGTTGTAGTGCTGCATTTCCTTAAAGCATTTGGCTGCTAACTGAAAGGTCAGCAATTTGAACTGACTAGCTGATGAGTAAAAAGATGTAGTAGATGTAGTAGTCTGCTTCCATAAGTATCACAGCCTTGGGAATCCTATTGGTTAAGTTCTACTATGTCCTACAGGGTCCACTATAAGTCAGAATCAATTCTATGACACACAGAAAGACACTTAGGAGTCCCTTGATGATAATCAAGACTAATGTGCTCAGCTGCTAACCAAAAAGGGCTGGAGGTTTGAGTCTACTTACAGATGCTTTGAAAGATGCTTAGCAAGCTACTTCCCCAAATGCAGCATTGAAAACACTATGGAGCACAGTTGCACTTGCACGTTCCTGGAGGTGGCAAGTCTATTGAAACTGATTTTTCTAAGATAACAAAGATAGAAGGAAAATTTTTGCATGTAGCTTCTCTAGTGCCCTCTCTTCTTTATCTGAACTTATCTAATTATGAAGGTAAAGAGATAGGAAGATACAAATGAAAAGACAGTACTCTTTGTTGTAGAGCTCTGTATAGTTGGTACTGATTTGTAGTAATGAATATAGTTGGTATTGATTTGTAGTAATGATCTTAGTAAATCCTTAACAATTTTAATCTTTTCTCTGTCTCTTACGATGTTTCCTATTCTTTGAGTTATGAAGATTTTTGTTTTCTAAATGTTGAGATATGATCTATACTAAAGACTGTAGGTTTTGGGGTTTTGTTTTTTTACTTTCTTCTGTGCTTCAGTCTTCTTTACATTCTACAAACAAGATTGATCCAAGTACATAATTAGGCTATTGATGAGTCTTCATCTTGTTATGATATCAGTCTCTTCAATATATAACCCATTTTCTTTAATTATTTGTTCACCATAGAAATTGAATAGCTGTGGAGAACAAAAACAACCCTGACATATACCTTTACTTATTTTCAACCATGTAGTATGCTTTTATTCTGTTCAAATGACTGCTTCTTGGTCTATGTACATTTTTCATGAGCATAATTAAGAGTTCTGCAATTCACATTCATCTCAATGTTATCCATAATTTATTACAATCCATACAGTTACATGTCTTTGCATAGTTAATAAAACAAAAACAAACATCTTTCTGATATTCTATATTTCAGCCAAGATCTTTTTGATGCCAGTAATGCAACCCTGGTTTGACAGCCCCTTCTGAATTCAATTTTAATTTCTAGCAGTCCCCTGTGGATGTATTGTTTCAGTCATTTTAAAATAATCTTCAATGAGATTTTACTCACTTGTGATATTAATGATATACTGTTGTTACATACTGTGGAGTTGGAACTAACTCGTAACTGACGTTTTGGTGTATTTTCAGAGGCAGTATAATGCATGAATTTGAGCCACTTGTGTTTGGATTGGCAGCACAACCACTCCTTATCACAAGGTCACCAAAGACCCTTATTTACACATATATTAATGACTGTTGTTGTTGTTATGTGCCGTCAAGTCATCTGCGACTCATAGCTACCCTATATACATGAGCTCTAAACCCTACCCTGTCCTGAGCCAATATCATCATCTCCAACAGACTTAATCCCATTTCTATAGTCACTTAGTCAAACCATCTCATCTTGGGTCTTCCTTGCCTGCCTTTTCCCTCCACCTTTCAAGCATAATGTTCCTCTCAAAGGAGTGCCCAAAGCATGTGAGATGGGGCTTTAAAATCCTTGCTTTCAGGGAGCAGCTTGGTATTACTCTCTCCAGGATTGATCTATTTGTTCTCCTGTCAGTCCACAGTATATAAAATACTCTTCTCCAGCACTCCAACTTAAAAGCATCAATCCTTCTTCTATAATCCTCAGTCATTGTCCAGCTCTCTAATGCATAGTAAGTAACTGTGAACACCATGGCCTGGATCAGACACATCTTAGTCTCCAAGCTGCCATTATTTCTCCTAAGCACTCTGGAGAGGTCCTTAATAGGCAGATTTTTTTTCTCAGGGCAATTCTTCTTTTGATTTCCTGACTGCTGGTGCCAGGAGTGTTGATTGTGGAGCTGAACATGCTGAAATTGTTAACAACCTCAGTATATTTTCCTTCCATCATTTGCCAAGTGGTGAAAATATTTGTCTTTTCAATGTTGAGCTTCAATCCATATTGAAGACTAAAGTCCTTGCCCTTCTGCAAGCTCATTTTTGGCAAGCAATAACATTCATTATCTACATACTGCATGTTATTGATGAGTCTTCCTCCAATCATGATGCCATACTGCTTCTTATAAAGTCCAGCCTCCCAAATAATCTGTTCTGCATATAGATTGGAAATCTATGGAGATAGGATGTATCCCTGATGCGCATGTTTCCTAATCCTGAACTGTGCAGTGTTTCCCTGCTCTATTCTACTACAACTATTCTACTACTGCTTTCTAGTCCAAGTATAGGTTTTGCATAAGCACAATTAAGTGTTTTGGGATCCCTAGTCTTCTCAAGGTTAGCCACAATTTGTTGTGATCTATACAGTCAAAAACCTTTGTCTAGTCAATGAAACACAGATAGGCGTGTGTCTGGAACTCTGCTTTTGGCCAAGATCCATCTAACATTGGCTATGATGTCCCTAATGCCATAGCCTCTTCTAAATTCAGCCTGCACATCTGGTAGTTCTCTGTTGATGTCCTACTGTAACAATCATTTTTGGAGTAGGATCTTGCTTGCGTATGATATTATTCAAGAGTTTCCACACTTTTTTAAAAAATGGGAATATAGACCTTTTCCAATCATTAGGTCAAATAGTTTTCCTGAAGATTTCTTGGCATAACCTGATGAGTGTATCCAGAGCTTCTTCATCTGTTTGCTGAAATATAACAATTGGTATTCTATCAATTCCTGGGGCCTTTTTTTTTGTCAATTTCTTCAGAGCAGCATGAACTTTCTTCTCCATTACCATTGCTTCTTAATCATATATTTCATTAAATTCTCCTACATCAGCCAATTCATTTTGATATAGTGTCTTTGTGTACTCCTTCCATCTTTTTATGATGCTTTCAACAAGCATTCAATATTCTGCCATAAACATCTTTAAGTATTGCAACTCAAGACTTAAACTTGTTCTTCAACTCCTTCAGCTTAAGAAATGCCAAGTGCTTGGTTTTAGTCCTAAGTTCTTGATCCACTTTGAGTTGGTTTTTGTATACAGTGTGAGGTGTGGGTCTTGTTTGAGTTTTCTGCAGGTAATTTTCCAGTTTTGCCAACACCACTTGTTAATTCACCACTTGTTGATTTCATCTCTTTGTCAAAAATCAATTGTCCATAGGTAGATGGACTACTTTCTGGGTTCTCAATTCTATTTCATTGATCTATATGTCTGTCATTGTACCAGTACCATGCTGTCCTGACAACCATGGAAGTGTAATAGGATTTGAAATCAGGGAGTGAGATGCCTCCTACCTTGTTTCTATTTTTAAGGAATGCTTTGCTTTTTAAAGGACTACAAACTTCACTAGAGAAAATTGTGGAAGAACTGTAGGAGCCCTAATCCACAACATAAACAGCCTTCCAAGCATCCTGAAAAATCTGTAACCAGGAGAGGATAAAATAGATGAATGGGACCTTCTAAGAATAAAATACCTATGCACATCCAAAAACTTCTCCAACAGGGTGAAAAGGGAAGCCACAGACTGGGAAAAATATATTTGGTAATGACGTGTCTGATAAGGGACTTATATCTAGAACTTAGAGAATACTCCAAAACCACAACAAGATAACAGTAAAGAACCCAATTGCAAAATGGGCACAGGATATGAACAGACACTTCACCAAAGAAGACATTCAGATGGCGAACTAACATGAAGAAATGTTAAAAATCCCTAGTTCTAAGAGAGATGCAAATCAAAACTACTGTGAGTTATCATTTCACCCGAGTAAAAATAGCAAAATTTAACAGAACAGCAAACAATAAATGCTGGCAAGGTTGTGGAGAAACTGGAAACCTTATTCATTGTTGGTGGGAGTGTAAAATGGTGCAACCACTATGGAAGGCAGTATGGTGCTTTCTCAAAAAGTTGCAAATAGATATACCATTTGACCCAGCAATTCCACTACTGGGAATATGCCTTAAAGAAACCAGAAATACCATCCAAGCTTATTGCTGCTTTGTTCACAATAGCAAAGAGTTGGAAACAGCCCTAGTGCCCATCAACATACAAATGGATAGAGAAGCTGTGGTATATTCACACAACGAATACTATGCTACATTGAAAAACAAGGAAATCTTGAAATATACAAAATGGGTGACCCTGGCGGACATTATACTGAATGAAATATCTCAGTCACAAAGCAATAAACACAGCATAATGCCACTGTTGTAAAGTAGGACTGACATCAGGGTTGGGGAAAACTAAGAAAGAGGGGCTAACAGATTAGGGCAAGAACTGTTTAAAAGGAATATATGATTAGCTATTATTTTCATGATAAGAATCCAGAATGAGAGCTGCATAGTGGAGTGGACTGGGAGGATTGTTTAACAATGAAATAATTATCTTTTTTAACTTTCAAAGAGAAAAGCTAATAGTGGGGAGGGGTGGGGAGGGCGGAAAAGGTACAATAATGAATGAATGGAAATCCAAAGTCTCTATAAACTTCCATTAAAATTTCAATTAAATAAAAAAAAGAGAAAAGACATGCCAAGTAAGTTTGGCCTTTTTGACTTACTGACTCCAGTTCTTTGTACATTTCATTATTGTATTTTGCTTTGTCTTCCTGAGCTTCCCTTTGAAACCTTTTTGCTTTCTTCTCTTTCCTTTGGCTTCTCAGCACTTTAGTGCAATATGTAAAGTCTCTTCTGACATCTGTCTTGGTCATTTCCTCCTTGTCTTTGTAATGACTTTTTGCATTTTTAATGAATGGTATTCTTGATATATTCCCACAGATTATCTAGTCTTTGCTCATTAGTTTTCAAGGTCTCAAACCTACTCCTGATATGGTGGGTTACACTCGAGGTCAGACTTTGGTTCTTGTGGATTTCATTTGATTTTCTTTAGCTTCAGTTTGAACTTGCATAGAAGTAGTTGACAGTCTGTTCCACAATCAGCACCCGGCCTTGTATTCACAGCTGAAATTGAGCTTCTCCAGTGATTTCTTCCACAGATATAGTCAATCTGATTCCTTTGTGGACCATGTGGTGAAGTCCAGGTGTATAGTCACTGTTTGTGTTTCTTATAGAAGATATTGTTGTTGTTGTTGTTATGTGTCATTGAGTCACTTGTGACTCATAGCGACCCTATGTACAAGAGCCCTAAATGCCGTTCTATCCTGTGCCAGTGTAACCATCTCAAACGCACTCATTCCCACCTCTCCAGTCACGGAATCGATCCATGTCATCGAATGTCTTCTTCTCCTGTGCCACCCCTCC
>NW_006399906.1:2793612-2799167 GCF_000299155.1 Elephantulus edwardii | reverse complement strand
TACTTGCATATTAAAAACTCTGAGGGAGTTGGGATCTTGTTTCTGAGAAAAAAAAATAAGATTTCTGAATAGTCAAATCCATTACCTGAAATAAGGAAAGGAATTAATGTGAGAATTACTCTTTCAATCAACAATTTGTAGGAAGTTATGCTGTTAACCCAAAAGCTATGCCTGTCTGGCCATTCAAATTCCTGAGCAGCTCCATTAGAGAAAGGACAGTCTCTTCCCATATAATTTACAGTCTTGCAAACACAAAGAAGGGTCAGCTATGAGTCATTTTGGATGAGTGAGTTTTATATGCATTCGTACATCTAGCTCACTGCCGCCAAACAGGAACAGACTCATAGCTTACCCTCCAGTGAGTTTTAAGGAGCTATAAATCACACAGGAGGAAGTTGTCAATCTTTCTTCTGAAGAAGCTGGTGGATTTGAACTGCCTGACTTTGAATTAGTAGTCCAATTTATTACCTCCAGGCCACTAGAGCTCCCTACACATATTGTACATAAGACTGAAAAAGAAAAAAAAATTTCCCTTTTTTTTTTGCAATTTTTATTTTTTTTTTTAAAAAAAATTACTATTATTTTAATGAAAATTTACAGACTTTGGATTTCCATTCATTCAATGTTGCTCTTTTCTCCCTGCCCACCCCTCCCCCTCGTACTCTTCTCTTTGAAAAATAAAAGACAAATTTTTTCATTGTTTTACAATCCCTCCCCCCAGGTCCACTCCACTATGCAGCCTTCGTTCTGGACTCCTGTCATAACAATACCTAATGATATAGCCCTTTTAAACAGTTTTCTCCCTCATCTGTTTCAATGCAGTATACATCATTTATCCCATCTTTCTCAGTCTTCCCCCAACCCTGATGTCAGTCCTGTTTTACAAGTGGCACTATGCAGTGTTTGTCCTTTTGCGACTGAGATACTTCACTCAGCATAATGTCCTCCAGGGTCACCCATTTTGAATAATATTGCATGAGTTCCTTGTTTTTCAATGCAGCATAGTATTCCATTGTGTGAATATACCACAGCTTCTCTATCCATTCGTTTGTTGATGGGCACTTAGGTTGTTTCCAACTCCTTGCTATTGTGAACAAAGCTGCAATAAACATGGGTGTGCATATATCTGCTTGGGTGGCAGTTATGGTCTCTTTGGGGTATATTCCCAGTAATGGAATTGCTGGGTCAAATGGTATCTCTATTTGCAACACTTTGAGAAAGCGCCACACCACTTTCCACAGTGGTTGTACCATTTTACACTTCCACCAACAGTGAATAAGGGTTCCAATTTCTCCACAACCTCGCCAGCATTTGTTGCTTGCTGTTCTGTTAAATTTGTTATTCTTACTGGGGTGAGATGATATCTCATAGTTGTTTTGGCAAATTCTAATTCTAAGATACCAAATTGTTATCTTCTTAGAACAAGGCACAAGAGTAAAAAAATGAAAAATAATGTTGTCTGAACGGCTTTCATTTAAGAATTGTGTTTGTGCGTGTGTGTGCTCACATATAACTGAAAAACAGCTTTCATCTAAAAAATTAAATGTGACAAGAAATTAATCCACATTGTGATCTAATTATTTTTAGAATTATGAGAAAAATGTAAGGTGTCTCAACTATTTAATTTTGAAAAGTGTCTATGTAAATTAACTTTCATTATCTTTCATAAGGATTTCTCATTTTCCTGCCATCCTTAAATGGCATTTTCAACAGTTACTAATGTTGCTACTGCCATCACAGTCACTGACACATAAGGGAGAATTTCTCAAAAAGAAAACTTGACTTAGGCAACATGTGACCTATGATAGCCTAGACTTGTTCAAAGTATAATTTATCAAATTCGTCATTTAGATAACAAGGGCTAATCAATGACCCAGACAGATTCCTGGCTTCCTATACAACCTTGTAAGACCAGTTGCAAGCAACACAATGGACTTCCCCATGGTATATTTAAAGGCATATATGAATCTGACTTTTGAGAATGAAGATTGGAATAAGACCTTCCAAAATGGCAAAGAAGACAGAATTAAATTAGTTTAATTATAAAGCTTTGAATTGGGGAAAAATGAATTAAAATTATAACATTTTAAAAACAAACCTTTTTGAGATGCCACAGCTGAAGAAAAGATCCTTGGTGGCCTATAATGTGTAACTATTGGACTGCTAACCAAAAGTTAGGCAGTTTCCAATTCACCAAGGGAGAAAGATGGGCCACCTCCTCCCATTCAATTTATAACCTCTGCAAAACTGAGTGTCAGCTATGAGTTGGTTCCAATCTGATAGCAATAAATCTAACTGGTATGTCCCAAATATATCTCCCCTTTGCAAATCACAATTACCTTAGTATTGAAGTACTTCTTAGTATTGAAGTTGCAATTTGAGAGAAAAGATCAGTCAAGTTCTGATGCAGCTTAAACATATAATCAGGGATGAAACCTGCTTAAATAATTTATTCTTAATATTTTTTTTTTTTTACAATCCTGTACAAAAATGAGAACAAGTTCTAGGCAAACTTCACGCCAAAAGCAACAGAAATTCTATTGAGGTAGGAGGAGAAGAGTGATAAGATAGGGTAAAAACATGGAGTCCTTGAGTGGTAGAAATAATTAGCTGGGCTTTAGCCAAAAGGTTGAGAGTTCAAGCCCACTCAAGGCAACACAGAAGAAAATGTTGTCAATCTACTTTTGAAAAAATTACTCATCGGAAACATTGAGGAGAATAGTTCTATCTGATATGCATGGGACCTTTGTGTGTCACAATTGCCTCCACCACACAAGAATAACACACACACACACACACACAGAGAGAGAGAGAGAGAGAGAGAGAGAGAGAGAGAGAGAGAGAGAGAGTAACAATAGGAATAACAATGAATAATCAGTGGAAATCACTGAAGTCCCTGAATCTCTTTAAGTAAAGGAAGGTGCTCAAGAGAGAGTATTGATGAAGATAGCAAGGAGATGCTAAACTTTATTTACGTAGGACTTTGTGGGCTCCTCTGCTATTCAGGATTCTAAACTCAGTACAAACACAGGACCATCTGTAAGTCTAGACATCTATTCTCCCAAATAATAGTTTAAGTCCCAGCGTAATACAAGTTCACATCTCTTGTATCAGGTCTTCAATGCTAATAGCCAACATACTCAAATAGTGTGAAGGACTATGAGGTGTTCATCTGCTCAGGAGGGAAATTAAGGCTATGGACTCTGTCTGAAAATGCAGGGAGAATTTCATCTGTGGAAGCACTTAGGTAAGAGAAAAGACAAATTAATTATCTTGTCAAATACCTCTTCATATAAAGCATGAAAATGCAGTTGGTTCTTGCATGACAAAGCATCATTTCCCAGTTGTGCCAAGTGTCCATTTGCTTGCTCCTCTTCTTTCTCCACTTGAGGATTCCAGAGGTACTTGCATATTAACATAGTGTTCACAACAATTACACATGCCTGCTAATGCATATTTATGATGAACTGTGTATACATACACATACACTAGCAGTTTTATCCTGTTGAGTCATTTTGGGTTTGGTTTGTTTCTACTACTTGTAATATAATGAAGCATGACACTAGTTCTTTGTATTAATAGATGCAAAGTGATCAGACTATAAATAGTTACTTTATAAAAATTTATTATAAATGTTATATTTAAAAATGAAATAATTTACTTACTTAAATTTTTCATTGAAAAGATAGGCAGTTATTAATTGTGGTTTGCATTTTGCCTTTTAATGATAATGGATTGTTTGGAATGTTTTAAAAATATATTTTGAAGACACAATAATTTTTCAATTTCTGTTTCATTTTTGTGAAATATAAACTCAAATTTTGCAGATACTGTAAAACAACTTTACTCTTACATTTTGATTCTTTATACTATTACTGCTTCTTCTGAAGTCAGCTTGAATTTCTGGCAGTTCCCTTTAATATATTACTCTAGCTATTTTGAATGGTAGGTTTTCCCCTTACCCACAAAACCAAGTATTAATCATAAAAATCTTGCAAAAATCTGCTGGAAATTACAGTAATGTAAATTTGTCTTATGCTACTGAAAAAAGATACTTGGCAAGCCATTACTAGCCCATTTTAGACACAAAAAAATCTCATTACTGTAGATGATAGTTGTTTTTAGGTTCCATCCAGTCACCTCCCACACATAACAGTCTTACATATGACAGAACAACACTTCCTGTCATGTGCCATCCTCACTCTCTGCTGTGCTTGAGTCCATTTATACAGTCCCTACATCCATGCATCTTAATGAAGATTCTCCTTTTTTCTCTGGCTCTTAACTTCGTCAAGCAAGATGCTTGTCACCAGCAATTGACACCTCATAAGAGAATGTTCAAAATAAGTTAGGTGAAGTCTTGTCATCTTTGATACTCTAAGGAGTACTGGGCTGCACTGCCATCCTTGATACACTAAGAAGTATGACCACATATTTTCTGAGGCAGATTTGTTGGTTCTTTTGTATATTTTCTCAGACAAGAGTCTTATAATGGAAGTTTACAGAATATTCCTGGATGTACACAAGAAAAAGACTGATAAAGAACAAATATTGTATAAAACCGTTACTGTAGAATGAGTATAAAGATCCAGGAGGGGTGGGAGAGGCTGGAAGCAGAGGGATGTGGATGTGCAGGTGGAGGGGGGGCATTAATCATTGGGTTGTACAATTTGGTGGGTGGGAAGGTGAGGGAAATTGAATGAATTTGTTCAAATTTGTGTTCAAATTTTGTAAATAAACTAGTAGGGAAAAGAACCCAAACCATTGTCATAGAATGAGTATAAGGATCCAGGGGGGTGGAGGAGGGTGAAAGTAGAGAGATGAGTCTGTGTAAGGGAAGAAGGGGATTAAACATAGAGTTGTACAATTTGATGGGAGGGGTGAGGCAAATTGGAAGAATCTGTCCTTGGAATCATTGCATTTGAATTTTGTAAATAAACTAGCATTAAAAAAGTCAACTAGAGGAGGCTGAAGAAAAGGAGAGGGTGTAAACTGTGCAACAATGAATGAATGAAAAAAGACTAACTTTTCTGTAAACTTCTGTTAAAATCACAATTAAAATGATTTTTTTTTTTAAAAAAAGAACATGTCCAAAATAAATTAGATGAAGTCTTGCTATCTTTGATACTCCAAGAAGTACTGGGCTGCACATTTTCTGAGACAGATTTGTTTGTCCTTTTGTATAGTTTGTTTATTTGTTCAACAGTATATTTAATATTTTTCACCACCAACACCATAGTTAAAGGCATCAATTCTTGTACATGTGTATGAAACAATTGAAAAATACCATTGGTTGGGGTCAAGGTTTCAAAATGACACCCTTACTGATTGTGTACCAGAGAAGGAGTGTTTCTTTTACTTTTGAAAGAGAGGAGCAAACTGGAGGGAGGGGGAAGGGCTGGGCGGGGAGAGAAGTGCAACAATGAATGAATGGAAGTCCAAAATCTCTGTAAATGCTCATTAAAATTATTGTAAAACAAGGAAAGAATCTTTTCTTTTACTTTTCCATAATTTTTGGACTCATGTACTTATAACTTGTTAGTCAAATTTGTGTC
>NW_006399906.1:2778027-2791892 GCF_000299155.1 Elephantulus edwardii | reverse complement strand
ATATAGTCAATGAAGCACAGATAGACATTCTTCTGGTATTCTTTGCTTTCTGCTAAGATCCATCTAACATTAGCTATAATATCCCTAGTACCATGACCTCTTCTAAATCCAGCCTGCACATCTGGCAGTTCTCTGTTGACATATTGTTCCAAACGTTTTTGGATCATTTTCAGCAGAATCTTGCTTGTATGTGATATCAATGAGATTGTTTGATAATTTCCACACTCTGTTGGGTCACCTTTCTTTGGAATGGGAACAAATACCGATCTCTTCCAGTCAGTGGGCCAGCTGGTTGTTCTCCAGATTTCTTGGCACAACTTAGTGAGCGCATCCAGGCCAGTGTCTGTTTGTTGAAATATGTCAATTGGTATGCTGTCAACTCCTGGAGCCTTGTTTCTTGCTAATTCCTTCAGATCTATTTGAACTTCCTCTTTCATCACCATAGGCTCTTGCTCATATGTCATTTCATGAAATTCTTCTGTGTCAGCCAATTCCTTCTGACACAGTGTCTGTGATACAGTGTCTGTGTATTCCTTCCATCTTCTCTTGATACTTCCTGGATCATTTAATATTCTGCCCAAAGGATCCTTAAGTATTGCCACCCGTGGCTTGAATTTATTTTTCAGCTCCTTCAGCTTAAGAAACGCTGAGCGAGTTCGGCCCTTTTGATTTTCTGACTCCATCTCTCCGCACATTTCATTATAGTATCTTGCTTTGTCGTCCAGGGCTGCCTTTTGAAATTTTCAGTTTAGCTCTTTGATTTCTTGGTTTTTTCCTTTAGGTCAAATTACTGGCAGTCAGGCCAGACGTTTTATCTGATTTATCAGCTGATCTCATTAAAGGAGTGAGAGATAAGAAGATAAAGTGAATTAATCATGTTAAGATTAGCCAATAGTTGATCTTTAATTCTCTCTAGTCTTCTGTTTATAAATTTTATTGTAACTAGCATCTGGAAGCCATTTATTTTTTTCAGAATCAGAATAGTCTCCTTATCTGCATACACAAGGACTACTAAGAAAAACTTTATGCTCAAATTTCATCGAGTTTCAACTCTATTTAACAAATATAACATCCTAATTAGTGATATTGTTGAAATGAAGGCAAAATTAAATTTTATGGAATTAAATATGAAAGTGTATGAATTACACCTGTCTTTATTTTATTGCCTATTCAAAGCTCTTCAGCTCATCAGCACAACATCCAGACAATGGCAATAACAATTAATTCAGTAATTTTTTTTATATTTTGCCAACTTTCAGTTCTATAAAAGCCATAATTCTACTCATATTTCCTATTTTATCTCTATGAAATAAATTTGTCAAGGAAGAAAAATAGAACATATTTTGTTTAACAATTTTTTTTAGTTTTAAATATTTAGGCATATGGTTTGTAGGCTGGTATTTGTACTCTTGCCTTGGTCCGGAAAACATGAATGTACTTAAAGGCAGTTGTGTGTCTAATTTTCTTCACCATAAGTTTTAGAGGGATGATTATTTGTTTTGTTTTCCATTGAATTCCCTCTGCCTAGCATAACTCTGGTGTATAATTTCATTGAATTTCACTAACGTCACTTCATTGATGATGACTAATTGAGCTATTAGGCAGGTAACTGTGTTTTGCTCCTAAGATGCTTAGATGAATAAGACTTTATACCATAAGTAGCTTATCATTTTAATTGTTAAAGCATATCCAGCCTATAAAAAAAGCCTAGGATTTTTTAAAAGTTCATATAGGTATATATTAAGTGCTTTAGATTAATTTATAAAATGGAGAAAGTAACACTACATCATAGGATTGTTGTGATGATTGATGGTGGTTTCTATTGTTAGATGCCCTTGAGTTGACTCCAACTCATAGCAATCCTATGTGCAACGTATTGAAAACTTTTTCGATCTTGCTCCACTGTGCTCAAGCCCATTGTTCAAAGCACAGTGCTAATTAAAATCTTTGAGGGTCTTGCTCTCATTTGCCATTCTCTATTCTTCCAAGCAATATTATTACTCTTATACAAGAAAAATTATTACTATCTTATACAATACAAAATATTGCTGAAGATCATCCCCAAGTGGCTAGAACGGTACATGACAGAGATCTTCCAAAGTTCAGGTTGGGTTTAGAAGAGGCTATGCCACCAGGGATGATGATGTTAGATGGATCTTGGTTGAAAACATAAAATATCAAAAGAATGTCTATTTGTGTTTTATTGAGTATGCAAAGGCATTTTACTGTGTTGTACATAACAAACTATGGCCAACCTTGAGAAGAATGGGAATTTAGAATGCCTGCTTGGTAGGGTGGAGGGACAGTGCAAGAGGGGAAGGCCCTCTATGAGGTGGACTAATTCAATGACTGGGGTAATCGCAATGGAGTGTCAGATACAGTGCGATTGGCACAGAACAAAGCAGAGTTTAGGGCTGTTGTACATAGGATAGCTATGAGTCCCAAGCAACTCAATGGCACATAACAACAACAATTGTGTTTACACAAAATCTATACCTAGGATCATGAAGTTGTCTGAACAGAGCAAGGGGACACTGCATGGTTTTTAATTAAGACAGGTGTGCATCAGGGTTGTATCCTTTCTCCCTACATATTCAATCTGTACACTGAGCAAATTTTAAAGAAATTGGACTCTGATGAAGAATGTGGTATCAGGCCTGGAGGTAGATGCATCAAACAACCTGTGTTATGTAGATGGCCTTGTTTGCTGAAAGCGAGGACAACCTGTGGTACTTGTTGTGGCAGAGGATCAGCCTTCAATATGGAATACATATCAATATCAAGAAAACAAAAATCCACACTACTGGGCAATAGGCAACATCGTGATAGATGGAGAGAAGATTGTCAAAGATTTCATCTTAGTTGGATCCACAATCAACACACAAGAGACCAGTAGACGTATAACATTGAGAAAGTCCACCAGGGATATTTCCAAAGTCTTGAAGAGCTATGTCAATTTAAAGACGAAGGTGTGTTTGATTCAATCCACAGTCTTTCCAATCATCTGCTACACATCTGAGAAATGGATAATGAATTACAGAAAAAGAATCTATGCCTTTGAGTTGTGTTGGAAATAGTGCTGAACATCCCATGGACTGCCAAAAAACAAACAAATACATCTTAAATAAAGTTTTCCAGAGTGCTCCTTGGTGACAAGGATGACAAAATCTTGTCTCCTATATTTTGGACATTTTTCAGGAGAGACTATTCCTTGGAAAGAAAGATATTTCCCCAATTGTAGAAATAACTCATAGTTTCAGTGTTGTCCCTGCCCTTGACATGAGTGTCTTGATCCATCCATTTCCCTACTCCACCAATATTCCCTCCCTTCTACTCCTACCTACTCCAGTCAACACTTATATCCCACTATCCAGCCTTTGATATGATAGCTTATATCACAAACTTAATGGGCCTCTGTGATTCCAAACACCTCAAGCTGCTGCCAGATTCTTGTACTGTAGCCAGTCTCTCTGAGGGTAGGAGAACAAACAGATTCATCCTGAAGAGGGTGAAACCAGGCTGCTCCTTGGAGGCAAGGATTCTGAAGCTTCGTCTGACATATTTTGGGCATGTTGCAAGGAGGGGCAAATCCTTGGAGAGGAACATCATGCTTGGGAGGGTGGAGGGACAGCGCAGGAAAGGAAGACCCTTGATGAGGTGTATTGATTCATTGACTGGTGTTATGGGGGTAGGTGTGTCAGAGACAATAAGATTGGCACAGGATAAGGCAGGGTTTGGGGTTTTGTGCATAGGGTCACTATGAGTCACAGGTGATTCAAACAACATTCCTTGGAAGTGGGAGAAGAACGGGCAGTCTCTTCCTGTGTGATTAACTGCCTCTGAGAACACGCCAAAGGGTCAGCTATGGGGTGTTTCTGACTCAATGGCACACAACAACACAATTCCTTGGAAAGGGATATCATGCTTGGAACAGAGGAGGATTAGAAAAGGAGAAGATACACAAGGAAGTGGATTGATACAATGTCTGCGACAATGGACTCAACCATATCAAGAATGATAAGGATGAGACAGATTTCAGTTCTATTGTTCATAGGGTCACTCTGCTCTGTACTTGACTTGAGATCATACTTGACTTGATAAGCACTTAACAACAACAATCACCCTTTCAAAAGTAATGTCCCCTTTTAAGCATTGGCCCTTCTAGACAATGTGCTCAAAGCATATGAGACGAAGTCTCACAATTTTTGTCCCAAGGAGCACTCTGGCTGCATTCTTCTAACACAGATTTGTTTATGGTTTTTCCAGTTCATGATATATTCAGTATAATTGTTATTGTTGTGTTGTGTACCATCAAGTTGGAACTGACCCATAGTTGGTCTTCCAGCAGGTTTTCAGAGCCATTTGAACGTACGAGAGGAGACAGCTCATCCTTCTTCTGCAGGTGATGGATTTGAACTGTAGATCTTTGGGCTGGCAGAGTAACTCCTTACCACTGTTCCACCAGAGCTACAGTATATTCAATGCTCTTCAAATACACTACAGTTCAGAAGCATAAATTCTTCTTGGGTCTTCTTATTACTTTCCAACTTTCACATGCATATGAAGCAATTGAAAATACTAGGGTGTGGATCAGGTTCACCTCAATTTTTAAACTGATAGTCTGGCTCTTTAGCACTTTAAAGAGGTCCTCAATGGAATATTTGTCCAATACAACACATATTTTTATCACAGTCACTGCTTCCATGAGTATTTATTATAGACTCAGGTAAAATCAAGCTATTGACTACTTCAATCTTTTTTCCCCATCTTCATGATGTTGTTGTCTATTGGTCAAGTTGTGAAAATCAGTTGAGGCATTATCCTAGTTGAGGCTAGAGTCTTTAATCTTCTTCAGTAAGTGCTTCCGGTTTTTCACTTTCCGCATGTAAGGTTTGTCATCTCCCTATCACAGATTGTTGGTGGCTTCCTCCAGTCCTGATGTCAATTCTTTATATAGTCCAGCTTCTCAGATTATTTGCTCAGTATACGAACACAGTAGGTATGTTGTTGTTAAGTGCTATTGAGTCGTAGAGGACTCATAGCGACCCTATGAATGAAAGACCTGAACACTTGTATAACTTTGACACACATCTATTTCTGATTTAAACCTTGCTGTTTCCCTTTGTTATGTTCTAACAAGAGCTTCTGAGTTCACTTTTAAATTCCTCAGAAGCACAATTGTTGTCGTTATTGTTGACTGCCTATGAGTAGAACATGACTCATAGTGACGCTATGAACAAAAGGCCAGAAGCTCCTCTTATCAAAGTTCATAGAGTTTCTGGAGGCAAGTTGTTTAGGAAGTGGATGCCACTCCTGCAAGTGTTAAGAAATTCCAATTCTTATCAGTGTTATCCATAATTTATTATGATTTAAACTGTCAAATAGTTTTGCATAGTCAAGTAAACAAAGGTAAACATATTTCTGCTATTCTCTACTTTCAGCCAAGATCCATCTGATATAAGGAATTGTATCTTTCATGCGATGATCTCTTCTGAATCTAACTTGAATTTTTTTTTACATTCCCTTTCTAAGTATTGTTTTAGCCAATTTTTCATAATCTTGCAGGTGCTATTAATAATATTATTAGATAATTTCTGCATTTTATTTGATCACCTTCTTCTGCATGGACATAAATATGGATCTCTTCCAGTCAGTTATCTGTCTTTCAAGTTTCTTGGCATAGACTAATGAACATGTCCAGGGGTATATATGTTTGCTAAAACACCTTAATAAATAATCCTTCAATACCTGGAGTCTTATTTTTTACCAATGGCTCCAGTGAAGATTGGATATCTTCTTATGGTACCACTCATTCTTAATTGCATGCTACTTCCTGAAATTTTTCCATGTAAACCAGTTCTTTTTATCTGAGAATACTCAATCCCCTCTTGGCACAGAACAGCCATCTAAAAGTAGTAAATAGTGTTAGCAATATACTAGAAGTGGTAGTGGAAATAGTAGCCAGACTAATATAAGTAGCTATAGTCAGAGTTGTTGTTATTGTTGTTGTTGTTAAGTTCTGTCGAATCTCTTGCAACTCATAGTGACCCTGTGTACAACAGCTTCGAAACCTGCTCTATCCCATGCCAACCTCATCATATCCAATACACTTACACCCATTACCCCAGTCACTGAATTAATCTATCTTATCCAGGGTCGTCTATTGCACTGCTCCTCCACTCGCCCAAGTATGAGTGTCCCTAGTCACTCCTTGTAACATGCCCAAAGCATGTCAGAAGGAGCTTCAGAATCCTTGCCTCCAAGGAGTGGCCTGATTTTGCCCTCAGGAACGTGAACTTACCTTTCCTGATTTTGAACCATGCAGTTTCCTTGTTCTGTTCTCACAACTGTCTCCTGGCCCATGTATAGATGTTGCATAAATACAATGAAGTGTTCTGGGATTCCCATTCTTTCCAAAGTTAGCCACAGTTTGTTGTAATTCACACAGCCAAATGCCTTTGCATAGTCAATGAAACACAGATAGATATTCCTCTGGTATTTTCTGTTTTCAGCTAAGAGCCATGTAACCTTAGCTATAATATCCCTAGTACCACAGCCTCTTCTACACCCAGCCGGTACATCTGGAAGTTTCTCTTGATGTTCTGTTCCAGTTGTTTCTGGACAATTTCCAGCAGGGTCTTGCTTGTATGTGATATTAATGATATTGTTGGATAATTTCAACACTCTGTCAGGACATCTTTTTTGAAATGGGAGCAAATATGGCCAGGTGGTTGTCCTCCAAATTTCTTGGGACAACTTTTTGAATGGGTCCAGAGCAGGGTCTGTTGAAATATGTCAACTGGTATGCTGTCAATTCCTGAGGGCTTTTTTTTTGTAGCTATTCCAATAACTGAAGTGATAGGTACTGATGTGGAAGTTCAGCAGAAAATAATCTATGGGTTCAGATAGAAAACACACCGTGAAAAAAAAAAACACCAAAAACAAAACACCAACAACATAAGGTATTATAAAGTCAAAGGTACTTGAAAAATTGTTGTGTGTATGTAGAGTCGAAACCAACCTATAGCTGAGCCTGTAGAGGGTTTTTAGAGGAACTTAATCGCACGGGAGGGGATTGCCTGTCCTTCTCCAGTGGAGCAGTTGGTGGCCTCTAGCTATGTGACTTCAGAATTACAGTACAGCTTCTTGCCACATTTTAAAAAATATATGTCAAGTCTCAGATAGATAAAATGACTGGAAATAAATGAAGAGGAGGAAATTCTGGGTTGGTGGATTAGAGCAGCTAAGGAGACAGACAGTATACAGATCACAATGGTGTAACAAGAAAGTGGAGGGGTTAAAGGATTCGCAGAGGGAAGCAAAGAGGATCTTGAATCCTCCTTCTAGCCTTGAGGCATAATAGATAAAAGAAAGAGAAGAAATAACCTCTCCTGAAAAGAGTTATATGAAAAGAAATAGCCTTGGGAAATGTGGAAGTATCAACTAAGGGAAAGTGCTAAAGGAAACACTCTCACAAAGGATTGCAGGTCTGGGGAAATTTGCTAATTATGGCAATCCAGTCAGCAAAGTAGAAGCATTGGCTGTGAAGAATAGAGGATCAGAGGGGTAGGTAGAAGGGAAAAAGAAGTCAATGTCACCAGAGGGAATGAAACAATTGAGACTGAAGGCTTGAAGACTGAATTTGTAGCAAAATCTATGTACTTAAGGGCTTCTTTTTGCAGCATTGAATAAGGAAAATAGAGATATAATGACTTAATTTTTAAAGATATGATTTGTTGTTGTTATATGTACCGAGTCTCTTGTGACTCATAGTGACCCTACTATGTACAGGAGCCCTGAACCCTGCTCTATCCTGTGTCAACCTCATTGTCTCCGACAAACTTACTCCCACTACCCCAATCACTGAATCAATCCAACTCATCAAGGGTCTTCCTCTCCTGCGCTGTCCCTCCACTCTCCCACACATGATGCAAACATGCCCAAAGTAAGTCAGGCAAAGTTTCAGAATCCTTGACTCCAAGGAGCAGACCAGCTTCACCCTCTCCAGGACAAACTTGTTTGTTCTCCTAGCAGTCCATGGTATATTCAACACTCTTCTCCAGCACCACAGCTCACAGCTCTTTCTATCATCCCTAGTCACTGCCCAGCTCTCTGATGTATAGGACGCAATTGCAAAGATTATAGCCCAGATCAGAAGCACCTTAGTCTCCAGTCTGACATCTTTGCTAGAGATGCAAAAAAAAGATGGAAGTAGTCAATCATTTGCTTTTACCTGATTCATTAATATCCATGGAAGCAGTGGTTATGATCAAAATATGTACTGTATTGGACAAATCCACCATCAAGGTCCTCTTTAAAGTGCTAAATAGTCAGAATGTCAGATTGAAAATAGACATGTACCTGATCTATGCCCTAGTATTTTCAATTGCTTCATATGCGTGTGAAATTTGGAAAATTAATAAAAAGACCTTGAAGAGTATTGAATATATTGGACCTCTGTTTGACCAGTGTTAAAAAGGTGTTCTGCCAACCCAAAGGTACATGGTTTGAATCCACCAGCTGCAAGAGAAGGATCAGCAGTTGTCTCCCAGGTGATAAACTGCCTCTTAAAACCTACTGGAAGATCAACTATGGGTCAGTTCCAACTTGACAGTACACAATACAATAGCAACTATATTGGCTATATCATGAACTGCAAAAACTCAAACAAATCTGTGTTAGTTAGAAGAGTGCAGTCAGAGTGCTCCTTGGAAGAAAAATTGTGAGACTTTGTCTCATGTACTTTGTGCATGTTGTTCAGAGGGGCCAATGCTTAGAAGGGGATACTATGCTTGAAAGAGTTGTTATTATTGTTAAGTGCCTATCAAGTCGAGTATGAGCTCAAGTCAAGTACAACTCAGAGTGACCCCGTGAACAATAGATCTGAAATCTGTCTTATCCTGCACCATCTTTCTTATCCTCGGCACATTTGAGCCAATTGTCACAGACACTGTATCAATCTATTTCCTTGAATGTCTTCCTCTTCTTTGATGATCTTCCACAATTCCTAGTATGATGCCCCTTTTTTCTTTGCTTTGTTTTCCAGAGCTGTCCTTTTAAATTGTCTGTTTAGCTCTTTCACTTTGACATGTTTTCCTTTAGATTTAGCTTCTCGATGCTCCAGTGCAATCTTTAGAGTTTCTTCTGACATCCATTTCAATTTATTCTTTCTCCTCTGTTTTTGTAATGACCTTTTGCTTTCTTCATGGATGATATCCGTCACATCATTCCACAACTCATCTGGTCTTTGGTCATTGGTGTTCAATCCTTCAAACCTATTCATAATATGATCATAAAATTCAGATGGAATTAATGAATATCCCAGTTCCTGTAGACTTATTTTAATTTTCTTCAGCCTCACTTTGAACTTGCATAGGAGTAACTCATTATTTGATCTACAGTCTGCCCATGGCCTAGTTTTGACACATGCTCAAAGGTTTTGAGTAGAGAAACAGAATATCAAATAATACAAATCAGATTATCAGGATTGAAGGACCGTTCTCAATCATATTAATATCTAACTCATGGTAACATTATTTAATGCCAGAATGATCTATTGCTAGGTTCTGCACCGCTTTTATGATCATTGATACGTTTGTACTCATTATTGTAGCTATTATCTAGTGTTTTCCAAGTCAAGGGACTCATCTTCCTTCACTGTATTCAGTCATATTCTGTTGTGATATATAGGTTTTCATTGACATCAGATCTTTCTTCCTAGTCTCTTTTAGTATGGAAGCTATATTGAAACTTGTCCACCATTTGTGACCCTGTCGGTATTTGACATATTGGTGGCATAGCTTCCAACATCACAGCTGCTTGGAAGCCATCACAATAGGACAAATTGACAGACAAGTCAATTTCATTTGATGGTGACATATTCTGGTAGAATAGTAATATTATTTATTTGTTTCCTGTGTCAATTTTCCCTCAAAGCTTAGTCCTATGCTTTAGTCATACAGCTCTCCAGAAAGTTGTAATTCACTGTAGTTTTTCATGTATTAATGTATCACATTGAGTGTTGGCAGGTTGAACATTTAATTATCTAAAAAGCACTATGCTTTCTTTGCTTCTGTGGATCATCTACTAAAGTGTGAGAGACTTAGCAGTTTTTCAGAGACTCCAGAGACTCTTGTTTAGTTTGCATGGGGATTCCACTCTTCAAATATAGCCCAAGAGAGTAAGTGAAGCAACTATCTGGAGACTTCAGGAAAATCACTGACTCATCTTAATTATCTAGATATAAGGAAAATCCCATTTCAGCAAACTCTAAGACATAGTCTTAATTATTTTGAATATTGAGTATTGTTTTCAAGAAATGAATCATCTTTTGGCATTCAACCTCTGCTATATAGGTTATTATCATGGTAATGGTATCTATTCTAATCTTACTAAATTCACTTAAATTACCTAGGAATTGCCTTAAAATATCACTTAATATTTTTTTAAGTGTGCAATTCATTTTACTTCGAGACAATACAAAAATTCCCATGTCACTTCAATTACCTAGAAATTACTTCTCACTCTTTTTTTAAAAGTGTTTTAACACACTTTGCATGGAGACAAGCAGAAAAATGCCCCTATCAGTAATGTATTTGGAGTTTTCTGAACATAAGCAATCAAATTATGGCCATAGAAAACCAGTTTTGTCAGAACCCACCTGAATGAAGGCTGCAGTGGCATTGGGCTCATTGTCCCAGCCAAGTTGGCACTGTGAGCCGCTTGTTTAGATCAGTTTATTTGCAGTGTAGCTAAATTTCATCTGACCCTGGACGTTCCTTGGCCTAGCCTTTTATATGGGGCTGTGTTGTTAAGCCACCTCATTTGCCAAGGTCATCTCTCCCAGTGCCTGGCCTTTTCTCAGGCCAGGTTCACACAGTACTACAGGAGGATATGAGGGTCCATGACCTCACATCCTCATACCAGTGAAAAGCCTTTAATTGCTACTGGGACAAAACAGATTCAGCCCACTGAGAAGTGAAGCGTAACACACCAAATTATTACACTAAGCCCTAACCTACACATAAAGAGTACTTAAACATTTATTAACTAAGTAAATGAGAACATAAATATGGCATATCCCGTTCTCATGGCTCATGTCCCACAGCTACCATAGAGCTATCAGAAAAAATTGCTTCACATAGAATTACTGTTGTTATTAGATGACATCAATTGACCAAGACTCAGAGCAACTCTATGAATAATAGATCTGAAACTTGCCCTATCCTAGGCCATATATCCCCAATCTCATATACAATAAAGTCCATTGTTGCAATCACTGTATTAATTCATCTTACTCAGGATCTTCCTCTGACCCTCTACCTTTCCAATCCTATCTTTTCCCAAGGACTAATCTCTGATTAGTCCTTGGGATTTTTTTTTTGTCAGGAAGAGTGAGATGGCACAGGATAGCGCAAGTTTCAGGTCTGCTGAGCATAGGGTCGCTATGAGTCATACTCAATTCAACAGCACCTAAAAACAATAACAATCATTCCTGACAAGTTAGTTAAAATATGTGAGACTAAGGTCCACCATCCTTACCTCTAAGGAGCATCTTGGTTGCACTTCCCCCAAGACGAATTTGTTTGTTCTCTTAGCAGATCATGGGATATTCAATACTCTTGTCCAAAACTTCAACTCAATGGGATCAATAATTCTGTCATCCTTGTTCATTGTCCAACTTTCCGATGCATGAGAAGCCATTGGAAATACCATGATTTGGGTATTCTAGTCTTTAAACTGACATTCTTTCTCTTTAGTACTTTGGAGAGGTCTGAACAGCACATTTCTCCAATACAACACTTGTTTTGTTTTATTTCTTGAATGCTGCTGCCACTGGATTGCATATTCAAGTAAAATGAACTAATTGACAACTTCAATCTTTTCTCAATCTATCATGATGCTGCCTATTGGTCCAGTGGTGACACTTTTGTTATATTGATGTTGAGATGTAATCCACATTAAAGGCTATTGTTGTTATGTGCCATTGAGTTGCCTGTGACTCATAGTGACCCTATGCACAACAGCTCTGAATTCATGTCCTCCTATTCTGAACCAACCTCTCAGACACAACTACTCTCATTACCCCAGTTACTTTGTCAATTCATCTCGTCTGATTTCTTTTTCTCCTGTGCTACCCCTCCACCCTTCCAAGCACAATGTCCTTCTCCAAGAATTGGTCCCTCCTATAACTTTCCCAAAGTATATGAAATGGAACTTTAAAATCCTTGTCTCCAAGGAGCAATCTGGTTTCATTCTCTCCAAGGCAGAACTGTTTATTCTCTTGACAGTGTAATATGTTCAGTGCTTTTCTCCAGCACCAGAATTCCAAAGCATCGATTCTTCTTCTGTCATCTTTAGTCATTGTCCAGCTCTCTGATGTATAGCAAGTAATTGTGAAGACCATATCCTGGATCAGGCACTCTTTAGTCTTTAGACTTACACTGTTGCTTTTTAAAACTCTGCAAAGGACGTTGACAGCAGATTTTTCTAATGTCTTTTGGTTTCCTGACTAGTCTTTGAATTTCTTCAGCAAGGTCCCTTCACTTTCAGCAAGGTTGTGTCATGTATAATGCAGGTTATTGATGAATCGTCTTCTGATCCTGTTGCCACATTCTTTTTCATATAGTCCAGCTACTTGAATGATTTCCTCAGCATACAGACTGAATAGGTATAGTGACAGAATATAGCTCTGACACACAACTTTCCTGAGTTTAAATTTAAACAGACATTCCCTTGTTCTGTTTGAATAACAGCTTCTTGGTCTATGTATAAGTTTCACATGAGCACAATTATGCATTCTGAGACTCCCATTATTTTCAATGTTAGCCATTTTCATTTCAGACTCCTAAGCTGTGTTTTCAAAAATTCATATTATAGCTCTAGAGGTTTTATGTTGTTAAATGTCACGGAGTTGATTCTAACTCGTAACAACCTTGTATGTTGCTGAATAGAACTGCTCCAAAGGGTTTTAATTGAGGATTTTTTTTTATTAAATTGGTTTACATATAACCATTAATATATATTGTGTTTCATTCATGTGCACTGTGTTTTATATAATAATTCTTACACATTGTTTTTATATAATTACTATGGCTCTTTGCCTTTTATTACCCTATTCACCAAATTCTTCTTTCAGCTTTTCCTTCAAATAATTCCATCTACCACTGATGTTGTAGTGATTTCTCCTCACTTTTCCCACCACTCTTTCTCCTTCCCCCAAACCTTCTGAACAATTACAGATATGAGGAGGAATGTGACATCAGGATTGGTGGAAGAATCATCAACAACCTGCGTTATGCAGATGACAAAACTCTGCTTGCTGAAACTGAGGAGGACCTGAAGCGCTTGCTGCAGAAGGTCAAGGACCACAGTCTTTCATGTGGATTGAAGCTCAATATCAAGAAAACAAAAATTGTCACCACTGGGCCAATTGGCAGCATCAGTATGGATGGTGAAGAGATTGAGATAGTTAACAGTTTTAGTGTACTTGGCTCCACATTCAACACTCTTGGTAACAGCAGCCAGGAAATCAAGAGACAAATTGCACTGGGAAAGTCAGCTGTGAGGGCCCTCTCAAGAGTACTGAAGTGCAACGACGTCAGGCTGGAGAATAAGGTGCACCTGATCCACGCTATAGTCTTTGCAATTACATGCTGTGCATCGGAGAGTTGCACAGTGAATAGGGATGATAAAAAGAGAATTGATGCTTTTGAGTTATGGTGCTGGAGAAGAGTGTTGAATATACCATGGACTGTTAGGAGAACTAACAGGTTTGTCCTGGAGAGGGTGAAGCCAAAATGTTCCCTGGAGTCAAGGATTCTGAAGCTTCGTCTGACATACTTTGGGCATGTTGCCAGGAGGGA
>NW_006399906.1:2775922-2777902 GCF_000299155.1 Elephantulus edwardii | reverse complement strand
TGGCACAGGATAGAACAGCGTTTAGAGATCTTGTACATAGGGTCGCTATGAGTCGCATACGACTCGATGGCACATAACAACAACAACATTTATGGGAGCATATTACAATATCTTTGCTTTCAGAGCCACTGAATTCAAAACATTGAACTGCCAATAGTTTGGCTCACAATTAAATGTTTTCCTGTTTGTGGAGTTAAGGGTTTATTCAAAATGGCTTTTTTAGCCATTGCCTCACTTTGCCATGTGGATGAGCAGGATTTTGCAAATAGAGTGTGTTAGTCTATCCAAAGAGGATTGGCTCATCTCACCATTAAATTGAGTGGGTCCAGCATCAGCAGGACCTTTCTCACCAGGAAAAAAAAACAAACCACACACAACAAGCATGAGGGCCTATGGGAACAGCAACCACAGCAGCCACAGTGGGGGACAAGAGATCTGACATGAGATGAGACCTTGTGACTGCTACACCATTAGAATAAGAGCTAACAGCCTTTGCCCAAGTTTGTTGGACAAATAAGGGTGGGGAACCATAATTCACAGGACTGAGAATAATTTAACACTTGCTAAAACAGAGGGCAACAGGACTGAGACCACTGCCCTAAAGCCACAAGGCTCAAGGTTGAGGTGCCTGTGAGTACATTTTAGAAGCTGTTCTGACTGCTTCTATATTCCAGCTACTAGCATCGATTATAAACTTTTGACTTCCTCAATATGGTTATGTTTGGTCTGTGAGTTATCACATCAGATTTTTTACTTAATAAAGCAGTAAGATTGGTGTTGGGATGAGTATAAAAAGGTTTGGGGGTGTGGGAGATATGTCTGACCTCCTGGCCATTGATTTTGCGTTGTTCATGCTGTTGACAGGACAGTTCCCCTTTGTGAAATGGATAAAGGTCCGATTTAGCCATCTCTACAAGGCCCTTGCTCTTTTTACCCGTTGTACCATGAAGGCTCTTTCACTATGCCATGTTGTTGGTTGTTGTTAGGTGCTGTCGAGTCACAGACGACTCATAGCGACCCTATGAACGAAAGGCCTGAGCACTTTTCGTACATAGAGTTTCCGGAGGCAAGCCATTTCAGAAGTGGATGCCACTCCTGCTTCCAGGCTTTCAAACATTTACTGTAACAAAAAATGTTCACTATGCCATAGGCACCTTAAAACAATCAGTCTGCACTGTCAGTGTGGCAAGAAGCCTCCAAAGTTGCTCTTAGTGACCTCTGCCTCCTGCTAATCATGCCCTGTCTAATCTCCTTAAGTGGGCTGAACCTACCGATTGGTTTAGGACAAACAAATGATGCTTTGAGCAGAATGTTAAATTATCCAGGAGGTATCAAAAGTAGATGGAAGGAATATACTGAGACATTATATCGAAAGGAATTGGCAGATATAGAAGAATTTAATGAAATAACATTTGAGCAAGAGCCTATGGTGATGAAGGAAGAAGTTCAAGCTGCTTTGAAGGAAATAGCAAAAAATAAGGTGCCCGGAATAGACAGTATACCAAATGACATATGCTGTCCTGGATGTGCTCACCAAGTTGTGCCAAGAAATCTGGAGAAAAACCACTTGGCCAACTGACTGGAAGAGATCTATATTTATTCCCATCCCAAAGAAGGGTGACCCAACAGAGTGTGGAAACTACAGAACAATCTCATTGATTTCACATGCAAGCAAGACTCTACTGAAGATTATCCAAAAACGACTGGAATAGTACATCAGCAGAGAACTGCCAGAAGTCCAGGCTGGGTTTAGAAGGGGTCGTGGCACTAGGGATATTGTAGCTAATGTTAGATGTATCTTAGCTGAAAGCAAAGAATACTAGAAGAATGTCTATCTGTGTTTCATTGATTATGCAAAGACATTTGACTGTGTGGATCATAACGAACTGTGGCTGACTCTGAGAAGAATGGGAATCCCAGAACACTTAATCATGCTAATGCGAAACCTGTACTTGGACCAAGAGGCAGTCGTAAGAACAG
>NW_006399906.1:2766634-2768497 GCF_000299155.1 Elephantulus edwardii | reverse complement strand
TAGGCCTTCTTCTCTCCATCAGGCCTAATTAAAGTGTTGACCTTAGCCACATACAGTTCTTTATTTTGTGCTTGTTGCCCTTGACATCCACAATGAACACGAGTGTGTTGTTATCGTCTATCTCAGTGGTCAGGGGAAATGGCATAGTGGTCAAGCTTGTTTCTCCTGGGGGCGCTCTTCCAGGGGTATTTGAGCTGCCTTCAGAGTCTCAGCGTGTTAGGCCCCCGGAAGGTGGGTGATGTGCGGATCTTCTTTTTTTTTTTTTTTTGGCTGTGGATGCCCTTCAGGACTGCCTTCTTGGCCTTTAATGCCTTTGCTTTGGCTTCAGTTATGGGAGGGGCAGGGGCTTCCTTCTTCGCTCTCAGTGCCATCTTTGTAGAAAGGCTCGCTCATCTATTTCAATGCAGTATACATTTATCGCCTCTTAGATTTCCCCCAACCCCGATTGTCAGTCCCACTTTACAACAGTGGTATTATGCAGTATTTGTCCTTTTGTGACTGAGATATTTCACTCAAAATAATGTCCTCCAGGTTCACACATTTTGTATAATAATTCATGAGCTCCTTGTTTTTCAATTCAGCATAGTATTCCATTACGTGAATATACCACAGCTTCTCTATCAATTTGTTTGTTGATGGGCAATGGGCAAGTGGTTTGCTTCCAACTCTTTGCTATTGTGAACAAAGCAACAGTAAACATGGATGTGCATATATCTGCTTGGGTGGAAGTTCTAGTTTCTTTAGGATATATTCCCAGTAGTGGAGTTGGTGAGTTAAATGGTATTTCTGTTTCCAACTTTTTGAGAAAGTGTCATACTGCCTTCCATTAATGGTTGCACCATTTTACACTCCCACCAACAGTGAATAAGGGTTCCTGTTTCTCTGCAACCTTGCCAGCATTTATTGTTTGCTTTTCAGTTAAATTTTGCTATTCATAATGGGATGAGATGATATCTCATAGTTATTTTGAAGTGATAAACGTTTTATCAATTTTAAAATAAAATCTTCACCTAGAACTTTTCAAAGGGAGCTCTGGTGGCCTAGTGTCAAGAAGCTGCACTGCAGTCCCAGAGGTATGCGGTTCGGATCCACCAGATGCTCTGATGGAGAAGGAGGGTTTATAATGTGAAAACTATACTTGGACCAAGAGGCAGTCATCAAAACAGAGAAGGGAAACACTGCATGGTTCAAAATTGGGAAAGGTGTATGCCAGGGATGCGTCCTATCTCCATACCTTTTCAACCTGTATGCAGAACAGATTATCCGAGAGGCTGGGCTCTGTGAGGAGAAATGTGGGGTCAGGATTGGTGGAAGATCTATTGAAAATCTGAGTTACGCAGATGACACAACCCTGCTTGCTGAAACTGAGAAGGACTTGAAATGCTTGCTGCAGAGGACCAAGGAGTGCAGGCTTCAGTATGGATTGAGGCTCAATGTCAAGGAGATAAAGATTTTCACCACTGGACCGATTGGCAGCATCAGGATGGATGGTGAAGAGGTTGAGATTGTTCACCGCTTTAGTCTGCTTGGCTCCATGGTCAACACTCTTGGCACCAGTAGCCAGGAAATAAAAAAATGTACTGCGATGGGAAAGTCGGCTGTTAGGAATCTCTCCAGGGTACTGAAGAGCAATGGTGTCACTCTGGAGACTAAGGTGCATCTGATACAGGTTATGGTTTTTGCAATCACTTGTTATGCATCAGAGAGTTGGACAATGACTAGGGAAGATAGAAGGAGAATTAATGCCTTTGAGCTGTGGTGCTGGAGAAGAGTATTGAATGGACCATGGACTGCCAAGAAAACAAACAGATTCAACCAGGAGAGGGTTAAACCAGGCTGCTCCTTGGAGGCAAGGATTCTGGG
>NW_006399906.1:2757868-2766534 GCF_000299155.1 Elephantulus edwardii | reverse complement strand
AACATGTTGTAAGGAGAGACAGGTCCTTGGAGAGGGACATCATGCTTGGGAGGGTGGAGGGACAGCACAGGAGGGGAAGACCCTCTATGAGATGGATTGAGTCAGTGACTGGGGTAATCGGGATGGGTGTGTCAGAGACAGTGAGATTGGCACAGGATAGAGCAGGGTTTAGGATTGTTGTACATAGGGTCGCTATGAGTTGCAATCGACTCGACGGCACATAACAACAACAACAACAACAACTTCTTAGATCAGATTCCCAAGACTCTAGGTTTTGTCTTGCTTGCTCTTTCTTATTCTAGTTTTCTCTGTACCAATCTCTACCTCTACTTGTATGTATACTCTCTCTTCTTCCCCACTCCCAGAGTCTTTGCTCTGAGTAAAACCATCTTCCATGTTATAATTAGTCCTGTGGTTCATTTGGCAAGAAACTTTTGTATACAGCCAACAATTACCAAAAACTTAAGGCCTTATAGCAGGTTCAGGAATCGATCTTCTAAAGCTACCAATAGCCATATGAGTAGGCTTAAAAGCAAATCTTCATCCAGTTGAGTCTTCAGAGGATTCCAGCTCTGGCTGATATATTCATGTTTGCCCATGAGAGACCCGATTACCATAGGGTCAGTCATAGGTACCTAGCTAAGCTGAGCACAGATTCTGACCCAAAGGAATAGTAAGATAAGATGAGATAATAAATAATATCATGAATAAGATAATTAATTTTTTTAACATTTAAGTTTTGAGATAACTTGCTATTCTGTAATAGATGATGCAGAAAGTCCTGTGATTTTTTTTCGGGTACTCTATCAGTTTGAAAAATGATGTTCTTACTTCCATATTCTCTTCCTCACAACAAATACAATTACACTTGCTTTAAAAAACCAAAACAGTCTTTAAAAATTTCTTCTAGGAAAACAGTAAAATGTAAATAGCTATATCATCTAAATCTTTGTACACATCAGAAAGAGAGCAAAAGAATCCCTGGGCAGTAAAGTTGTTAACCATTTGACTATTAACAAAAAGGTTGTGAGTATGCGTTTATCCATAGAAAGGTTTGACAATCTACTTCGGAAAAGTCTTTGCCCTAACAATCCTGTGGAGGACAGAAAGATGCAGATTGGGTACTAATTAATTGAAATCAACTCTATAGCAACATATTTTGATCTCTGTCAATGGAAGGGTAGATAGATTGGTTACATGTAAAATATCTTAAATGTACAAACTGTCTCATTTTAGAAATGTATTTAACACTGTGATCAGTGGTAGAATTCTTGTCTTCTATGGATGAGATCAGTGTTCAGTTCCATTATACCTCACATATGGCCTCTGAAATCAGCTAGTGAAAGCCCTAGGAACCACAATTTTGAGATATATAGCTTATCGTAGACATGGAGCTGTTGTATGTTGAACTGTTGTCCTGTTGTATGTTTCAACATAAGTCAAGGTGGAATGATATGGTAGTTAATAAAAACAGGTGTATGATACCTATTCCAGTACTTTCTATGAGAGGAGGAAATGAAATCAGCCCAAATAGCCTTCAGAAAGGTAATAGCTAAGTAGTTACCATTTGGTCAGGCCTTGGAATAATATATAGCTGTTTTTGTTATGTACCATCAGCTCACAATTAACTTGTAGCTGACCCTCCAGCAAGTTTCCAGATGGACCACATGAGAGTAAATTGCTCATTACCTGGTGGATTCAAACCACCAACCTTTGAATTGGGAACGTAGCTCCTTGTCCATTTGGCTACCAGAGATCCCTAATATATTGCCAATTCAAACAACAAAGTAAATGTGTATTACACTTTTATATTCTAGAAAAATTCAAACACATGTATTATGAATTGATTTTTGTCTCTTTATCACACTTGCTGCCTCCCGTTACAGTGGCACTTATGTGTGGTCTTTCATGACCTGATAAGCTAATTGGTTGTAAAAGGATTAATGGAGAGATGCAACAGTTAATTCCATCCCAGTCTTTATCTGCTATAAAGGGAATTTCCCTGAAGTGCAGCCTGCAACCACTTGTCATTCACAAGAGAGAAAAGGACAGAGAATTGAACTCCTCCTACTACCAAGAAAGAGAGCCAGGTTTGGAGTTTGTCCTTTGGGCCTAGGTCCCTGGAGTGGAACATCCTAGATCCAGGGAAGATTGACACCAAGACACATGGAGTCTCCAAGGAATGCCAGCCTACAGGTGCTGAAAAGAGACAAGGATCTTCCTCCTAAACTAAGCCAACGAAGAGAGAAAGACTTCCCCTGGAGCCAGTGCTCCAAATTCTGACTCCTAGCCTCCTAAGTCTGAGAGAATAAAGTTATGTTTGTTAAAGAAAATGGGGGTGAAGAGATTATTTATTTTAAGCATAGGCACAAGCAAGCCCTAAATTTGTAGTTCAGTATTTATATAGGCTAGAGCGTCCTGCTGCTTGTGTGCTAACATTCTTAGACCAGGTGATGGAAGAATTTTGGTAAGATGTCTATTTAAAAATTAGAGGTAGAATGCTGTTGTTGTTATGTGCTATGGAGTGAGAACTGACTCACAGCTGAGCTGTCAGTGGGTTTTTCAGGGGCTGTAAATCACACAGGAGATTGCCCATTTATATCACACAGAGCAGCTGGTGGATTTGGATCATGCACCTTCAGACTGACAGCTCTTTACCCCTAAGCCACCAGAGCTCCAGAGGTAGAACGCATCAAAAAAAAAGGTATTTTTTGCTCTGAAGTCCTTCAAATAATCCCAGGAGACCCACACATAAAATAGAAGATAATTTTGCGTCAAGCCAACTGATTTAATCATCTGCAACTACTTCATACCAGCATCCAGACAAACACACAAACACAGACAGCATCACAAACAAGTGAACACCACAGCCTAGCCAAGATGACACAAACATAACCATCACAAGCACTGAAACAAACAAACAAACAAAAACATCTGAAACCTAGCACAGAAATTTTAACATTCTATGTTCTTAGCCAACTGGCATGCACCTATATATTTTCAATCTATCTTCTGCCAATTTCTCTTTTCCAAGCATCTCTAGTCCACCTACATCACATCATTTGCAACTCCCAAACACATATTTCTATATCTCTGTTTTTTCCTAGTTTGTCTTATATGCCTGCAATGAACTCCGCATACTTTATGTTCCTGGAGAACTAGGACCTATTATTCAGTACTGAGATGGTAATCTTTTTCATGAAGCCTTCGCTATTTTCTTTAGGTAACATAAACCATGTTCTTTATGTTTTTCATAGTTCTCTAATATCCCTTTGTCATTCTCTCTCAATAGGTCTTGGGTTATTCACAAGCAAGAATAGTGATTCCCAGAGTATAATCATTAAAAGAGAGGAGTTAGCAACCAAACAGACTACATTCATATTCTGATCCTATCTCTTAACTGTGACAACTTGGACGAGTTATTATTTAACAATTCTGTGAAGATTATCACCACTGGGCCAATTGGCAGCATCATGGTAGATGGAGAAATGATTGGGATAGTTAACAACGTCAGCTTACTCAGTTCCACAATCAATATTCATGGCACCAGCAATCAGGAAATCAAAAGACAAATTGCATTAGGAAAATCTGCTGTCAGGGTCCTCTCCAAAGTGCTAAAGAGCAACGATGTCAGTCCAGAGACTAAAGTGCACCTGATCCAGTCCACGGTCTTCACAATTACCTGTTTTGCATCAATAAGCTGGACAGTGACCAAAGAGGACAGAAGACAAAATTGACACCTTTGTGTCATGGTGCTGGAGAAGAGTACTGAACATACTGTGGACTGCCAAGAGAAATTACAGGTCTGTCCTGGAGAGGGTGAAGCCAAGCTCTTTGTTCTTTGGAGACAAAGATTTTGAAGCTCCATCTCACACACGTTGGGGAATGTTACCAGGAGGCATCAGTCCCTGGAGAAGAACATCATGCATGGAAGAGAGGAGGGACAGTACAGAAGAGAAAGACTCCTGATGGATAGATACAGTAACTGGGGTAATCTGGGTGTGTGTGTCAGAGACAGTGATATATTGGCCCAGTATAGAGCATGGTTAAGAACTATTGTTCATAAGGTTGCTATGAGTTGTGATCAACTCGATGGCACATAACAACAACAATAACCTGTAAAACAGCTGGAGAAGTATGAACTATCTCCTTCAGTTCAATTTACTGCCTCTGAAAACTTGCTGCTATTAATGACCTGTAAAATGAGACTAATAGTAAATCAATTGCTCTATAGGACCATCGGCAGTGTAGTAAATAAAGCATTGGTTTGCTAATATCACCATTTTTAATTGAACAACTCTTCTTAGGGAGAAAGGTGAGGCATTCTGCTTCCACACAGATTTACAGCTTCGACAATCTTATAGAGGAGCAGTAGGATCACTGTGAGTTGCAATCAACTTGATAGACAGGTTTGCGGATTTTCAATTACGTTTTAATTTGATTACATTATTTGTTTTTAATTTTATTACATTATTTAAATGAGACAATTTGTGAAAAGTTCTGAGTACTGCCTCACAGTACTAAGAGTTCAATAAACATCAATTATTATTTGTTCTGGTGGTACAGGCCCTAGAATGTTGTGACGCTAACTGGAAGGCCTACACTCTCTGGTGGTTCAGATGAACCAGGCCTCCACAGGGTATACATGAACAATATCCTCCATTGTGATTTACAGCTTTGGAGATCTGATAAAGAGTCAACTATGAGTTGATTTCTACTAAACAGCAATGAGTTTTTTGAGATAATCACAGAGACTAGCACATATTAAATTTTCCATTAATGTTTCAAAAGTAGTTGAAACAAGAGGACCCTGGTGGCCTAGTGGCAAGAAGCTGCACTGCAATCTGAAAGTTAGCCAGTTCGAATCCACCAGATGTTCTGTTGGAGGAGGAGGGGCAATCTCCTCCTGTACCAGTCAGATCCGATTTGACAGTACACATAAAAAATAATAAGATATTTTTAAAAAAATAAAATTTAGTTGAAACATTCATTTTTGAGAATTAGTTGTATTTCCATTGGGAATAAAGGTGAACAAAAAAAATGTATGTTACAATGTTGAATTACTGACATGAATATTTGTTTTACCTTCTTCTAAGGTTAATCCTGAGCATTAATATTAAAACAGCTAATAAATTAGCAGCTAGAAGAGGAAGCAATATCTATTTATTCACCAGTAATTATTTGTCAAGAGTCTGGAAATGAGAAGATTTTCCCCAGCTGAAAAATAGTCTATTAATGTGCTGAAGTGACTATAGTTTTGAGGATAAAGGAACCACTTTCAAATTTTTAAAGAGAAATTTTTTGGATATAAATTAATTTGAGGGCTTTTTAGGCCTTGATGACCTCAAAGAGCAGGAGGTAATAGAAGGGGCATCGACTGAAGTTTCCAAAGGTCTGAACTGTATAATCAATTCTACACACTTACTACACACTTACATCTCAGAGTCAGACTTATCTATGCCATCTGTACATTGGGAATTATAGCATTTATGTCCTCTACTCTATACCATTATAGAAAAGAGGAAATGAAATATAATGTGTGTGGAGACAATGTTCAAAAGTTTAAGCAAACAAAAATGTATAATGTGTCTTTTTTATCCTATTTAAGTAAGATATAGTCAAGCACGTGTATGGACTGAATTGAAGATATAATTGATTCTGCTTATGTAAATGTGTTTTTCTTATAAGCCTTCCAAAAAATTCAAAGAGAAATCATGAGACTAAAAGTTGTTTTAAGAAACTTTGGAAAAATTTGGAGTAAAAGTGGTTTTTCTTTTTTAGCACTGTAACAGAACATGGCTTAAAAAAATAAATTCTGAGGAATTCAATATCAAATACCAAAGAACTAAATATTAAAAGCTAGCTAGTTCCTTCCCTCAGTGTCCAAAGTCTTTGCAGCTGTCATTGGACCAGGTAGATGGACTCTGAAAATTAATGTCTGTATTTTCTAGGAGTCATTAACAATTTGTCTTGGAAGAGGCAACCCACCTGATCTCCTTCAGAAAGGTCTGTTGTAAGTGGCTATTTGAAACATTCAAATGCAGAAAACAACTCTAAGTAAACTGGATAAGCACAGTAAACCTTAAAGGGTGTTTCATTCCAAGAGTGAAAAGAAAGAAGACGGGAAGACAGCCAACATGGTCTACATATTAAGCAGTGTGTTCCAATTCCAGCGGTATCTTTGATGAACTCGCAGAGATTTAAAAATAAAATAAAATAAAACTCACTCTTTTCAACTTGAAACAAAAGTAAATGGAAGTTTGCAATGCTAAGAACCCCTGTGGAAATAAGGCGAAATAAGACAAGGCCTTCAGACCTGTGAGAAAAATCAATCTGATGGAAAATTGACAAACTTGTTTAACATGAAGCTCAAGAGCTGAGGGCTGACCCCAGAGACCTCCACTGAGACACTCGGGGAAGTTCCCGTCACTTCCCTTAATCCGTTCAATTACACAACAGTATCACAGGGGCAACCTTTTTTTAAAAAAAACCAAACATCACTTTAAATTAACTTTTTTTTTGCCATTGTGCTTTACATTCCAATTTCTTTTTCTTCATTTTCTCCTCTATACTAAATTATTAAAATCACCAACTGCTCTACAATCAAAAATATTTCAGAAAGCAGTGATGCCAAATTTGGATTGACTAAAGTGAAATCAGACAGAAGGAAAGATATTTTGAACATCTCCATGCTTGGTGTATTGTTTAAAGAGATGGCAACAAGTAATTAAAATTGACTACTTGGCTTTCCCCCCATGAAACCAATGCTAAGCTCAATAGCTGGCCTCATTACAGCCTAATGCAAACCGAAGAAGCATCCAAATGAAGAGAAATACAGTAATATATGTATACATACACTGATTTATTTTTTCTTCATCTGTATTTTTTTTCCTTTTTTTTTAATATGGTGAGTTGATAAGATAAAATTTAGATTTGAAAAGCCAAATCAGAAAGTCAGAACAAAAAGACAAAGTGGAATGACTTTTAAAAGTTGGAAAAAAATAAGGAGTTCTTGATTTTTCAGAATAAGTTTTGCTTAAAGCATCACATGAGTGGTGAACCTGCATGAGTTTCAAACAATCTAAATTCTGACCAATAAAATATTCCTTTATCTATGTATGCTTAGGAGCTCTGGTATAGTCTACAGAGAGTTGTGCTACAAAGCCAAAAGCTATTCCACCCTGGAGGTTCAAATCCACCATCATCTCTGCAGAAGAAAGATGGACAATCTCTTCCCATTTCATTTACAGAAAAACGCAATGGAGGTTCAGCTATGAGTACCAATACCAATGAGTAGTTGAGTACGTATCCTCTGATCTCCTCTGGTCCCAGAATTTGGGATTTCTTATTTACATGGGACTCAGTCCAGAAAGAGAGCTAAAGCTCTTTCTACAAAAAACACTATCATCAGTATTTCTGTGGATTCTTTTACCTGCCTCTCTCCCATCTTTCCCTCATTTTTTTTTCTAATTTGAAGATTACAAGTAGGAAACCGTGGAGTGATTCTACACAATAGCACATGAGATTGTCTCTAGTTAGAATTGACCAGAAGACAGTAGGCTATCGGTAACTATCCACCTATTTACACAAATAAAATAAATGTATAACCTAACAGAAAAAGAAAAATGCCAACTTGTCTTTATACACAAGCATATCTCATCCACTAGCCTTCTGATGGATCATGTAAGCCTAAGCACACTTCCTGCAGGTACTCAACACCTATCAATTTATAGCTTCTCTTCTTCCCTTTACTTTATGTCCAAGAACATCTATCATCCTAATTCCATTCAACAGTCAGCAACTTAATTCGACCAACTTGTATTAAGTTATTATGGGCTTCCCCTCCCCCGTGTCATACATTGTATTAGATTAAAAGATAGCCTTGTTCTATGGAAGTTCATGGAATAATGACTACCTCAAAGTTCCTTTACTGCAAGTTCCTTATTTCAGGTAACGTGGGGCAAAATGTTTGTTAAATGAAAATATCCCTAACAACAAGTAGACTTCGTTTAAAAATTAAAAAGGAATAAAAAAAGCAAGTGTGGGAGGCTAATTGTTTGGAAATCAATTCACATTTTAACCCATGGAAAAAAGTTTCACAGTAGGTGCTATTCCTACGTAGGGTATGTTCCTAAACCAACAAAGGCTTATTTAATGCTTAATGTGGTTGAAATGTCTTAAAATGGCAAAGAAAAGTACAATCTTTAGTAATCATACTGCTATGATATGTACCATTCCAGATATAAAGTTCATATTTTTAAAAAATGTATACAAATTTTAGAGAGAAGCAAAAGTCTCTCAAATAATATTACCTTGTTTTCCATGAGGTTAAAGACTAATTCCTGGTTTTTGAAAGGGAGAAAATTCAGGTTCAGTGAGGCAAAAAAACCCCTGACTGATGACCACATAGTTAGGAAAATGGTGATTCTAGAACTGGAAATGAAATCTCCTGACTCACAAGACTCAGCTCTACTTCAGATTGTATGTCTCTTTGATAACCCAGCATACTGTATGAAGTTATTAATTTTTTTCCTAATTCTTCCTTTTTTTAAATGAAAGTTTACAGAGACTTTGGATTTCCATTTATTCATTGTTGCAAACTTTTTTCCCTGCTGACCCTTCTCCACCAGTTTGCTTTTCTCTTTGAAAAGTAAAAAAAAAAAAAA
>NW_006399906.1:2703376-2755818 GCF_000299155.1 Elephantulus edwardii | reverse complement strand
TATTGAATGGACCATGGACTGCCAAGAAAACAAACAGATTCAACCAGGAGAGGGTTAAACCAGGCTGCTCCTTGGAGGCAAGGATTCTGGGGCTTAGTCTGACATACTTTGGACATGTTGTAAGGAGAGACAGGTCCTTGGAGAGGGACATCATGCTTGGGAGGGTGGAGGGACGGTGCGAGGGGGAAGACCCTCTATGAGGTGGATTGATTCAGTGACTGGGGTAATCGGGATGGGTGTGTCAGAGGCAGTGCGACTGGCACAGGTTAGAGCAGGGTTTAGGGCTGTTGTACATAGGGTTACTATGAGTCGCAAGCGACTCGAAGGCCCTTCACAACACAACAACAGAACTTTTCATTGTTCCTGAGATATTTGATATTTTCCTTGTGACTTAGAAGATCATATGTACCTTAAAGAGGGATGAACTTATCCTGAAGCTTTTTCTCTCTCTGTAACTTCACGAGGAGCTGGTTAACCAGACATTAGTAGGCTTACTGGCTTTTATTTTCATGTCTCAATGCATATCTTTTTTAAAAAAAATTCTCTTTAATTTTAAATCTTGGAGATCAATTATTGACCAATTAGGAAAACAAGGCATTAACTCTTACTAGCATATAAGGGAACATTTCATAAACACTTGGCTCGTAAATCTGGATATAGGCCATTGAGAGGCTTTTGGGGTTTGGTTACTGTTTAATTTGTCTGTTTTTTTTGCTCTGTTTTTAGTGGAGCAGCTGGAGAGCTCAGATTGTTATTAAGGCATTTGTTGCACCAGAGTTGGATATTTCATCAAGCATGCTATGTAAAAAATATTATATTTCCAAGAAAATCAGATTCTAGCAGATTTCATTTCTTCCCCTGAAAAGTCAAATGAGTCTAAGAGAACTAAAAGTGTCACCCAATGAGTAATACCTGCAAAATCTGACCTTAGAATAAAAAAAAAATCCGAATTCTATGAAGATAAGGAAATAAAAACATCATGCCACAAATTACTGAACTGAGTATTAAAAGTGAATGTGTTGCATCTGGCTGCATAAATGCAGTATCTCTAGCTTTTTCTCTCTTTGTTCACAATATATCCTCTGTATGAAGACTCTCCTTTGCCCCCTGCATCCAACCTCATGTCACCTATAGTACTCACGTAGTTTATTACGGTTCCATACAATGGTGACATATTACTTTTACTTCTTCAGTAGAATATTGCACTTTCCCCACGTGTTATCAAGCTGCAAGCTTTTGTTAGCTCTCGTGGGAAATTTGTGATGGTGTGAAGTGAACTCCTGTCACAATTGAATGGATTGCAAAAATAGTACGGCCCTTGCTAAAGACCTGGATCTTATCTTGAAAGATTGCACTGATCAAATCAATATCTTCAACAAGATTGGTTGCAGCCAACCTTGTTTCAGTGTGTGAAATGGATATAACATGTTTAAGAATGTATGGCTGGGTGTCTTTTTCCATCGTATTTCTTCTGGCTTATCCCTTTGGTATGAAAATTTATTCCTTCCGTCATATTCTTTTGGCATGAAAATGAGTATCTACATATATAAAAACAGATAAGACATGATGAGCACTGAACTGACCATGTTTAGATGTTGCTGTTTAAAGAGGCATTTTGGACTTCTATGCACTATATTAAATGACAAGCTCTGTTGGTAAATACGCATAACCTTGAACTTAACTCTTCTGAGTCTTGCTTTACTTCTGTGCAAAATGAACGTAACAATTCCTGCATCAGAAGTTAGTGATGTGGTAGACACAGAAGTCACCCTTATATGTTTATTTAAGCTCTTATCTTCTCTACTGTATAACTTTTTTCTTTTGCTTCATAATCTACCCACTTCTCATCTCTGTTTAATTTTACTTTTGAATATATCTCTAAACTTACAGACATTTGATGCCTTTGAGCTGTGGTGTTGGAGAAGAGTATTGAGTGTGACCACGGACTGCTAAGAAAAAGAATAGGTTCATCCTGGAGAGGGTTCAACTGGGCTGCTCCTTGGAGGCAAGGATTCTGAAGCTTCATCTGACATACTTCGGGCATGTTGCAAGGAGGAACTGGTCCTTGGAGAGGGATGTTATGATTGGGAGGGTAGAAGAACAGTGCAGGAGATGAAGACCCTCCATGAGGTGGACTGATTCAGTGACTGGAGTAATGCGGGTGGGTGCATTGGAGACAGTGTGACTGGCACAGGACACAGCAGAATTTAGGGCTATTATACACAGGGTCTCTATGAATTGCAGTTGACTCACGGCACATAACAACAACAACAACATCATACATGGGTGGCCTAATGGTAAGCAGCTGCACTGCTACCCTGAAGGTGTGTGGTTGGAATCCACCCAGCTATTGCTTTCATATGTCTTATAGCCTCTGAAAATCCACTGAAGGGTCAACTGAGTTGTTTCTGACTCAAGGGCATATAACAATATATCTTTATAGATGGATATAAATGCTGACTACTGAGTTTTATAGTGATTTTTCTTTCAGTACTTTTGAGAATTTCAGAGTAACTTTTTTTATTATTTAACACATGTCATTTTTAATGTTTAAAAAGCCGATTTCTTTCCAATTGATGTACAGTGGCATTTTTTGGCCCCCAAATCTTTAAACTGATGCTATCAATTACAACTCATAGTGACCCTGTAAGGGCACAGTAGAACTGTTCATAGAGCTTCTAAAAATATAAATCTTGATGGTTACAGATATGCTCATCTTTCTTTTAAAGAGAAACTAGTGGATTCAAACTGTGAACTTTTTATGAATTGCTGAATTCTTTAGCCACTATGCTACCAGGACTCCTTCAAAAACCCTAAAGGGACATGCAAAAGGAAAGGTCCAAATGAATTCCGTTTACTTGAAGCATAACATAATATTCCCAAATTAAGCACGTACAGTTTCTTTCACAGATCCACTTATATCCTAAATAAAACAACGAATCTTGAGTGGGGAACATGCAAAAGGAAAGAACTTCTAGAAGAGAAGCAGGTCATGAAAGAGGATGACATCTAACTGATGGTCACTCTATATTTTCATCTGAATTTTGCCCTCAGGATATACGAGGAAAAAACGAGGGCAGGCAAAGAGTGAGACAGATGATGTGAGAACCATTCCTGTTGTTCTTCACCATATTGGTAATGAGGCCTTAGAGACTTGTTTCTGGAGCCATTTGCATAAGCCAAGACATTAGAATACAACCTTTCAGAAAGAAGGCACAAACATTAGTGTGCCTAAAAGCAATCTAATTGGAAAAACTAGTGCCCAAATGCAGAGGATGTCTGAGACTTTTATCCTGCTACTTCGCTATTTTTCACCCTTCGGCAAGCAGGCGTCAGGATTGACAACTAAGGGACTCCTCAAAGAGATACTTTTGCTTATTAAACAATTTCATTCTGTGGCAGAATAAATACTAATTTATATCCTTTATGCTCATTTACACAACCGGGCCAATTTGGGATTATCGGTTCAAGGCAAGGATCCTTCATAGAGTGAAAAGGAAAAATCACACTCTTGGCCTTTCTCTTTGACAAGCCTGGGTCCATGAGTCAAGCTAGAGGGAGTGACAGAAAATGTGAAAGCTGGGGATTGGAGTGGGAAAATGTAGAAATTCATCCTTCTCAACCAGCAATTGCTCAGTGAAGAGAAAAAAAAAAATTCCCTGGGCTGTGGCAGATGGGAGAAAGTGAATTCCATGAGAATATTGATGTTAGTAGGTCTTGAATAAGAGTAAGTGTTTACACTCTGCTCCTTCGGCTGAGTCTGGCAGAAATAAGATCAATCAAAGTGGGGTTTTTTTGTTTGGGTTTTTTTTTTTTTTAATCAAAGTGTTTTACAAAATCTAAGGGAGCTTTGGTGGTGTGGCTTTGTGCTAGAGACTAAAGGACCACACTTCTCTGTGGTTAAAAACCACCAGTGGGTCAGCAAGGGCAGAGGTAATCTCCTTCCATGTGATTTACGTGCTTTGAAATCCACTGTGAATCAGTCCCGACTCGATGGCAATGTGTTTTACATAATCCAAGGCCAGTGGTACATTTTTCCTTTCCTCTAGGGATGAAATGTCTTGGCAGTCATAGGGCAAAGGACTTGAAAGGACCCGTGGTGCCTCCAAGTCAAGCATGGATCACCACGCAGAGAGAGATGTTTGACCTGAGGTCCTAGTGAACGAGAGCAAAGGGTGAGGGCAGTGGCCTGGAAGTCCACTGTATTGCAGGTAATCCAAGGACCAAAAACATTTCCTCATTCCTTTTTCCACACTTTCCCTGTGGAGTCCCTGCACCTGAGAGACCAGCCCAGAGACAAAATTAGAGTCAAGTCCAACACGGATGGACAGTAAAGCAGTACTTTCAGCAGAATCACGTTTTAATAGAAAATTATATGGAATTATGACAAATGAAAAATGCTAATTCTGGGTCGTCTGCTTTGCTTGATGTGGAGGCCAAATAAACAGATCACAGATGAGAGCAGATAGCCCAGGGGGCCGGGGTAGAGAACACAGACTGAGAAAGAATGTTGGAAGGCTGGAAGGCTCCTCTCACTCCCTTCCCCAGCTCATTTCCAGTTCTGCTCAAGGTTTGAAGCTGAGAGTAAAGAAGCTAAGTCAGAGGGACTCGGGCCTTTAATACTGTGCACTGCAACTAGTTCTTCAAGCAGAGTCACTCGGAGTACAAAATGAGTGCAGTTCTCCACTATCAGCGCCTCTCATTCAAGAACTTCAGTGAGCTCACGTCACTTTCCCATGTATGTCAAAAGCTCCCCTTACATCGGAGGGTGAAGCTCTGAGTTTTTTCAACTGCTCACATGCGCCAAGCCTCCATTCCAAAGCAGTAAGGGTGGAGCGTGGGCCTCTCCGCCGGCACAAGGTTTTCTCGCCGGGTCCCAGCAACTACAGACCCCAGGTCAGGCCTGTGGACCCAGGAGCTGTGCACTCAGGCCCTCCACCCACCGCCAGAAAGGGCGCGATTCAAAGGGAGCCTCTCTGCGCCTTGGGCTCTTTGCCACTCACTCACCATAGAGCGCGCTTCATTTTATAATATGGCCTGAGTGTCAGTAAAACTGCCACTAATGCGGCAAGAAGCTGACGGATGAGCCATCCATATCCTGGGAAGGAATCGGGAAGGGTGGAGTGTTAAGCAAAAGCCTTGTGATGCCAAAAAACAAATACATTAAGGGCTGGCCAAGGGCAAATCAATAAATAAAAAGGGAAAGACAGACTCCGTGGTGTGGCTGCCAGAGGTGAAGATTGATTACTTTGCATATGTTATGAGAGAAGTTGCGTGTCGAGCGCTTCATATTTTTGCTTCTAATCACACCATTTCTAGCTCGTGAAGGGCGTATGCGGATCCCGGGTGGCGTTTGCAAGCAATGGCAGATAAGCGAAATAGATTCCTTCGGGATGGCTTTCTTTTAATTTGTGGTCTCAATGAAATCACTTGTCTTGTCTCGGATTCCTCTCAGAGTGTGGAGAAGGAAGATGGCTGGGGCGTCTCCTGGGGCCTACAGGGTCCCCTCAAGCCGAGAAGCGGGGGTTCAGGGCACACGTACACCTGGACGGCTCCTTTGCTGGCCTCTTCCAATTGCTCCCAGATGCTCACAAGTCTTTTAAATAGATACAATCTTTCTTTCCACAGACAGAAACAATCTCATATGAAGTGTAAATGGCTGATATCAAATTCTTTCCTGGGGATAGGTTTTGATAAGAGGAAGATAGGCAGGAACGTAGGATTATTATTGAACGTGAAGGGTAAAGCTTTGGGGAAAGGGGAGGGGGTAGGTATTGTGTTGGGAGAAAGAATGAAAAATGGTAAGGTGAGGTTGCCAAAAATGATCACTTCATAATAGGGCCGGAAGTAACAAAATGGCTTTGCTGAGCTGTGCGGAAGTGCCCTTTGGAACAATCTACTGGGCTGAAAGATGTTATATGTTCTACATTACTAACAGTGATACAGATCAAACTCCACTCCAAAATACCCTCAAACCATTTGGCCTTTTCCAGCTTTGGCTTTCTGAGTTATTCACTATTCAAGTAAAAACAGTCTTGACAACTCCCTGCAGAATTCACTGCTGAGCCTGAAAGATAGTGGTCAGAAACCATTAAAATTCCCTTAGACCATTCACTAATGGGAAAAACAAATGAAACCCAATGCCATTGGAGTCAATAGCGACCCAATAGGAGAGAGGAGAACTGCCTCATAGGATTTCCAAGTCTGTAAAGCGTATACAAAATCTTTACCTAGACCAAGAAGCTGCTGTGACAACAGAGCAAGCAAACCTTCATGGTTTAAAATGTTGAGAGGGAGCTCTGGTGACCAAGTGGTAAGAAGCTGTGCTGTAATTCCTAAGGTGTGCAGTTCAAATCCAACTGATGCTGTGCTTAAGAAGGAGGGGCAATCTCCTCCTAAGCCAGTTGGATCTGATTCGAGGGTATGCCACAACAGAAAAAAAAGGTATGAGAGGCGTGCTTCAGGGCTGCATTTTTTTCATACCTATTTAATCTGTATGCTAAGCAAGTCATTTGAGAAACGACTCTGAAGAAGAATGTGGCATCAGATTTGGAAGAAGACCCACCAACAATCTCCATTACACAGATGATACAACCTTGCTTGATGAAATTGAGGAAGATTTAAGGCACAAGCTTCAGAAGAACAAGGATTATAACCTTCAATGTGGAATTTCATGTTAGCATCAAAAAGACAAGAATCGTCACCACTGGGCCAGTAGGCAACATCATCACAGATGGAGAAAAGAGTAACATTGTCAATGTCTAATAGGAGTCGACTTCATCAACTTTCTTCTTTGAAAGTGACTATTACGCTCCAATCACTGGACTTCTAGTTAGTATCCCAATGCTGAACTCACTGGACTACAGATTCCTGAAAGATTTAGACATATTCTCAATCAAGAAGCCTTTTCATCATAATTATAACAATCCTCTCTAACCTGAGTTAAATGAGACTTGATGGCACAGTGAGATAAGCACTGGGTTGCAAAGAGGAAGACTGGCAGTTTGGATCCACTAGTTACTCCATTTGGGAAAGACACAGTGTTCTTTTCTAAGAAGTTTTACAGTTCTGAAACCTTACGAGACAGTTCAACTCCGTCCCACAGAGACACTTGAGTCATAATCTACTCAACAATAATAGATTTAGAACTATGAATTAATTATTCCCATAAAAGTACTAGTAGTTCTTTCCTGGAAAATTAAGCAGATTTTAAAGCTCGAGTGGAAAAATCAACAAGCAAAATCACCTAGACTTTTCTGAAGAAGAGTTTTCAGAGGCTGATTAGAGACTCAACTGGACAAATATTAAAACATAACAAAGCCTCACTATTTACTGGAACACAAGAACGTTAAGGGTTTTTTTTTTAAGAAGAACCAAACATTGACAGGATTTGTAATATGATGGTTGTTTTGCTCTTGTTTCAATTCTGACCCGTGTCAACCTCACATGTGTAAGGTAGAAGAGCTCTCTTGGGTTCTCAAGGTTGTCAAAGTGGATTGTCAGGCTTCTCTTCCAGCCTTTCACTTACTAGTCTGATGTTTATCTGCACAATTCAGGAACTCCTTATAATACGTAGGACTTTAGGATAACCGTGTATTAATAATGTGTTAAAAGATAAAACTATAAAATTGGATCTATCTAACCACTCTGATTGGAACAAAAAGTGTCTCAGACAGAGAGAAAGATGCAGAACAAAAAAATTGAATTTACAAAAGGCAGACTTGTTGGTCCAAAAGTGACTTGAGGAAGTCCCTAAGACACTTTGCTGATCTAGTAAGGAAGCCATTTCCAGAGACCATGTTTCACCCAGGCAATAGCAAGGTTCATAATATAAATTATAACATCTAAGATATATGTATTCCTCAGAGCAATTAATTGTTATTGTTATGTGCCATCAAATAGCCTGTGACTCACTGTGACCCTGTGTACAACAGTTCTAAAGCCTACCCTATCCTGAGCCTGCCTCACTGACTCCAATACACCTACCCCCATTGCCCCAATTACTGTATCAGTTCATCTCATCTGAGGCCTTCCTCACCTGCATGTTCCTCCACCCTTTCAAGTACAATGTCCTTCTCCAAGGACTGGTCTCTCCTGGCCACATACCCAAAGGATGTGAGACAGAGCTTCAAATCCTGGCCTTCAAGGAGAAACTTGGTTTCACCTTTGCCAAGACAGAGGTATTTATTTTCTTAGTGGTCCATGGTATGTTCAAGACTCTTCTGAAGCATCACAACTCAAAGGCATCAATTATTCTTCTGTCATGTTTAGTCACTGTCCAGATCTGTGGTGTATAGCAGTAATTGTGAAGCCCATGGCCTGGATCAGGAACACCTTAGTCTCTAGACTGACATCGTTGCTTTTCAGTACATTGGAGATGTCACTGACAAGCAAATTTTCCCCGGTGCAATTTGTCTTTTTATTTCCTGCCTGCTGATGCCAAGAGTGCTGATTGTGAAGCTGAACAAGCTATAATTGTTAACAACCTGAATCTCTTCTCCATCTATCATGGTGCTATAAATTGGTCCAGTGGTTTGCCCAAAAGCAAGGTGAGAAGGAACAAAAGGTAAAAAAATTCCAACAGAAGGAAGCAGGGAACCCTGGACTGACACCAGAACATAGAACACTTTATGCACAAACTATCCAATAGAAAACTATTTTGATCTGTAAATTTCCACTTAAAGTTTTATTTGTTGTTGTTGTTGTCATGTGCCATCAAGTCTCCTGCAACTCGTAGAGACCCTATGTACAATAGCCTGGAACCTTGCCCTTTCCTGAGCCAATTTCACTGTCTCCAACACATCTACCCCTATTACTCCAGTAACTGTGTCAATCCCCCTCATCCAGGCTCTTCCTCTCACCCTTTCAAGCATAATGTAACAAAAGTATGTGAGATGGAAATTCAAAATCCTCCAAGGTTCAACTTAGTTTTACCCTTCTTAGGACAGACTTTAGTCTTCAATACAGATTGAAGTTCAACATCAAGAAGACAAAGATCCTCACCACCAGGCCAATTGGGGGCACCATGACAGATGGAGAAGAGATTGAGGTTCTTAACAATATCAGCTTGCTTGGTTCCACAATCAACACTCTTAGCACTTACAGATCAGTAATTCAAAAGACAAATTGCACTGGGAAAAATCTACTGTCCGGACCTTTCCAGAGTAATGAAAAGCAACGATGTCAGTCAAGAGACTAGGGTGCTCCTGGTCTTTGCAATTACTTGCTGGACTAAGGATGAGAGAAGAGGAATCAATGCCTTTGAGTAGTTGTGCTGGAGAAGAGTCTTGAACGTACCATGGACTTCCAAGAAAACAAATAGGTCTGTCTTGGAGAGGGTGAAACCAAGTTTCTCCTTGGAGGTTAGGAATTTGAAGCTCTGTCTAATATACTTTGGGCACGTGGCCAAGAGAGACTGATCTGGAGAAGGACATCATCTTTAGAAGAGTAAAGGACAGAGCAGGAGAGGAAGAAGCCAGAAGAGTTGGATTGAAACAGTAACTGGGGCAATGGAGTTTGGTGTGTCTGAATTAGTGAGATTGGCCTAGGACAGGGCAGGGTTCAGAGCTGCTGTCATTGTCCAGCTCTGTGGTGCATAACAAGTAATTGTGAAGATCATGGCCTGGATGAGGTGTACCTTAGTCTCTAGACTGACATAATTGCTCTTGAGTGCTCTAGAGAGGACCCTGACAGTAGACTTATCTAATGCAATACAATATTTTTTAAAAAATGTATCCATAATTTATACTATATACCAAGACTAACATTTTAAGTGTGAAATGTGAAGCCATAAAAATATTAGAAGGAAACATGAGAAAATTATTTTATAATATTAATGTATGGAAGGCCTTGTTATTTATGAATAAAAATTAAGAATCCTAAAGGACAAAATTGATACATTTTACTACATAAGATAATAATGCTTTGGACATATTGCTAGGAGGGGTTATTCCTTGGAGAAGGACATGATGCTGGGAAAGGTGAAGGGTTGGCAAAAGAGAGGAAGTCCCTCAACCAGGTAGTTTGACACGGTCACTGCTGCAATGGGCTCTTGTGTGTCAGGAAGTGTGGGGGTGGCACAGGATAGTACAGGGTTTAGATATTTTGTTCATAGGGTCACTCTGAGTCATACTCAACTTCACAGCACCTAAAAACAACAGCAACAAGAACAATAAGATTTTAATAATCTTTATTATAATAATAATTTCATGCAAAAGGAACACAAACTATCAAAATCAAAATATTTACAACTCCAAGCAAAAAGTGCTAATCTCTCTGCTTTATAAAGAGCTCCTAAAAGAGACCAACAACTCAAAAGGAATAGAACAAATGACATGAACAGTTTGCAAAAAAAGGAGACAAATTTGCCAAACCTACTTCAAGATTCTCAGTGTCACTCGTTACTTGAGAAGTACATATCAACGCTACACTGAAATGCCATTTCTTCCTAAAAGACTTGCAGAAAATAAGACAACTCAAAGAAACACTTTGATTTACTACTATGAGGAATGCAGAGGAGTAAACTCCTCGAGTAGATAATTTGATAAACCAAAGAACAATGCCATCAAATCAGATCTGACTAACGATGATTCTCCTTTGGGAGTCTGAGACTGTCAATAGCAGCAGGAAAGACTGCGCTCTTTCTATTGTAGTGTAGGATGCATGCTGTAAATTCTAACAAGGAGAGACTGCTCATCTTTCTTCCATGGAGCAGAGCTTGGGTTTGAACTGTTGTCTTTTCAATGTGTATTGACAGTATGTTAAGCACTGTACTTCCAGGATCCTTAAATAATTTGATAGTAAGTTTGAAAATAACAATTTATCTTCTGGACCTCTGCTTATGACTACAATGGAGTAAAAGAAAAGGAATTTATTCTTCTGATTTACACGACAGCTAGACAAATATTTGCAACATTGGCTTCCAGATATTGGAGCACAAGTAGCACAGAACAGCGTACGCTGAACAAGAGAAGTAAAGAAAGCTTTACGTGGCTCTGCGGCTTAGAATCCCATCTGCTGGTAGTAACAATGATTAACATTAATGGCGTTTCTGTTTTCACTAGAGTGTAGTCAAGAGATTAAAGAAGGAACTCACAAGCCACATAAGCTACAGAAAGAATGAGCTTAAGCAAAGTTTATTGAAAAAAAGTATAGAGTGAAAATCCCACACCTGCAGGAAGGGCTCCTACAGAAGGAAGTTGCTGGGCTGCTATTGATAGGGAATTTACAGGGTTAGGGAAGTTGTGTAGACTTTGTCTCTATATGGTTGGCACCTTTAAATTTTGCGACTGCCTTTTAACTAATTGCTGGGGTAAGCACATAGGCATTCTCTGCTATTTCCAATTACTGTTCTTGCTGCTGCCAATCATAGTAGTCTGTACACTTAAACTTTTTCTGCTGCTTCTCCAGCAACAGAGACACACATGTATAGGATGTGGGTGGAAGGTTTCTCCTCACTCTAGGACCTGCAATCCTCATTCGCTTCACCACTGACTCTTCTTTCAGCCTCCTCCCTAACCACCTCCCCCTCCTGTTTCTTTCAATGTTTCTTTGTTAACCAGAAAATTGAGAGTTTGAATCTACCCAGAGTTGTCTTGGGAAAAAAAGACTTGGAGACCTACTTCTAAAAAATTAGCAATAGAAATCACAAGTACTCCAATAATTTCTGAACACTGTTAGATTACTTTTCTTTGGAATGGAAATAAATATAGATTTCTTCCAGTCAGCTGACCAAGTAGTTGTCCTCTAGATTTCTTGGCACAAATTTTGTGAGCACGTACGGGGCAGCATCTGTTTGTTGAAATATGCCAATTGGTATTCTGTCAATTCCTGGGTCTTGTATTTTTCCCATTCCTTCAGAGCAACTTAAACTTTCTCTTTTATCGCCATAGGCTCTTGATCATAGGTTATTACACAAAATTCTTCTGTGTCAGCCAATTCTTTTTGGTACAGTGACTCAGTGTACTCCTATCTTTTTTTTATGCATTCTGGATCATTCAACATTCTGCCTTTAGCATCCTTAAAAATTGTAACTCAAGGCTTGATTTTGTTCTTCAGTTTCCTTAGCTTAAGAAATGTTGAGCGAGTTAGGTCCTTTTGATTTTTCTACCTTTAGCTCTTTGCACATTTCATTTTAGTATTTTGCTTTGTCTTTCATGCTGCCCTCTGAAGTCTTCCATTCAATGCCTTAACATTTTGATTTCTTCCTTTGGCTTTGACTTCTTGGCACTCTAGTGTAATATTCAGAGGCTCTTCTGACATCCATCTTTGCTAATTAGTATTCAAGGCCTCAAATTTGTTCCTGAGATGGTCTTCAAATTCAGGAGGGAAACACTCAAAATCAAACTTTGGTTCTTAAGGATTTAATTTTAGCTTCCGTTTAAACTTGCATATGAGTAGTTGCTGATATGTTTCAAAATCAGCACCATACCTAGTTTTCACAGCTGATATTCAGCTTCTCCAATTATTTTTCCCATAGATGGAATCAATCTGATTCTTGTGTACACCATCAGGTGGGCTCCATGTAAATTGTAGCTGTTTGTGTTTCTTATAAAATATATTTGCAATGAATATATCATTGATTGTACATAATTCTATTATTCTGTTTCCAGCTTCATTTCTGTCACCATTTTTCCTGACTACCAATTCTTCTTCCCTATTTTCAACTTTTGCATTCCAGTCATCCATTATTATGAATTCATCTTAGTTGCATGATCAATTGATTTCCAATTCCAACAATTGGTAGAAGTCATGTATTTCCTTCTCTTGGACACTGGCTGATGGTGAATAAATGTGAATGATAATGGTATTAACCAGTTATGTATGTATGAATATTATTTTGTCACTCACAACATTGTATTAAAAATGGATCTAGAAAAGAGTTTTAAACTACAAATGCAAGCCCATTTTCCTCACCTTCTTGTTTCTACCACAGGAGACCATATGACTGATTCAGAATGTTCCACGCCAATTCATTTCATTTCACCAATGCCTAGTATGTGAACACATATGCGTTCCGATTCTTCCTTAACAATCTCCAATTTTCTTACATTTATACTTCTTACATTCCACATTCTAATCCCTAGTGTCTTTTTGCAACTGCTACTCCTCCTTTGTGATCCCCAGTACAAAGGCTCAGCCTCCGGTACCATATTTACTAAGTGTGCTCAGTTGTACATAGAGTTTTTGAAGGCCTGTTATTTTAGAAGTGATGGTCAATCCTTCTACCTAGGTTGTCTTAATTTGAGTGCTACTTTAGAGCAACATTTGGCAGACAAGCATTTTACACAAAAGAGCTGATGAAAATGTACAGAACTGCCATATGTGTGGGTTGGGTTTAGAAAAGGCCCTGGTGCAAGTGACATTATAGCCAATGTTAGAGGGATCTTAGCTGAAAGCAAAAAGTACCAGAGGAATGTCTATCTGTTTCATTGACTATGAATAGGCATTTGAATGTGTGAATCACAACAAATTCTGACTAATTTTAAAAAGAATGGAATCCCAGAACACATCATAGTGTTTATGTGAAACCTATACTTAGACCAAGAGGCAGTCATCAGAACAGAGCAAGGAAACACTGCATGGTTCAAACTTAGGAAAAGTGTATCCTGAGGATTCATCCTTTATCCATATTTTTTCCAATAAATATGCATAGCAGATCATTTGGGAAGCAGCACTTTATGAGGGGGAATGTGGCATCAAGATTAAAGGAAGACTCATCAACAACCTTCATTATGCAGATACACAACCTTGCTTGCTGAAACTGAGGGGGATCTGAGACATTTACTGCAGAAGGTCAAAGACTGCAGCCTTAAATATGGATTTAACTCAACATCAAGAAAACAAAGATTCTCACCACTAGCCAAATTGGGAGCACCATGATAGATAGTGAAGAGATTGAGATTGTTAACAGCTTTAGTTAGCTTGGTTCTATAATCAGCACTCTTGGTACCAGCAGCCAGGAAATCAAGAGATGAATTATATTAAGAAAATCTGCTGTCAGGAACTTCTCCAGACTACTGAAGCAACGATATCAGTCTAGAGATTAAGGTGTGCCTGATCCAAGTCATGGTCTTCACAATTATTTGCTATGCATCAGAGAGCTGGACATGACAGCTGATGAACTGATGCCTTTGAGTTGTGGTGCTGGAAAGAGTGTTGAACATACTATGGACTACTAAAAGAACAAACAGGTGTATCCTGGAGAGGGTGAAACCAAGTTGCACCTTGGAGACAAGGATTTCTAAGCTCCATCTCATACTTTGGGCATGTTGTCTTTGGAGAAGAATACCATGCATGGAAGGTTGGAGGGACCATGCAAGAGAGGAAGATCCTGAATTAGATAGATTAACTCAGTGACTGGGATGTATTAGAGGCAATGAAATTAGCTCAAGATAGAGCCAATTTATAAGCAACAAATGTAAGAGAGGATGTAGAGAGATAGAAGCTCTCACACACTGTTGGTAGGCTTGTAAAAAGGTACAATCATGCTGGAAGGCAGTTTGGCATTTCCTTAAACAGCTGAACATAGAAATTCCATGTGACGCAGCTATTTCACTCCTACGACTATACCCTAAGGAAATTAGAACTGAGACACAGAAGGAGATTTGTACATTAGTGTTCACAGTAGCATTATTTACAATTGCAAGAACATGGAAACAGCTCAAATGTCCATCCACAGTAGAATGGATTGAGATATAATAGTATATTCACACAATGGAATACTATACAGTACTCAGGATCAGTGATTTAGAAGATTACTACATAATTTGGGAGAGACTAGAGGGTATTTGTTGAGTGAACTAAGTTAGTCTTATAAGGATAAACTACATAGGACCATTATTATAAAAACAGAGAAAAAGTGGTAAAACATATATAGCTATCCAAGGGAGGGGTGCAGAGGGAACAGATAGGTGAGGGTGGGCGGGGAGGAAATTGTATGGTTGTACAGTTTTGTGGGTGGAGATGGAGGGCTAAAGGAAATGGGAAAGATCCGGCAGGGATCTGAAAACACCGGGTAATGAAGGGCATGATTCAATGGTAATAATTTTATAAAACATTATGAATGAGAATGTATAGAATACAATGTGAATGAAGGACAGTGTGAAACACAATGTATACGAAATTTCTATGCAAATCAGTGTAAAATAAAAAAAAATAGAGCAGAGTTCAGAGCTGCTGTACATAGGGTTGTTATGAATCTCAGGCAACTAAAGAGCACATGAAAACAACAATTTTGTTATTGTTTTTGTTATTGTTACGTGCCATCTAGTTGCCTGCGACTCATAACAACCCTATGTACAAAAGCTCTGAACCCTGCTCTATCCTAAGCCAAATTTATTGTCTCTGACACACCTATCCCTGTTACCCCAGTCACTGAGTCAATTCATCTCATCAAGGATCAAGGGTCTTTCTCTTTTGCACTGTCCTTCCACCCTTCCAAACATGATGTCCCTCTCCAAGGACTGGTCCCTCCTTGCAACATGCCGAAAGTACATCAGACGGAGCTTCAAAATCCTTGCCTCCAATGAGCAGGTTGGTAACAACAGTCTTACAGAGACAATCCTACTCTGACATATATAGAATCATTTTTGTCAGAAGTAATTTGATGACAACTGGTTTTATTTTGGGGTTGGTTTTTGTTTTGTTGTTTTTGTTTTTGTTTGGTTTGGGGGTTTGTTTTTTTTTTGCCTTTTTTTTTTTTTTGCTACCACTCATCTGTCAATTTGTCATAGGGTGGTGACTTGGATGTTCATGTCATACTGGAAACTGTGTCATTGATATTTTAAATAAAAGCACGATCATGTGTAGTGGAAGGTTTGAGCAAAGCTTCCAAATAAAGATTAAAAAGAAAGATGTGGTTATTTAATCCTGAAAACTAGCCAGTTCAAATAGTTTCACCTAACAACAACATGATGAGAACATAAAGAAATTATGATTGTGTTGTTGTTGTGTACCATCAAGTTGGAACCAACACATAGTTGATCCTCTGGTGGGTTTTTAGAGACAGTTAATCACATGGGAGGAGATTGCCAACTTTCTCCTGTGAAATTATGATTAATGAATTTAAAGACCCATTGCACACAACAGAGTTTCTAAACTCAACCCCACTGCTATATCTAGTCTCAGTTGAAGAAATCAACAATCTGCTATTCTCTGAAGGCCATCTTAACTGGGTTGGACTCAGTAAGAAACAACATGTTTTGTCTCTAACAGGGTACTTTCCCAGGAGATTTTTTCCAGAGGCTATTTTGACCATCTGCTCTTTTCACATGTGTGGACTCTAGTTTTGTGCAAAATCACAAATTACTTCAGATGTAATAGCAAAAGTACCATATTTTGAGCTGTAAGATTTATTGTAGGTTTCAGTCTGTCATGTAACCTCTCTGGGTTTGTTCTCATCTTCATAAAATGAAGTTGCTCAGCTGTGTGATCTCTAAAGCCCCTTTGGTTCTAGGATTCCACACCAAAAAAAAATCTCTAATAATGCATCACAGTCACATAAAATTTACAACACTCCAAGATAAGGCATAATTGCACTAATTCTAAAATATATAGTTATGCTATTTAATTGTACAATGAGATTTAATTAACTCTCCTCTCCCTCTGTCAGAAGCCTGGTGGAATAATTGTCTTCGCAACTTGTGCAGAGCTCCAGTGGCTTGGTAGGGAGCTCTGAGTTGCTCTCATAGCAGCAAGGAAGAATTCTCAAAAGCAGCATGAATTTTTTCACAGAGGAAGGGGACAGGGGAGCTGCCAAGGCAAACCCACCTCTCTCTTTTCTAACACAGTCCCCAAAGCCCCCCCAGGGGAGCTGTAGGACCAGGTGCCAGCTAAGCACCATGTGAAGGATTTAGCCCAGTGGATAAATTTTGTTCCTTCAGTTGCCTCTAACAGGTGGGTCCGTGTGAAGCATGTGTTAAGAATTGAACTTTTTCATATTGCCTTGTTGAAATAGCCTGTGCCCTGAAGCCCCACAGCCAACAGGGTGCTATCTGACTTAACCATATTCTCACTCCTCTTTCAGCTGAAGCAGTCCTTCAAATATAAACTCCAGTCGTTGGGGGCAATGGGTGGATTTGTGACCCTCCCTGGAGGCTGTTGGCTCCAAACTCTAGGAATATGTTAGACGAAAAAAAGAAATGCCTTTTTTTAAACCATCTGTGAATGAAAAACATTCGTATGTTTGACTGTTTCAAATTGCCATATGTGAGACACACACACACACACACACACACACACACACACACATGCCCATGCACATGCCCCATAGGCCTGTTTGGGAGATGGGATGAAGTTAATATTGCAGACTTTCCACCTTTCTTTCAACCCTTTGTTTTCACTGTACCCACACAAAGGGGGAGAGTGCGATATGTGAAAAGCTTCCAGGATTGTAACCACACAGAAATAGAACAATTTCCATTTAAGTGGGGCCTTTGAGGCTGGTTTAGGCAGGACAGTTTTCTGGAATTTCAACCATCAGCTGCTATTCTTCTCCACTTCTTCTTCAAATCAACTCACCTAAACTGCACCCATGCTGCCACGAAGGTATACACAGCTGATCTTCTAAATCATAGCAAACTAAGTACACCACTTTATTTACACTGTGGGGGTTTTGTTGTTTTTGGTTGAGCTGGTTTGCTGGTTTCAGTGGGGTGTTTTTTTGATGGATGGAGAGAAAAATGCCTGAGTGCTTTCTTCATTGAACTCATTAACTTTGAATTAAGATAATTAATCTGAATTTTTCAAATACTATCAATAACCTGTGTTATGCAGGTGACACAACTCTGATTGCTGAAACTGAGGAGGACCTGAAACAGTTACTGCAAAAGGTCAAGAACTGTAGCTTTCATATTGAAGCTCAACATCAAGAAAACAAATATTCTCACCACTGGGCCTATTGGTAGCATCATGATAGATGGTGAAGAGATTGAGATTGTTAATAGCTTTAGTTTTCTTGACTCCACAATCAACACTCTTGGAACCAGCAGCCAGGAAATCAAGAGACAAATTGCATTGGGAAACTCTGCTGTCAGGGACCTCTACAGAATACTGAAGAGCAACAATGTCAGTGTGGAGACTAAGGTGCGCCTGGTCCAGGCTTTGTAATTACTTGCTATGCATCAGAGAACTGGACAATGACTAGGGATGATTGAAAGAGAATTGATGCCTTTGAGCTGTGGTGCTGGAAAGAGTGTTGAATATACCATGAACTTCTAGGAGAACAAACAGTTTCATCCTAGAGAGGGTGAAAGCAGGCTGCTCCTTGGAGGCAAGGATTCTGAAGCTTTGTCTGACATACTTCGTTACAAGGAGGGACCAGTCCTTGGAGAACAATGTCATGCTTGGGAGGGTGGAGGGACAGTACAAGAAAGAAAGACCCTTGATTTGATGGATTGATTCAGTCACTGGGGTATTGGGGATAGGCGTGTCAGAGACAACAAGGTTGGCACAAGACAGAGCAGGATTTAGAGCTGTTGTACATAGGGTCGCTATGAGTCACAAGCAACTCGACGGCACATAACAACAACATTGCTTTGGTTGTATGACTTCTTTTTTTCTGGGGAAAAAATACTCAGAATTTTTCTTACCATCTAAAGTTCATCATTTGTCCCTCAGAGGTTTTAGATATGAAAATAAGGCAGACCAAAGAAGAATTGATGTCTTTGAACCCTGGTGTTGGCAAAGAATACTAAACATATTATGGACTGCCAAAAGAACAAACAAGTCTATCATGAATGAAGCTCAACTACACACCTTCTTAACGACAAGGAGGTGAAACTTTGTCCCACGTAATTTGGACATGTTGTCAGGAGGTACCAGTCCTTGGAAAAAAGACATCACACTGAGAAAGTTGGAGGGTCAGCAAAAGAAAGAAAGACTCTTGGGATGAATTAATCCAGTGACTGCAACTCTGGACATATGAGCATGGCAGAAATTGTGAAGATGGTGTGAGACCAAGATTCTGATCTTTTGTTTATAGAGAATATCGTGTTGTTGTTGTTGTTGTGTAGCATAGTCGGGATCAACTCAAAGCTGACTCTCCAGTAAGTGTGTTTTCAAAGGCAGAAGCTCTCACAGGAGGAGATTGCCTATCCTCCCATAGAGCAGCTGGTGGGTTCAAGCTGCATGCTTTGGGGATTGCAGCAGAGCTTACCAGTTGGCCATCAGAAGCCTAGTCAACTTCACAGCAACTAACAGCAATATTCACTGCAGGATTTTAATCATTAGATAGATTTTAATCATAGTAGTTAAGAAACTATTAATGAGACAGAGTCAAACTATGGAAGCCATTAGTTTATTGATCTAAAAGGAAACTCTAAAAGGAAAAACCTTCTTAGGGACACTAACTGATTCATAGGTATTCCTTCAAAATTAATGCTTTTAAAGCAGACAGTGGATACTGTCAGTTCCCTAACCAAATCAACTCCTTCCTTATTAGCTGGAAAAAAAACCTCCTTGATTCTCTTAGTCATAATCAATCTTATTTTAGGTAAAGAAATATGAGTCTTAGATTTCTAGGAAAGTCTTTTTGGACACTATTCTTTTCCACGGACTGCCAAAAGAACAAACTAAGCTGTCTTGAAGGAAATACAACTGGGATGCTACTTACACAGAAGAATGATGAAACTGGGCATGTCAGGAAGGGCTAGCACTTGAAAAAAAGACTTCATGATCATGGGAAATGTATAGGGTCAGTGAAAGAGAGGAAGACATTCAACAAGATGGATTGAATGTAACAATGAGTTCAAGTACATGGGAGATTGTGAGGAATGCATAGGGTAGGGCAAGGTTCTGATTTGTTGTTTGCAAGGTTGTTATGAATCACGTTGACAACTAACAACAAAAGCATATTTCTCTGTTATATCTGGCTCTCCTTCTAGGTATGATGCTATTTGCAGCTTTCCATTCTTTGAAATTCTTCTTCCAATGCTGACACCACATTTCTCATCATAAAGCTCAGGCTCCCAGTTAATCTCTTCTGCATATAGATTGAAAAGGTATGGATATAGGACACATCCCTGGCATATACCCTTTGCAATTTTGAACCCTGCAGTGTTTTGCCTCCTGGTCCAAATATAGGCTTCACAAGCACAATCAAGTGTGTTCTAGGATTCCCATTCTTCTCAGCATTAGCCACAGTTTGTTGTGGTCCACGCAGTCAAATAAATGCCTTTGCATGGTCTATGAAGCACAAATTGACTTTCTTCTAGTACTCTCTGCTTTTAGCCAAGATTTATCTAACATTAACTACAATATCAAAATCTGCATTACTCTGATGACACAACCCTGCTGGCTGGAACTGAAGAGGATCTGAAGCACTTGCTGTGGAAGGTCAAGGCCAAGCTCAATATCAAGCAAACAAAAATTCTCACCACTGGCCTATTCGCAGCATCATGCTAGATGGTGAAGAGATTGAGATTGTTCACAGCTTTAGTTTATTTGGCTCCACAATCAACACTCTTGACACCAGCAGCCAAGAAAGTAAAAGAGAAATTGCATTGGAAATGTCTACTGTCAGAGACTTCCCTAAAGTACTGAAGAGCAACGATGTCAGTCTGGAGACTAAGGTGTGCCTGATACAGGCTATGGTCTTTGCAATCATTTGCTATGCATCAGAGAGCTGGACAATAACTAGGGGTGATAGGAGAATTGCTGCCTTTGAGCTGTGATATTGGAGACGAGTATTGAATATACCATGAACTGCTAAGAGAATGAACAGGTTCATCCTGTTGTTATGGTTGTTATGTGCCGTCGAGTCGCTTGCAACTCATAGCAACCCTATGTACAATGTCCCTAAACTCTGCTCTGTCCTGTGCCAATCCCACTGTCTCTGACACTCCCATCCTGATTATCCCAGTCACTGAATCAATCCACCTCATAGAGGGCCTTCCCCTCCCGTGCTGTCCTTCCACCCTCCCAAGCATGATGTCCTTCTCCAAGGACCGGTCTCTCCTCACAACATGTCCAAAGTATGTTAGATGGAGCCTCAGAATCCTTGCCTCCAAGGAGCCACCCGGTTTAACCCTTTCCAGGATGAATATGTTTGTTTTCCGGGCAGTCCATAGTATTCTCAATACTCTTCTCCAGCACCACAGCTCAAAGGCATCAATTCTCCTTCTATCCTCCTTGGTCATTGTCCAACTCTCTGATGCATAACAAGTGATTGCTAAGACCCTGGCCTGTATCAAAAGCACCTTAGTCTCCAGAGAGACACCATTGCTCTTCAGTACTTTGGAGAGGTCCCTAACAGCAGACTTTCCCATGACAATGCGCCTTTTAATTCCTGGCTACTGGTGCCAAGAGTGTTAACTGTGGAGCCAAGCAAACTAAAGCTGTGTACAATCTCAATCTCTTCACCATCCATCCTGATGCTGCCAATTGGTCCAGTGGTGAGAATCTTTGTCTTCTTGACATTGAGCCTCAATTCATACTGGAGGCTGCAGCCCTTAACCCTCTGCAGCAGGTGCTTCAGGTCCTCCTCAGTTTCAGCAGGCAGGGTTGTGTCATCTGCATAATGCATATTGTTGAGAAATCATCTACCAATCTTGACCCCACATTTCTCCTCATAGAGCCCAGCCTCCCAGATAATCTGTTCTGCATACGGGTTGAAAAGGTATGGAGATAGGATGCATCCCTGGCGTACGCCCTTCCCAGTTTTGAACCATGCAGTGTTCCCTTGCTCTGTTCTGACAACTGCCTCCTGGTCCAAGTATAGGTTTCGCATTAGAACTATCAAGTGTTCTGGAATTCCCATTCTTCTCAGAGTCAGCCACAGTTTGTTATGATCCACACAGTCAAATGCCTCTGCATAGTCAATGAAACACAGATAGACATTCCTCTGGTATTCTCTGCTTTCAGCTAAGATCCATCTAACATTAGCTACAATGTCCCTAGTACCACGACCCCTTCTAAACCCAACCTGGACTTCTGGCAGTTCTCTGCTGATGTGCTGTTCCAGTTGTTTTTGGATAATCTTCAGTAGAATCTTGCTTGCATGTGAAATCAATGAGATTGTTCTATAGTTTCCACACTCTGTTGGGTCACCTTTCTTTGGGATGGGAACAAATATAGATCTCTTCCAGTCAATTGGCCAAGTGGTTGTTCTCCAGATTTCTTGGCACAGCTTGGTGAGAGGGTTAAACCAGGCTGATCCTTGGAGGCAAGAACCCTGAAGCTTCATCTGACTTACTTTGGATATATTGCAAGGAGGGACCAGTCCTGGAAGATGGATGTCCGGCTTGGGACAGTGGAGGGACAGTGCAGGAGAGGAAGACCCTCAATGAGATGGGTTGATTCAGTGACTTGGGTATGAGGGTAGAGGATAGGGCAGGGTTTAGGGCTGTTGTACACAGAGTCACAATGGGTTGCACACAACTTGACAGCACATAAAAACAACTCCTTGAAATTAGGTAGGGCAAGAAATCTTTCCAACCAAAGAAATGTGAAAAGATGTCACAGGTATCACTTGGGGAAAAGTATTTAATAACAGGAGCTGTATTTTCCAACATGGAATGTTCAGTTAATATGGGGTATCCATTAGCTTGGGTTGATTATAGTAAGTTTGAAAATCTGTGCAAGATGGGAAGCACCCGAAGAAAATGCACTTTCATTAAATTCTAAATCACTAACAGCTGGAGGTTATTTGTTACTACAGCATAATTTATTCTACCCTAACTGTAACAGCCTTTACTACTCTTAAAAAAATGTAAGAAGGAAAAGATTTTAAAAAGCCTTTTTTTTGTTATCCTGGACAACATTCTGTGAGGATATGACACTTGGAGGTGCTATAGCCATCTTGCAATCATGAAGGGACAGAATATGGACCAACTTAGGTCAGTGGACGTTGAAACACAAAAAGACAGGGGAGAGAAAACCCAAAACAGAATGTTAGATAAGAGCATTGAATTAATCTTCAAAGAACCAGTCACCAGACTTAAGTAAAATAATAAACTTCTCATTTTTATGCTGCAATTGGTCAGATTTTCTCTTATTAGTAACCAAAAAGTATCCAGACTCATACACTTCAGAAGAGTTTATCTGCCTCTCTCTCACACACATGCTCTCTCAAACTCATCCATCCATCCATCCATGCATGCATCTATTCATCTATTCATCCATGTGACAGCAAGCATAGCATTTACTTTTCAAGATATGCCAGCCACAGAAAGACACAGAGAAATAAACAAATAAAAACTTTGAGTTTTAGCTAAAGTAATTCTCAGATTTCCCAAGACTCTGGCTCCACCACATCACCCTAACAGTCACTGGTGTTGCACTTCTTTCTCATCCCTTCGGGAGTCCACAATGAACCTTTTAAGGTAGCTCTAGAAAGCTGAGGGTCTTGTAAGCCTTTATTTTTGTTAAGTGTTTTAATTTATAGCTTATTCGTTATTTTTCATTTATTTCATTTGATTCATATTATTCACTGCAGTGAACAACGGGAACAACACAAAGTCATCACAGAAGAGACAGTGTGGGTGAGCAAGGAGATAAGAGCTAAATAGACTACCTGAGGACAAGAACTGCCACTGTGAGTGCGGATATACTACAGCTCTTCTTAATGCTCTGCTAACACTTTATAGCCTGCCAGGTCTAGTCAGATGTTGGTTGCTCATATTAGCAAGCTGGGCCTTTCCCCCATCCTTCAAACCTTCAAAGCTTCAGATATTGGGAGTGCGTTTATGCTTTGAGACTGATTGAGATTGCTTAAGGATAGTCTCTTGCCTGCATGGTGGCATCCTCAGCATATCACAAGCATTGGAAGGCAGTCTAGATTCCTTTCTTTGGTACCTGAGTCTAAGGCCAAATGTTCTTTCTGAATTTACATGAGCTGGATTCTCTAAAAGCAGTTACTGAAATATAGTTTGGAGGACATGATGTTTTTAGAGACTAATACCTGGGTTTTCTGCAGTCGTTGTTCTCAGTGAGTGTTTAGTGGCAAGGAATAAACATGTTATACAGTGATCTTCCACTTTGTGCCTAGTATGTCCACTACTCTACATGCTTCTACCCCACACTGTCTTATCTTTTCTGCCAGGCACCTGACCAGCAATAGATATGACCCTTAGTCTCATATATTTTATTCTTGTATCATTTCTTTTTCAACTCCTCGAAACTGCCCACTGGAAGGATTTCTCTATGACATTGTCTTTCAAAGCTACATGAGGTGATATTGAAGCTGCTGTCCACTTTTAGTTTTCCCTCATATATTCGGCCAAGTCACCTGTTAATCCTTTTTCAACTGAACATGCTAGGTTCTCCCATACTGATGAGCAATAGTAAATACAGGAGAACATGCAATAGAGGCAGTTGTCATAGGTCTGGCTATCTGCTTACATAGCTAGTTTATGTATTCATCATGCTGGACTTTGGTGTTCACTTTCCTTCTTATAATAAATTGTTACTCGATATGCCCAATTCTAAAATATGATGGGTCAGACCTTCATCAGAGGTTTGCCCGAAAATTACCCTCTCTTGATAGGACATAGCGGTATTGCTTAAGCATTTGACTGTCTTCGATAAGTCCCTTAGCTTTCAAGTTTCTCTTACTCATCTCTACTTGGTTTTCCATATTGCTACAGAGTATCAACGGCCCTTAGCAGAGGAACCCTTAATGTCTACATTTTTATGAGTTGCAGAAGCCTTATACATTGTTCTTGCTAGATTGTTCCCTTCTGAAAATAAATCATCATCATTTGCTACTATTAAATACTATGTTTCAACCACCAAGAATGAATAGTTGGACCACCACCCGGTACTGTTCCACCAGTAATGGGGTTCTTATTACCAGACTGGTCGTGAGTCATCCAAATCTAAAGCTCCTCTTCTTCCTCCTTTCCCCCCAACCCTCCTTCTTCTTCTTCTGCATAGTTTAGGGGAAAGTTCACAGAGCTAATTAACTGTATTCCACGGTATTATCACCACTGTTTTCGCAGATAATTCCCAGTACCAACTTTGTAAAGGCAGTTCTAAAGCAGGCACTGAGACACAATTTGAGATTAAGACTTCTAAAGGAAAGGGGGAGGGGGAAGGATTGGAGAGCGGAAAGCCAACCTGTAACTCATACCCCACAAATCTGTTCAACACGATGGGGAGCTAGATTGAACATTACCCGTTGGAGTTTGCACTCTGATGTCACATGGCTGGGTAACTACATTCAATCACTGTTTCAGGCTATCTTGGAAGTCCTTGATCTCTGGTGAGAAGACTTCTGAGGCTGACTCTGAAGAAGGCAACAGCTGAAGCTGACTTCTCTTTTTCTAGCAAGTAAGTTACTCCATGAAAGAGAAATCTTCACAATCTTTGTCCACATTTACTACCAAATTCTTTTCAGGCAACTCAGAAGTTCTTATGATACAAGATTGCAGAAAGAACTTAAAAACAATTATGTGTAAATTAGGAAGTAAATGGGAAGGGGGAGACCCAACAAATCCAAGGAGAAAACAGATGATAGCTTGTCCCTTTATACATACCCAATTTCTTTGTATGTTCTCTTCTCTATCTTTCCCAGACCCCCCGCCTCCCAAGGAGCATATGAGTTAAAACATTCTCTAAAGTCTCCTGTGATAAAAAAACAACATATATGGACTTTTCTTACAGGTTTCTCTGCCAGAGATAATCAAACAATGCTTGCTCTGCCTTGCATTTGAACAAGGACTCTAACAGGAAAAAAAAAACCCTCTTACCTTGCTCTATAAACACTGGTCCTAAGAATCTTATTATTAAGCTCATTTCCCACCTTATCCTACAGGGAACTGACCAAAAGTCATTGCTCTGAGGTGACTAGCCACACAGACTTTCTATAGGTCTATTCCATTTTCTATAGTTCTACAGTATTACATGCTTAAAAAGTTAAAGCCAATTTAAAGTGCAAGTATTACTCTGGAAATGCTTCCTAATTAATAAATGTTCTACATTTTTATGTAGGAATGTTTAATATTTAATTTTTCAATAATTTTATCATTTATAATTTAGTAAATTTATTTTGTGGCTTGTATTTATTAAAAATTGATATACTTCCTATTTATTTTACTCCAATGTTAGATTATTTTTGTACAAAATGAAAAAAAAAACACCAAACCACCACTGTTGTTTTTAAGTCATAGACCTTTTTTGCTTTTAATGCCTCAGTTGTAGCATTTTAAGACTCCAATATCCTAAACCTCCTATATGATGTCTCTTCCAATATTTTCTCACAGTCTATTACTTTTCTGTAGGTCAGAAGATCAGAAACCTTGGAAGTGGACAATGATGTTCAGTTAGTTTTTAGCCCCCTCGAAGTGCTATGAATAGAGGTTATTGCAGCGCTAAATTTCACGTTATAGGAGTAGTATGGGCTTAGTGCAGCAATGGCCAATGCGCCAATGAAAATTCAGGCCCTGCATCAAGATGAGCTGGAACACAGATTACTGACCTCAGAAGCTGACAGCTCTAACATCTTTAGTTTCCAGTCAGGTAATAAACAATAAAGGAGAGGCTGGCAGAGACCAGTAGAAGTAGAGTTGGCAGTAAATGCTTTCAAACAAACATCTTGTGTCTGAATTCTGCCTGTTTGCATCTTCTCAGTAAGGGAATTCTTGAGAATGTGAATGGGAGTCAATACAGGGCAGTGTGCTCTAAGTAGAGGAATGCTATTAAACTTTTTTTCCATAGTGTCGGTTTTATTTAGGTAGCTCAAGTTGTGACTAAGGTCAGGGGACCACATGTGCATTAAGTGGAGGGAGATTCTAGCATAAATTTCAGCAAGCAGCAGGTCAAGTTTATTCCATGCACAAATGTTTATTGAGTATCTATGACGAGGGGTGCCAGTGAGGGCAGCTGAAGACAAAGTCACAAGGGGCGAGAAGGGCATTTCATTGAGATTTGGCAGCATGAACAGCAGAAGGAAACCTGGCCTTTGCAACTCCACAGGTCATAGAGATTCTGTGAATAAAAACCAATCGAACATTGCTGTGAAGTGCTCTGAGAGTCCAGGTTAAAAACGATCTGGTATAAAATTGTTCATGTCAAAACATACTGCTCATCACATTTGAAACTATTTTATGGTTCCTCAAGTACATGCCTTCTTACACCTGCCAGCACCAAGGGCAGGGTTCACCTGTGTTTTATAGTTTATTGTTCAGCCTCATGCCTAATGTCTTGCTTATAGTAACTTCCCATAAAAACAACTCTGATAAGTTAATACGTGCACCCCAAACCATCTCTACCTTGTGGGGAACAAGAGGAAAGTTTCACTGTATTTTTTTAATTTGTTTATGCATCTCTCAAGAAGCTTAGAATGCTTTGAACAGAAGATGTTGAATGCCTGTTGATTCCATTGAAGAGCAACTTGCAATAAACTAGCTGCCATCCAGTTGATTCCAATTCGTGAGACCCCATTTGTATCAGAGTAGAACTGTGCTCCATAGTTTTCAATGGCTAATTGTTCAGAAACAGATCAATAGGCCTTTCTTCCAAGGAGCCTCTGAGTGGACTCCAACAGGTCAACTGTTTTTTGCCACTTAATGACGTCAATGTGCTGAATAAACTTTGATGAAAGTGAAGAGCTCATGAGTTGGGGAAAAAACTCAATTCCTTTTCTTCCACAGGCCTCCCCAGTGCCCTTCTCCCACCTGGCAATGCTGAGCTGGGTCTCCTCCAGTGCCACACAGAGCTCTCTCCTGTAATCTAGCAGCTGAGAGTCTGTAGCATTTTGATATAATGCATTAAAACATTTCCTCAGCCAAGTGTTTTACACAACATAAAATATTTTTCTATGCTAATGTTTCTTTTATTGAGTTTTTTTAACAAAAAATTATCACACATTCTACAGATATTCAGCAACACTTACTCAACTGAAACAAAATAAAATTACAGAAACACCAAATACAGACATCCTTTCAAATTAACCAGAAAGAACTTTTGTTACTGAAAACTCTGAGACATAAATTGCAGCACAGCTTCTGCCTAGGGTCTCTTTTATAACACGTCACAATGAAGTGGGTGGCCCTGCTGTTCCTCTACCTGCTGATAGAGAAATCAAGATAGAGAAGTAGAAAGTCCAGGGCTTATACTATAGTTCTAGTGGTCACATAGAGGGCCGGGCATGCTGTAAGTCCAATCTATTATCTAGTCAATTTCAATTCATAGCAAAGCCATGTGTGTCATTGCCTGAAACATATGAGAGTAAGGAGGATATGAATCTTGTATGTAGATTCTGTGAGAGGTACTGATCTGGGAGAAATACTTCCTGCCGAAGGAAATTGGAGGCAGCCTTCACCCTGGGGATGGTGCAGCAGGAAGAGATAAGGGGGAGGTAAAGACTGAAAGGGACTAAGAGAATAAAAAGGGCAGCAGTAATGGTGAGAGGAGGAAAGAAGAGAGAAGATCTCAGAGGGGGAATTATGGGGAGGTGACTCGTGTGCAAGAAGCATTGCCATTCTGGGAAGGGAGGCCAAAACTTGAAAACTTTGCAGAACCTAATACAAATTAAGTACACAACATCTAACTCTTCGCACGTCCATTCTCAACTCCAGATGACCCCAGATTTCCCCTCTGGGGGTCAGAAGCAAAAAAACCAAGGAACCCAGATCCTGGTGGTAGTGCTAATGTTTGGCAGGCATACATATGTGCAGCCTCTATTACCCATGAAAGAGCCGTGATGAGTATATACATTCTTAGTTCACTGATGAAGTGATTGAGGAACAGGAACCAGGGAGGCTAGAGTTCAGGTCTTTTGGCCACTCACCCACTACTTGACTGTCTTGCTTTCCTTATGTCTCTATGCAAATTTTGCCCTCCTGATGAAAATTTCCCTGATCATCATATGTAAATAGTATGGCCATCCCATGTTCCATTCCCTCTGCCTCTCCCTGACCCTAGTGTTTATTGACTCATCTCCCTCACTGATTAGAAGATAAGGTCATTGAAAGCAGAATTCACCTCTTGTATCCTTTGCTGTCTCCTCAAACCTAAAGAATGGAGTGTGGTACATCTACAGCTGGTGGGCTTGCATTACTGATGTTTCTGGTCTGGAGCCCATACACCATGGCATTTATTCTTCTTTGAGCTCTGATATGGAGGGAGGGATTAATGGTCACAGGAAAGAGTAAGGCAGGGGTAAAGAGGGGCTGGAGGGAAATGACTAGAATGTCTCTCTTTTAGGGCTATTCTATCTTCAGTAATTACCCATTAACTTCATGTGCTTCCTGAATGTGTTATATTTCAAAATTCTATTTAGCAAGGTATTATAATAAAATGTGCAAAGAGCTGGAGTCAGAAAATCAAAAGGGCCAAACTCACTTAGCATTTCTTAAGCTGAAGGAATTGAAAAAAAAAATTCAAGCCACAAGTGGCAATACTTAAGGATGCTTTGGACAGAATGTTAAATGATCCAAGAACCATTAAAAGAAGATAGGAGAAGTATACAGAGTCACTGTACCAGAAGGAATTGGCTGACACAGAAGAATTTCATGAAACAACGTATGAGCCATAACCTGTAGTGATGAAGGAAGAGATTCAAGCTTCTCTAAAAGAATTAGCAAAAAACAAGGCTCCAGGAATTGATGAAATACCAATTGACATATTTCAAGAAACAGACGTTGCTCTGGATGTGCTAATTTGTGCCAAGAAATCTAGAGGACAACCACCTGCCCAACTGACTGGAAGAGATTGATATTTGTTCCCGTTCCAAAGAAAGGTGACCTGAAAGAATGTGTAAGTTATCAAACAATATCATTGATATCACATGCAAGTAGGATTCTGCTAAAAATTATCAAAAAATGACTGAAGCAGCATGTCAAAAGAGAACTGAAAGATGTGCAGGTTGGGTTTAGAAGAGGTTGTGGTACTAGGAATATTAGATGGACCTTGGCTGAAAGCAGAGAGTATCAGAGTAATGTCTATTTGTGTTTCATTAACTGTGCAAAGGCTTTTGACTGTGTGGATCACAACAAACTCTGGATGACTCTGAGAAGAAGGGCAATCCCAGAACATTTGATTGTGCTTATGTGAAACCTACTCTTGAATCAGGAGGAAGCCATCAGAACAGAATAAAAAAATACTGCATGGTTCAAAATTGGTAAGGGTGACCACCAGGGATGTATTCTGTTTCCATAACTTTTCAATCTATAAGCAGAATGATCATCTGGGATCCTGGGCTGTATGAGGAGCAATATAGCATCAGGATTGGAGAAAGATTCATCAACAACCTGCATTCTGCAGATGACACAACCCTGCTTGCTGAAACTGAGGACAGGAAGCGCTTGCTGCAGAAGGTCAAGGACTGCAGCCTTCAATATGGATTGAAGCTCAACATCAAGAAAACAAAGATTCTCAGCACTAGGCCAGTTGGCAACATCATGATAGATGGTAAATAGATTGAGATTGTTAACAGCTTTAGTTTGCTTAGCTCCACAGTCAACATTCCTTGTACTAGCAGTCAGGGAATTAAGAGACAAATTGTATTTGGAAAGTCGGCTGTCAAGGACCTCTCCAGAGTCTTAAAGAGCAAAGATGTCAGTCTGGAGACTAAGGTGTGTCTGATCCAGGCCATTCCCATGCTATGCATCAGAGAGCTGGGGAATGACTAGGGATGATAGAAAGAGAATTGATGCCTTTGAGCTGTGGTGTTGGAGAAGAGTATTGAATATACAATGGATTGCTAGGAGAACAAACAGGTTTAACCTGGAGAAGGTGAAACTGGGCTTCTCCTGGGGGGCAAGGATTCTGAAGCTTCATTTAACATACTTTGGACATGTTACAAGGAGGAACCATTCCTTGGGGAGGGATATCCTGTTTGGGAGGGTGGAGGGCCAGTGCAAGAGAGGAAGACCTTCGATGAGATGGATGGATTCAGTAACTGGGGTAACAGAATAGAACAGGGTTTAAGGCTCTTGAACTTAGGGTTGCTATGAGTCACAAGAGAACCCACAGCATATAACAACACTACAATTTAGGAATGAGGAATCTGCCTAGTTTCAATGCCACAGCAGATGCACTCTGTGTTTAGCTACTAATCAAATGGCTGTTCCAATCCACCAAACATTCTGTGAGAGAAAGATGTAGCAATCTACTTCTTTAAAAATGTATGGCCTTTGACTCTCTGCTTCTTGTCTATCCAGATTGCCCTCTCTTCTTGTGCAGCCTCAGCCGTCTCCCTGAAACACAATGGTTAAGGTCAGAGTAAACGGATTTGACCACATTGGGCCCCTGGTCACCAGGGCTGCTTTTCATTCCAGCAAAGTGGATGTTGTTGCCATCAATAATCCCTTCACTGACCTCAACTACATGGTCTATATGTTCCGATATGATTCTACCCATGGCAAGTTCAACTACACTGTCAAGGTTGAGAATGGGAAACTGGTCATCAATGGAAAAGTCATCACTATCTTCCAGGAGCGAGTTCCCACCAACATCAAGTGGGTTGACGCAGGTGCTGAGTATGGTGTGGAGTCCACTGGTGTCTTTACAACCTTGGAGAAGGCTGGGGCTCGCTTGAGGGGTGGTGCCAAATGGGTAATCATCTCTGCTCCTTCTGTCAGTGCCCCCGTGTTTGTGATGGGTGTGAACTATGAAAAGTATGACAACTCTCTCAAGATTGTCAGCAATGGCTCCTGCACCACCAACTGCTTAGTTCCCTTGGCCAAGATCATCCACGACAACTTCAACATTGTAGAGGGACTCATGACCACAGTCCATGCCATCACTGCCACCCAGAAGTCTGTGGATGGCCCCTCTGGAAAGCTGTGGCGTGATGGCTGTGGAGCTGCCCAGAACATAATCCCTGCATCTACTGGCGCTGCCAAGGCCGTGGGCAAGGTCATCCCTGAACTGAATGGGAAACTTACCAGCATGGCTTTCCGTGCCCCCACCCCCAATGTGGACCTGACCTGCCGTCTAGAGAAAGCTGCCAAATATGATGACATCAAGAAAGTAGTAAAGCAGGCGTCAGAAGGGCCCCTCAAGGGCATCCTGCAATACACTGAAGACCAGGTTGTCTCCTGTGATTTTAATAATGACACGCACTCTTCCACCTTTGATGCTGGGACTGAACAACCACTTCGTCAAACTCATTTCCAGGTATGACAATGAATTAGGTTACAGCAACCAGGTGGTCGACTTCATGGTTCACATGGCCTCCAAAGAATAAGAGCCCCTTGGACCACCAGCCCCAGAAATAGCACTAGAAGAGAGAGAGAGACCCTCAGCTGCTGGGGAGTCCTTGCCCCAACTTGATCCTCCCACACACTGAGAATCTCACATCCTTGACACAAGTTTCCATCAAATTCCCCTGAGAAAGGGGAGGGGCTTGGCGAGCCTATCTTGTCATGTACCATCAAAAAAGTACACTGTACTCAGCCAAAAATTAATTAATTAATTAATTAGTGCCTTTAAGTCCAACATCCCTTTCTGATTAAAACAATCAACAAGATATGAATAGAAGGAATTTCCTCAACATAGTGAAATGCAAAGTATATACACAAAACCAAGAGCCGACAACATTCTCAATAGAGAAAGACTAAAGACATTTCACCTGAGAACATGGAGCAGACAAGGGTGTTCACTTTCACAGCTCCTGTTCAGTATTGTAGGACGCTTTGGTGGCCTAGTGGTAAGAACCTGCACTGCAATCCACAAGGTTCTGCACAGGAGAAGAATAGGCAGTCTCCTCCTGTGTGAAGCTGTGAAAACCCTCTGGAGGGTCAGCTTTGATTGGTTCCAACTCGATGGCAAACAACAACATATTACATATTATATTGACAGTACATACTATGGAAATAGGACAAAAGAAGGAAATAAGGCATCCAGATCAGCAAAAAGGTGGCAAAATATGCAGATGATATGATAGTGTACACAAAAAGTACCCAAGGACTCAACCAAAAAAAATGTTAGTAGACCAGTTCAGGAGAGTGGCAGGATTTAACATAAATTGTTGTTGTGTTGATGTTGTTATGTGCCTTCAAGTCTCCTGCCACTCATAGTGACCCTATGTACAACATCCCTAAACTCTGCCGTATCCTGTGCCAATCTCACTATCTCAGACACACCTATCCCCATTATCCCAGTCACTGAATCAATCTATCTCATTGAGGGTCTTCCTCTCCTGTGCTGTCCCTCAACCTTCCCAAGCATGACATCCTTTTCCAAGGATGGTCACTCCTTGAAACATGTCCAAAGTATGTCAGACAAAGCTTCAGAATTCTTGGCTCCAAGGAGCAGCCTGGCTTCACCCTCTCCAGGACAAATCTATTTGTTTTCCTAGCAGTCCATGGTATATTCAGTACTCTTCTCCAATACCACAGGTCAGACATCATTTCTCCTTCTATCATCCCTAGTCATTGTCTAGCTCTCTGATGAATAGCAAGTGATTGCAAAGACCATGGCCTGTATTGGGCGCACCTTAGTCTCCAGACTGACATCTTTGCACTTCAGCACTTTAGAGAGGTCTCTAACCACAGACTTTCCCATTGCAACATGTCTTTTAATTTCCTGGCTGCTGGTGCCAAGACTGTTGACTGTGGATCCAAGCAAACCCAAACTGTGAATAATCTCAATCTCTTCACCATCCATTACGATACTGCCAATCAGTCCAGTTGTGAGAATCTTTGTTTTCTTGATATTGAGTCTTAATCCATACTGAAGACTGCAGTCCCTGACCTTCCACAGCAAGTGCTTCAGGTCCTCCTCAGGTTCAGCAAGCAGTGTGTGTCATCTGCATAACGCAGATTGTTGATTATTCTTCCTCCAATCCTGATGCCACATATCTCTTCATAGAGCCCAGTCTCCCAGATAACCTATTCTGCATAAAGATTTAAAAATCAATGGTATGCCACTACAGTAACAAAGAATACACAGAGAAGAAATCAAGAAAGTAATGCCATATACAGTGACCAACCACAAAATTAGGTACTTGGTAATAAACATAACTAGAGGCACAAAAGACCTTAAAAGAAAACTATAGAACAACACTGTGATAAACAATCAGAGACCTAAATAAATGGAAACATGTTTGTAATTAGTCAAAATTCATAGAGTTTCCAGAGGCATGTTGCTTAGGAAGTGGATGCCGCTCTGTTTCCAAACCTTTCGTAATCTGGAAGCTCCACAAGACACTGTCTACCATGGGAAATCGTTATGGCATTTGACACCACAGTGGCACAAGGTTCAGTATCACAGCAACCCCAGGTTACCTCAGTACATCATATTGACAGAAGAGTGATGTACCATATAAAAGGCAATATGCAAATTTATTTGGAAAGAGACTCCAAATAAGGAAAGCACTTCCAAAAATCAAAAATGAATTTGGAGATATAGTACTCCCTGACTTCAAAACCTACTAAAGTTATAATAACCAAAACAGCATGGTACTGGTAATGTGACAGACACATAGACCAATGGAATAGAACAGAGAATCCAGAAATTAACCCATCTATCTATGGTCAACTGTTATTCGACAAGGAACTAAAACATATCAAATGGGGAAAAGAAAGTCTCTTCAACAAATTGTTCTAGCAAAACTGAACTTCTACCTGAAGAGAGCTGAAAAAGGACTCACAACACATACCACACATTAAAAAAAAAATCAACTCAAGGTGGATTAGAGATCTAAGAGTAAAGCCCACAACTGTAAAAATCATAAAAGACAAAATAAGATGAAACTTAAAAAGCCTAGTCTATTGTATGAGGAGACTGGCAATACAGCAGGAATTACATGGCTAGGAGAGGATAATATCAGTGAATGTGACATTCTAAAGATTAAGTCCCTGTGTGAATAAAAAAAAACTTTTTCCAGGAGGATGAAAAGAAAACCTACTGACTGGGGAAAAACATTTGACAATGCCATCTCAGACAAGGTTCTCATAAAGAAAATTTGCATAATACTACAGGGCCTCCACAAGTAAAAAGATTGATAATCTAATTATTAAATGGGCAAATAAACATGGAAAGACTTTTCAGATAGGAAGACATTCATATGGCAAACAAACACATGAAGAAATGCTCAATATCACTGGAGATAAAAGAGATGTAAATCAAAACCACAATGAGATATCATCTCACGCCAACTGCAGTGTAGTTTAACAAGAGAGCAAGCATCAAATATGGAAGAGGATGTGGAGAGATCAGAACACTCGTACACTGTAGGTAGGATTCCAAAATGATGCAAACATTTTACACTCTGTGGGAGAAAGGTGTAGCAATCCACTTCTGTAAAAATGTATGACCTTTGCTATTGTGAACAAAGCCGTGATAAACATAGATGTGCATATATCTGCTTGAGTGGCAGTCATGGTGTCTTTGGGGTATATTTCTGGTAGCAGAATTGCTGGGTCAAATGGTATCTCTATTTGCAACTTTTTTAGAAAGCACCATACCACCTTCCACCTTCCAGTGGTTGCACCATTTTACACTTCTGCCAACAGTGAATAAGGGTTCCAGTTTCCCCACAACCTTGCCAGCATTTGTTGCTTGCTGTTCTGCTAAATGTTGTTATTCTGACTGGGGTGAGATGATATCTCATAGTTGTTTTGATTTGCATCTCCCTTAGAGCTAGAGATTTTGAACATTTCTTCATGTGCTTGCTGGCCATCTGAATGTCTTCTTTGATGAAGTGTCTGTTCATATCCTGTGCCCATTTTTAATTTGGATTGTTTACCTTTACCTTGTTGTGGTGCTCAAGTATTTGATAAACTCTAGATATAAGTCCCTTTTCTGGCATGTCATTACCAAATACTTTTTCCCAGTCTGTGGCTTTCCTTTTTACTCTGTTGGAGAAGTTTTTGGATGTGCATACCGAATCAAATATAAGAATCAAATATTAGGAGGTCCCATTCATCTATTTTACCTTCTCCTGGTTGCAGATTTTTCAGGAGATGCTGGGAAGACTGTTTATGTTGTGGATTAGGACTTCTAGCATTCTTCCAAACTGTTCTTTAATGAAGTTTATAGTCCTTGGATTATAGTCCTTGGCTTTGTTCATAATAGCAAAGAATTGGAAGCAACCTAAGTGCCCATCAACAAACGAATGGATAGAGAAGCTGTGGTATATTCACACAATGGAATACTACGTTGCATTGAAAATAAGAAACTCATGAAATATTATTCAAAATGGATGACCCTGGAAGACATTATGCTGAGTGAAATATCTCAGTCACAAAAGGACAAATACTCCATAGTGCCATTGTTATAAAACAAGACTGATATCGGGTTACGGGGAGACTGAGAAAGATGGGATAAATAATGTATACTGCATTGACACAGATGAGGGAGAAAACTGTTAAAAAGGTATATGTGACTAGGTTTTATTGTCATGACAGAAGTCTAGAACGAAGGCTGCGTAGTGGAGTGGACCTGGGGGGAGGGATTGTAAAACAATAAAAAACTTTTATTTTTCAAAGTACTGACGGAGAGGGGTGGGCAGGGAGAAAAGTGCAACAATGAATGAATGGAAATCCAAGGTCTCTGGAAAAGCTACAACCAGGAGAAGATAACATAGATGAATGGGACCTTCTAAGACTCAAATCCCTATGCACATCCAAAAACTTCTCCAGTAGGGTAAAAAGGGAAGCCACTGACTGGGAAAAAGTATTTGGTAATATCATATCAGATAAGGGACTTATATCCAGAATTTATGAAATACTTGAGCACCACAACAAGATAAAGGTAAATAATCCAATAGAAAAATGGGCACAGGATATGAACAGGCACTTCACCGAAGACGACATTCAGATGGCTAACAAACACATGAAGAAATGCTCAAAATCCCTAGCCCTAAGAGAGATGCAAATTAAAACAACTATGAGATATCATTTCACCCCAGTCAAAATAGCAAAATTTAACAGAACAGCAAGCAACAAATGCTGGAAAGGTTGTGGAGAAACTGGAACCCTGATTCACTGTTGGTGGGAGTGTAAAATGGTGCAACCCCTGTGGAAAGCAGTATGGCGCTTTCTCAAAAAGTTGCAAATAGAGATACCATTTGACTCAGCAATTCCACTACTGGGAATATACCCTGAAGAGACCATAGCTGACATCCAAGCCGATATATGCATACCCATGTTCATTGCAGCTTTGTTCACAATAGCAAGGAGTTGGAAACAACCTAAGTGCCCATCAACAAACGAATGGCTAGAGAAGCTGTGGTATATTCGCACAATGGAATACTATGCTGCATTAAAAAACAAGGAACTCATGCAATATTATTCAAAATGGTTGACTCTGGAGAACATTATGCTGAGTGAAATATCCCAGTCACAAAAGGACAAATATTACATGATGCCACTGTTGTAGAATGGGACTGTCCTTGGGGTTAGGGAGACACTGAGTAAGATGGGTTCAATAATGTATACTGCACTGAAGCAGAGGAGGGAGAGAACCGTCTAAAAGAGAGATGTAACTGGGTATTTCTGTCATCACAGGAGACTAGAGCGAGGGCTGCATGGTGGAGGGGACCTGGGGGAGGGTTTGTAAAACAATGAAAGAATCTTTTCTTTTACTTTTCAAAAAAAAAAAAAAAAGAAATCCAAGGTCTCTTTAAATTTTCATTGAAACTGACAAAAATGGGAGGGGAAATGTATGATCTTTGACAAAGTCTAGCACTCCTTCCTCTGGAAGACAGTTTGATATTTCCTCCAAAAGCTGAACATAGAGATTCCATATGACACAGCTAGTCCACTGCTAGGAATATAGCCCAAGGAAATTAGAACTGAGATACAAATGGAGACTTATACACCGATATTCACAGTAATGCTACTCACAATAGCAAGAAAATGGAAACAGCCCAAATATCCATTAACAAATGACTGGATTGAAAAATTGTGGTACATTCACATGATGGAAAACTATGCAGCACTCAGGCACACAATTTTTAAAAATACTGTATAACTTGGGTGAGGCTAGAGAGCATTATACTGTGTGAACTAACTCAGGCACATAAGAATACATCAAATTGTACAACTCCATGATTAATCCCTGCCCCCACACATCCTCATCGCTCTGCTTCTAGACTCCCCCGCCTTGGATCCTTATACTTATTCTAAAATAATGGTTTTATACAATATTTGTCCTTGTGAGACTGAGTAATTGGGTCATCAGTCTTTTTCTTGTGGAGGTCCAAGAGTATTTTGTAAACTTTCATTATGAGACTCTTGTCTGAGATGGTATTACCAAATGTTTGTTCCCAGTCAGTAGGTTTTCTTTTCACCTTATTGGAAAAAAGTTTTGATACACACATGAATTTAATCTTTAGGAGGTTGGTGGGATTGTAAAATGGTACAACTATTCTGGAATGCAATTTGGCGCTTTCTCAAAAAGTTGAACATAGACATTCCATATGACCCAGATATTCCACTATTTGGAATATACCCTGAGAATATGAGAACTGAGACACAAATGGAGACTTGTACACCGATGTTCACAGCAGCATTATTCAGCATCGCAAAAACATGGAAACAGCCCAAATGTCCAACCGTAAATGAATGGATTGAGAAATTATGGTACATCCACACAATGGAATACTATGCAGTACACAGGAACAATGATTTTGTAAATTATTACCTAACCTGGGAGGGATTGGAGAGCATTATGCGGAGTGAACTAAGTCCTATAAGGACATATATTGTATAAAACCATTGCTCTAGAATGAATAAAAAAGATCCAAGATGGGGAGGAGGAGTGGAAGCAGAGCGATAAAGATGTGCAGGGGAATGGGGGAGTAATCATGGAGTTGTACAGTTTGATGAAGATGAGGGAGATGGAAGAATATGTTCTGGGGGAAAATGTATTAGAATTTTGTAAATAAAGGAGTATAATTTTAAAAAGGGGGGAACCCCTAAAGCAAAAACAAACGTAATATGTTTCAATGGTTAAATGTAAAAGGGGAAAAACCCATTATTGTTGAATAAGTATAAGGATCCAAGGGTCGGGGAAGGGTGGAAGCAGAGGGGTGAGGATGTACAGGGGGAGATGGGGATTAAACATGGAGTTGTACAATTTGATGGGTGCTTGGGTGAGGGAAATTGGAATAATCTGTTCTGGAAAACAGTGTATTCAAATTTTACAAATAAACGATAACCAGTAAGATGTATATGGATATTCAAAGAGGGAAGGGCAGGGCTTAGGTGGGGAGCAGGGGAATTCACCAAGTCAGAGTTTGATAGGTGGAAGGTGGGGGGGGGGAAGCCCCCAATGTACAATGAATGAAATACAAAATAAATAAATTATTCTATGCAAACCAATAAGTTATATATATATATAATCTCACCTTAGGGATCCTATAGACCTTAGAATAAGTTCTACTCTGTCCTGTAGGGTTGCTATGAATCACAATTGATTCAGGAGTACTGGATTTGATTTTTAAGGCGTTTATCCCATAACACTTTGACAAGCTAGCAAGCTTTAAAGAGCCTGGGTCTCTCTTGTGAACACTTGGAACTACTTTGCAGTTGAAAATCTGGTTCAATTCCTAAGCACATCTTAAAAAACAGAAAAGCTTCAAAGGCTACAGCTAAAGGAACCAACTTTCTCAAACAGGAATTTTCTTTAGGGTCTGTTTGGCAAACACGTATGCTCCTTTCTTTGAGGCAGACCATGTCAGCAGTTTAATTTAAGACATCAAATGAGAAACAATCTGTCTGGTATAACCTTTTGCCGGTGAAATGAACAGCCTTTGAGCCAGCTCCCCGAGAACACTCTCATTATCCTGGTCTCCGTGACATGGGACATATTGTCTCTTTTCTTGACTTGACCTTAACACATCACTGATGCAAAACATATTTCTAGTTTGAAAAATAGTCATCTAGAAAATAAAACCATTTCATCTTCTCAACCACAGTTCTGAACCTCAGCACTGTTGAAATGCATTTTATTTGTTTGTTTTGTTCTATTGACTATACTAGCCCCTTAAAAATTTAAGGAAATATTTCTGAGTAAAGGGCTTGCCTGCCAAAAGAAAAAAAGAAGTGACATTTTCCATTTAAAACATAAGAAGCACAGACTAAGATCAATTGGAAACATAGGACAACTGGACCTTGGTCCCAAAATGTTCTTAGAAACTGAGGGGTAAAGGGGAGTTAGTTTATAAATTTATGATTAAATAGATAAAGAGAGAGGAAGGTATAAATGGACTAATATGCACAAGTCATATGTTTGCATGGATTGTGTGTTCCGACTCTATTTAAAATAGGGGAGGAAAATGTGATGTGAGACATGGAGTGGTTCAATAGAATTTGGTGAGGCAATATAAGGACCATTTAATTTAATGAGGCATATTCATAGATGAGACACTGTGGCCTCAAGAGGAGGATTTGCCCAGGATGATATAATCAGGATAGTCATTAGTTTTGCAGGTTTTCATGCCAATGACTTCTTCACCTCTTCTCTCCCCTGAGAGTGCAATGTATATACTTGCACTTATTGATGCATTACTTACATGAGGTTACCCCACGGCACTTATATTAAGGAGATTAGCATTAAATACTAGTAATTTTACCTAGAACAGTTTAATGATATATACCAAGTGACTTAATTCAACAAGCAAATGCTGCCCTGGACATGCTCACCAGGTTATGTCAGGAAATCTGCAAGACAACTACCTGGCCGAAGAGGTCCATATATATATTCCTATTCCAAAAAAAGGTAACGGGACATAGTGTAGAAATTATCATTCAGTATCACTCCTATCACACACTAGCAAAATCCTGCTGAAGATTATCCAGAAATGACTGGAACTGTACATTGACAGAATTAAGAGAAATACAAACTGGGTATAGAAGAGGTCGTAGCACTCGAGGTATTATCACCAATGTCACATGTATCTTGGCAGAAAGCAAGAGTACCAGAGGGATATCTGTGTTTCATTGACTATGTAAAGGCATTGCACAGTGTGGATCACAATATTTTGTGATTAATCTTGAGGAGAATAGAAATCCCAGAACACTTGATTGGGCTTATGCAAAACCTATACTCAGACTAGGAAGCAGTCCTCAGAATAGAGTCGGGAAAAGACTGCTTGGTTCAAAATCAAGAAGGGAGTGTGTTAGGGATGTATCCTGTCTCCATACTTTTTGAATTTATATGCAAAACAGATCATTTAGGAGGCTGGGCTTTATGTGAAGATTGGAGGAAGACTCATCAACAACCTGCGATATGCAGATAATACAACCTTGTTTGCTGAAACTGAGGAGGACCTAAAGTGCTGCAGTCTTCAATTATAGATTGAAATTCAATATCAAGAAGACAAAGATTCACACCACTGGGCCAACTGGCCGCATCATGATACATGGTGAAGAGATGGATATTGTTAACAGCTGCAATTTGCTTGGCTCCACAATCAGCACTCTTGGCACCTCAGTATCAAGGAAACAAAAATCCACTTTTTTCTGGACCAATGGTAACATCATAATAGATAAAGAAAACATAGAAGTTGTCAATGACTTTGGACCAAAAATCAGTCCACCGTCAGGAAGTGAAAAGACACGTTACACTGGGAAAACATGCTGTCAAAGACCTCTCTAATGTGCTAAAGAACAAGCATGTTTTTAAAGACTAAGGTGCACTTAATCCAAGTCATATACTTCCTATACATTGGAAAGTTGGACAATGAGTGAGGAAGACAGAATAACTACTGTCTTTGAGTGATGGTTTTGGAAAGGGTATTGAATATTACATGGAGTGCCAAAATAACAAACAAATAGGTCTTGGGGAGGGTTCAGCCAGGGTATTCCTTGTAAGCAAGGACAGTGAAACTTCATTTCACATAGCTTGATAGTGTTGTTAGGAGGGACTAGTCATTGAAAAAAGGACAGTATGCTTGGAAAGGTTGGTATAATAGAGGACGATCCTCAACAAGATGGCTTGACATAGCAACTGTAACAATGAGCTCACGTATATCAGAAACAATGAGGATGGTATATGATAAGGCAGAGTTCAGATTAATTATTCACTGAGTCTCTATGAATCTTAATTTACTCATTGGTACATTACAACTATTTTCCTTTGGACTTTTTGCTCCATCTTTTTATAATCAACTCAAAAACAAAGATGGATGCTGATATTTCAACCATTATATACCTATTACATACTGGAAGATAGAAGATAGAGGACAAAAACTTAAACTTGTTGTTTGTTTCCCAAATTTCTTTCCAACTATTTCTGTTTATAGATCACGAGCTGGAATTTCATCGCTAAAAGGAAGAGTGGGAATTATGCATTGTCACTCTAAATCAAAGTGGACTAGGTACTACTGGGGAAGGGTGTGCAGGGGAAAGAGGGGATTATTCATTAGATTGTACAATCTGATTGGGGAGGGCTGAGAGAAATTGAAAGAATTTGTTTGAATTTGGATTCAAGTTTTCTAAATAAACCAGTGGGGGGAGGGAATAAATAGGTCAAAGTTAGATAACATGGTAGCATGTTAACTGAGTACTTTCATAGAGACAACTTGTTACCTCCTGTTAGCCATAGTCTCCTTCCTCAGTAGTACCTAAATTAAGATTAATAGAGACTCACTGCTATTGGAGTAAGATTATATAGCTCATTGTGGTTATAATTTGCATATCTCTTAATGCCAGTGATTTTTATTAATTGTTCATGTGTCTATTGGCTATCTGAATGTCTCCCTCTGTGAAAAGTCTTTCCATGTCTCTGGAAGGCAATTTTGCACTTCCTTGTAAAGTTGAACATAGAAACTCAATATGACCCACCAATTTCACTGTAAGGAACATACCCCAAAGAAATTATAACTGAGAAACAAATAGAGATTTATACACCACAGTCTATAACAGCATAATTCACCATCACAAGAACACCGAAACAGACCAAATGTCCAAACACAACTGAACAGATTGAGAAATTGTGGTACATTCATGCATTGGGATACCATGAAGTTTCCAGAGAAATAATTTTGAAAAATACTATATAACTTGGGAGAGACTGGAGAGCATTATGTTGAGTGAACTAACTCAGTCTCATAAAGACATATACTGCATAAGACCATTATTGTAAAAATAGAAGGATAATTAGTATCATCAATTCTTCTGCTGTCATCCTTAGTCAATGTCCAGCTATCTGATTCACAGTAAGTAATTACAATTATGGCCTGGATCAGGTGCATCTTAGTCTCTAAAGTGACATTGTTGCTGTTTAGCACCTTTGAGAGGTCCCTGACAGCAGATATGCAATTTATCTTTTGATTTCCTGATAGCAAGTGCCAAGGGACTGTGAAACAGAGCAAGCTGAAATTGTTAACAATCTCAGTCTCTTCTCTATTTATAGCGCTGCCAGTTTGTCCAGTGATGATAATCTTTGGCTTCATGATATTGAATTTCAATCCATATTAAAAACTGTAGTCCTTGACTTTCTGCAGCAAACACTTCAGGTCCTCTTCAGATTTAACAAGCAATGTTGTATCATTTGCACAACAGAGGTTGTTGATGAGTCTTCCTCCAATACTGATGCCACATAAAGCTCACTCTTCATAAAGCTCACTCTCCCAAATGAACTGTTCTGCATATAGATAGAAAAGGTATGCAGACAGGACACATACAGACACACACCCTTTTCTGATTTTGAACCATGCAATGTGTCCTTGCTCTGTTCTGAGGACTGCTTCTTGGACCAAGTATAGGTTTCTCACAACCACATCAGGTGTTCTGTAATTCACTTTCTTCTCAAGGCTAGCCATAATTTGTTGTGATCCACACAGTCAAATGTCTCTTGTGTTATCAAGGAAACACAGATAGACATTCTTCTGGTATTCTCTACTTTCAGCCAAAAACCATCTGCCATTGGCTATGATATCCTTAGTGCCACAGCCTCTTCTAAACCCAGCTTGTGTTTCTGGTTAATTCTGTTTATTTATTACTCCAGTCATTTTTAAATAATCTTTAGCATGTGATTTTAGTGATATTGTTCAGTAATTTCCACATTCTGTTGTATGATCTTTTCTTTTTGGAATGGGAATAAATATAAATCTCTTCCCATGAGTAAGCCATGGCATTTTTCTCCACGTTTCTTGGAACAACCTGATAACCATGTCCAGGGAAGAAGTATCTATTTGTTGAACTATGCCTATTATGTATATGTCTATGTCAATTCTTGGGGCCTTGTTTTTGCCAATTCCTTCAGAGTAGCTTGAACTTTCTGCTTCATTACCATTGCCTCTTGACCATATGTTGTTTCATGAACTTCTTCTCTGTCAGTTATTTCGGTACAGTGATTATGTCTACTATTTACATCTTCGTTTGATGCTTCCTTGATTTTTCAGTGTGCTGCCTATAGCATTCTTAAGTATTGCAGTTCGAGCTTGAATTTATTCTTCAGTTCCTTCAGCTTAAGAAATTCAGAGTGAGTTAGTCCCTTTTGATTTTCAAACTCCAGTTCTTTGTACATTTCATTAAAATATGTCACTTTGTCTTCCCTAGTGGCTCTCTGAAATCTCTGTTCAGCTCTTGAATATCCTGATTTCTTCCCTTTGCTTTGGATTCTCAGTATTTAGTGCAATACTTAGAGCGTCTTCTTACATTGGTCTTGTCTTTTCTTCTTTCTCTGTCTTTGTAATGACCGTTTGCATTTTTCATGGATGATATTCTTGATATCCTCCCACAGCTCTTCTGGTCTTCATTCATTAGTGTTCAAGGCCCCAAACCTGTTCCCTAGATGATTCTTGTGGGTTTGTATTAATTTTCTTTGACTTCACCTTGAACTTGCATATGAGTAGTTGATGGTCTGTTCCACAATTAGCACCTGGCCTATTTTTCACAGATACTGTTGAACTTCTCCAATGATTCTTTCTACATATATAATCTATCTGATTCCTATGTACACCATTAAGTAAGGTCCAAGTGGGTAGTCACCATTTGTGCTTTTTATAGAAGGTATTTGCAATGAATAAATCATTGACAGTACAAATTCTATTATTCTTAATTTCTATTAACCTAATTTCTGTCAAGTCCATGTTTTCTGACTTCATTGTTTCCAATTTGCATTTCAGTCACTCATTTTTACTAACACATCTTTGTTGCATGTTGGTTCCATTTCCAACTGCAAAAGTTGTCGGGAATCATCTATTTACTCCTCTTTGGTTCTGGTTGCTGGTGCACATATTTGAATGATAGTGGTATTAGTAAGTCTTTTTTGTATGCATATTGATATTATGTTATTACTCACAACATTTTATTTCAAGATGAATCTAGAAATAGTCTTTTTAACAATGAACGTGGCCCCCTTTTCTCACCTTTTAATTTCCAGCATAGAAAATTATGTGATTTTCTGATTCAAAATGTCCCATGCCAATCCTTTTCAACATGCCAATGCCTTGTACATCAATATTTATGCATCTCATTTCTTCATTAACAATCTCTAATTTTCCTCCATTCATACTTCTCACATTCCATGTTCCAATCCTTAGTAATTCCATGCAACTAACTGTACCTCCTCCTTTGTGCTTACCAATATGAGGGCTCAACCTTCAATGCCATATCTGCTAGTCTAATGTAACTGTTCTGTATTATACATAGGGTTTTTAAAGGCCTATTCTTTTGGAGGTGAAAGACAAATCCTTCCTAGGCTCTCCTACTTTGAATACTCAGCTTTAGAATGATATTTGACAGATAAGAACTTTAGCCAAAAGAGCAAATGAAAGACCCCGAATACACAGCTAATAGATTTGGAGTTGACCCTGCCTCCCCTTTCAGGCCATGCTTTGTAGTTCCACCTCTCCTCCCCACCCTGCCAGTATAACCTTCCGTTCACTCTCTTTACCGTGCCTTACCAGCACCTCTCTCTTCCTTCCTCTCAACTAAGCATGACATGATGGCTCAGGCCTCTGGTGACTTGTGCCTGCTTCTTATTTCTCTACTCCTGGCAGGTCCTGGGTAGGGCAGGGGCAGCACAGGTGCAGATTAACCAAGTGGGTGCAGATCTCTTCCTGTGAAATTTATTGTCTCTGAAAACCTACTGGAGGGTCAGCTAAGAGTCTGTCTGACTTGATGGCACACAACAACAGCTTTTTACTATGCAGCCAATAAAATAAATAAAATCTTGATAGATATTACAATATGGGTGGAGATTGAAAACATAATGAGTGAAATGAAACAGTCATAAAATGATAAATGTATGATCTCACTTATATAAGAAGATAAATGCATAGAGATTAGAGTTAATTAGGGGGAAGGTGGAAGAAAAAAATTGAGACTAACAAAAACAAAAAAAAATAACATTGTTAAAGCTGTTTTGAAGTGAGATGGATAAAATTTTACAGCCAAGTATTTTAATTGCTGTCAATAAGTAGAACACTTTAAAAAGTTGAACTGATGACAATTGTGTCTTAGATTTATTTATCAGCAGGGATGTGCTACAATGAATTAAGTAATATAGTACTTTCATCTGTAGCCTTTCATTTTTTGATTCAAGCCTTTTTATATATGCTTAGGACCTCATTCAAGAATGAGTTATTAATTGTGTTAAGGAGACTGTATCTAGATGGAATAAAAAACCTACCCTATTATAAAATATTACTCCAGTTGCCATCCTTTTCCTAGGTTGTAGTTTATAGACATCAGATTTTATATAAAGGATAGCTCGTGATGATTTTAAGCAAGCAAGATTGTGTTGCCTGCACAATGGAGTTTGTTGTTTACGAGTCTTTCTCCAGTACTAATGCACGTTCTTCTTCATATAATCTAAATTCTTGAATGATTTGTTCTGCATATGGATCAGATACATATGGAAAAAGGATTGAGTAATGATGTACACCTTTCCTTATTTTAAACCTTGCCATGTTGCTCCCTTGCTTTGTTCAGGCAAGAGCTTCTCTGTCTAGGTATAGATTTTTGCATGAGCACAGTTTAGTGCTGTAGGGATTCCATTTTTCTCATTGTCAAGTGTAATATACTGTGAGTCACACAGTCAAAAGTATTTGCATAGTCAGTAAAATACAAATAGACAGCCTCTGGTAGTCTGTGTTTTCAGACAAGATAAATCTGGCATCAGCAATGATATCCTTTGTGCTATGACTTCTTCTAAATCCAGCCTGAATTTCTAGGAATTCTCTGTTGTACTATTCAAGCCATTTTTAAATAATCCTAAAATACTTCCTACAAAGGATCAAAGACTACAACCTTCAGCATTGGCTATATATCAACATCAAGAAAATAAAAATTTTCACCAATGGACCATTAAGTAACATCATGATAGATGGAAAAGAGATAGAAATTCTCAGTAATTTTATCTCGCTTGGATCTGCAATAACACCTTTAGTAACAGCAACCAGAAAATCAAAGGACATGTTGCATTTGTAAAGTCTACAGTAAGGGATCTCTTCAAAGTGCCAAAGAGCAATGTTAATTTGAAGACTACAGTACACCTGATCCAAACCATATTCTTTTCAATAACTTTCTATGCAGCTTAAAGTTGAACAATGAATAAGGATTAAGAGGAAAAGAATTGATGCCTTTGACTTGTTGTGTTGGAGAAAAAATGCTGAATTTCTGATGGACTGTAAAATATGTGTGTGTATAGATGTATATGGATATGGATATGTATGTGTGTGTATATGTATATATGTGTGTATTTATATACACACACGTACATATACACATACATACACACATGCAGTATATATATAGTCAGGGTATTAAAGGCAGGGATAGTGAAACTTTGCTCACATACTTTGGACATGTTGTCAGGAGGGGCCAGTCTTTGGATAAAGTAGAGGATCAGAGAAGGAAGGGATTGTTCTAAACAAGATGGATAGATATATGACTGTAATTGTTGCCCTGAGTGTATCAAAGATGGTGAGAATAGCACACGAGAGTGCAGAGTCCAGATCCATTGTTCATAGGGTTGCCATGAGTCATAGTTGGCTCCAAAGCACTTAACAGTAACAACATGGAAGTTCAAAGCATGTTCACTTAGGGTGCTGCTTCTAATCGGATCCAGGTGCACCAGCAATCAACCACCTGCAGGATCCTAGTCCATCATTCTCTGATCTCTGTGACCATGTACTTTGCTTTACATCTTCCACAATTGTGAGTCATTTCCCTGAAGGCTTTTGAGTTTCTATGAGACCCTCCATGGAATCAATGAAACCAAAGACAGACAATAAACGGACATGAGAGGACTGAAGGGAGGAGGAATAATTAAAGTCAGAGATGATGGAGTGGCACAGCAGTGTAGACATTTGGAACAATGTTAAGTGCTGCCTTAGAGGAACTAGTCTTGTACCAATCTTGTTTCAGGTATTACACAAATATTTTATCACAATGGTGAGAAATGTATCTTAATGTGTCTTTTACTGACAGCAAATTTACCTCTATGGAAAAAAGACATTATTTTTAGGAACATGATTTTTCAACAGTTGGGTATCTGTTTTTATCTAAGCAAGCTTAGAAAAACTCTCTTGTTACCAGTTAGTACAGAAGTTATTGTTTAATTGAAAAAATTATTTAAGAAAATGAAATTTTTTAAAGTATATGTATATAATTTATTCTCAGTACAAGATGCACATATATATATTCATTCATTTGATATTCTTTTGATTATACCTTGTTTTCTTTGAATTGCTTTCTATTTTGTCTTTCCTATTCAAAACAAAACAACACCCTAACCCCCACCCCCAAATTCACTAGATGCTCTACTGGAGAAGGAGAGGCAAACACCTCATGTGCCAGTCGGATCCTATTCGATGGTACACAGCGGGGGGAAAAACACACCCAAAAACAAAGGAAAAAGGAATTAATTTTTGAAGCCAGTTATATGTAAAATGTTTTCAATTTTTAAAATTTTCTTTCTGAATATTTTATATCCTTAATGTCTTAAAAATAATTTGACATTTTTGTGTTAGTTATTCATCTAGGCTGTCCACAGCATTCCACCTGAAAAGCAGGGGATTGATAATTAACTTCAACAATTCTTATTTCATTCATTTACATGATACTTAATTAAATTGATCATAATAATCCATGTAGTTTTATGTTTAGGGGTGGTGGTTTAAGTTTAAAAGTTAGCTTTTCTAGCCATTATGTTAGTCTCCACTGGTCTTTAGAACAGAGCAAGGTAACACCGCATGGTTCAAAATTGGGAAGGGTGTACTCCAGGAATGTGTCCTATCTCCATACCTTTTCAACCTGTATGCAGAGCAGATTATCCGAGAGGCCGGACTCTATGAGGAGAAGTGTGGCATCAGGATTGGTAGAAGATCTATTAACAATCTGCGTTATGCAGATGACACAACCCTGCTGCAGAGGGTCAAGGACTGCAGCCTTCAGTATGGACTGAGGCTCAATGTCAAGAAGACAAAGATTCTCACCACTGGACCAATTGGTAGCATCAGGATGGATGGTGAAGAGATTGAGATTGTTCACAGCTTCAGTTTGCTCGGCTCCACGGTCAACACTCTTGGCATCAGCAGCCAGGAAATCAAAAGACATATCATGATGGGAAAGTCTGCTGTTAGGGACCTCTCAAAAGTACTCAAGAGCAATGGTGTCTCTCTGGAGACTAAGGTGCACCTGATACAGGCCATGGTCTTTGCAATCACTTGTTATGCATCAGAGAGTTGGACAATGACTAGGGAAGATAGGAGAATTGATGCCTTTGAGCTGTGGTGCTGGAGAAAAGTATTGAATGTACGCTGGACTGCCAAGAAAACAAACAGATCCATCCTAGAGAGGGTTAAACCAGGCTGCTCCTTGGAGGCAAGGATTCTGAGGCTTCATCTAACATACTTTGGACATGTTGTAAGGAGAAACAGGTCCTTGGAGAGGGACATCATGCTTGGTAAAGTGGAGGAACAGCACAGGAGGGGAAGACCCTCTATGAGCTGGATTGATTCAGTGACTGGAGTAATTGGGATGGGTGTGTCAGAGGTTATGCGATTGGCACAGGATAGAGCAGGGTTTAGGGCTGTTGTACATAGGGTCGCTATGAGTCGCAAACGACTCAACGGTACATAACAACAACAACCACTGGTCTCCAGCTACCTCAACTGTGCACACGTGGTCTTGCAAATCATCAACAAGTGTGGGACTCATATAAAACAGAGAGTACTTTCCGCACTGTAGAGTGAGACTCCAGTGACGATGGTGATGGAGGGATGGTGGAGTGATTGTGGAAAGACCGTGGCACTTCTGTGGAGAGACTGTGACAAGGTATAAACTAAGGCTTCTTGCATTTGTGCTGGCCACAAATAACGGTTTTGCTTGCCAGATTATTGAAGGAGAACTGACTTCTATCTTTTATGAGGCAAATCTTGCAGGATGATTTGGATATATTCTACTGAACTGAACTGGGACTTTTATTACTTGAGCAATTGTGTTTTGCTATTAATCTGTTTGGGGATTGCTGGGCTAACCCTCAATTTGCAAGGGATGATATTCTTTGCCTTCTCCACTCTGCAATTTATTTCCCTAATAAATCCCACTCTCAGCACCAAAACTGTGAGTAAAGATTGTGACAAAATTCAAACCCAATGATTAGTGCTAGAAATAGGTGCAGGAACTTGAGAGGGGCAGTATCTGACCTAGCAGCCATCAGTTTGCTGTCATGCATATTATTGATCAGACCCTTTATGAAGTTGTAGCAGTCAGACTTGGCCACACCCATATTGCATTATCTTCTCCTTTTACAGACATTTCTTTGTATACCTGCAATTTGTTTTAAAAAGAAGATGTAACAGGATCACAGTAAGAAGAGGGGAAGAGAAGTTTGTATTTAGTCACAACAGCTATCAACCTCAGAGCAATTTGACATTCTCCTTCGCCCCTTCTTGATTTTTCTTTTCTTTGCTATGAGATTAGAAGTCAAATGTTGATTTGAAGGTCTTTCAAGACAGTATTTCTAAGTAAATAGTGTTGTTGTGATTGCGTACCGTCGAGTGTTAACTGACTCACAGTTGTCTCTTCTTCAGGTTTTCAGAGGCAGTGAGACCCAGGAAGGAGATTGCCCATCTTTCTCCCACAGAGCAGTTAAAGAATTTGAACCAAGTACCTTTCTTTGGTCTGGCAGCCCAACTCCTTACCACTAAGCCATCGGACCTCCCTAAGTAGACAGTAAAGACATGAACTTACTACTGATGGTTGTTTTGGTGCTGATTCTAACTCCAAGTGACAATAGAAAGTTTGTTGTTAATCATAGTAACACAGAAAGAAACCCTGCCGCATCCTGAGCCATATTCACATTCTCTGCTAAATTTAGCCCATTCTTGTAGTCAGTGCATCAATCCATCTTGTTGAGGATCTCCGTATCTTCACTGACTCTCTTCCAAGCTTGACATCTTTCTTCAGATAATAGATTCTCCTGATAACATACTTAAATAATGCAAGAAAAAGTTTCAACATTCTTGTTTTTAAAGAATATTCTTCACTGCAATCCTGAAGGCACACGGTTCAAAATCCACCAGATGCTCTGCTGGAGAAGGAGGGGCAATCTCTTCCTGTACCAGTCAGATCCAATTTGATGGTACACACACACAAAACAATAAAATAAAATTTAAAAAAATAATATTCTGATCATAATTCTTTCTTCCAAGACAAATTTGTTTGTTCTTTTGGCAGCCTAAGGGATATTCAACATGATCCTTTTCATTGTCAATAAAACATAGGTAAAAATCTGTCTGGTCTCTGCTTCTAAGAAAAGTCCATCTGACATCACAAAGATATGACTTATTCCACAAACTCTTCTGAACACAGCTAGGAGGATTTCTGGAAGTTCCCTGTTAATGTTCTGCTCACAAAATTTTTACCTTTAAGCTCTAGTGATGGAGAAGAATTTTGAATATACCATGAATTGCCAGGAGAACAAATAATTTCATCTTGGAGAGGGTGAAACTAGGCTGCTCCTTGGAGGCAAGGATCCAGAAGCTTCATCTGACATACTTTGAACATGTTGCAAGGAGGGACTAGTCCTTGGAGAGGGACATCATGCTTGGAAGGAGGGACAGCACAAGAGAGGAAGATCTTCGATAAAATGGATTGATTCAATGACTGGGGTAATAGGAGTAGGTGTGACAGAGACAATAAGGTTGGCTCAGAATAGAGCAGGTTTCAGAGCTGCTGTCACTAAGTCTCAAGTGACTCGAGGCCACCTAACAACAATTTTATTAATTATATTTCATGTTATTTCTGAATTGTGTTAAGTCCTATCCTCTCCCTTTTTGAGGGGATGGGAAAAGATATTTATCTCTTTCGTTTAGCTGGTCAGGTTTTCATTATTTTTGGCCACATTTCATGTTAAGTGAGCATGTTTAGGGTTGTTGCATTTGTTTACTGAAACATTTCAATAATTATCCTGGTAATTCTTAGAATCTTTTTTTTTTGTAATGCCTTCAGCATATTTGGACTTCTTTCAGCACTATGAATTCTTATACCTTGAAATGATTGAACATCAATACTTTTTTTTTTCACAATGACTCTTTGTGCTCCTTCCATCCCCTCTTGATGCTCCCTGCATCATTCTATTTTTTTTTT
>NW_006399906.1:2701025-2702057 GCF_000299155.1 Elephantulus edwardii | reverse complement strand
CATAATGTCCTCAAGGATCACTTATGCTATGTAATATTTTATGAGTTCTTTGTTTTTCAGGGCTACATAGTATTCCATTATGTGACTATACCATAGTTTTTCTATTTGTTGATGGGCACTTGGGTTGTTTCCATCGCTTTGCTATTGTGAATAACACGGCTATAAGCATAGGTGTGAAGATATCTGCTTGGGTGGCAGCTCTGGTTTCTTTAGGGTATATTCTCAGTAATGGAATTGCTGCATCATATGATATTTCTTTTCCCAGTGTTTTGATTGCACCATTTTACACTCCCACCAGCAGTGAATAAGAGTTCCAATCTCTCCACAATCTCACCAGCATTTTTCAGAGCCGTTTTCTGCTCTGTTGAACTTTCCTATTGTTACTGGAGTGAGATTATATCTCATAGGTTTTTTTATTTGCATCTCTCTGAGAGCTAGAGAATTTGAACATTTCTTCATGTGTTTATTTGCCATCTGCATGTCGTCTTTGGTGAAGTGTCTATTAATATCTTGAGCCCGTTTTGCGATTGGATTGTTTACCTTTTTCTTATTTAGGTGCAGGAGTATTCAATAAATTTTAGATGAGTCCCTTATCAGATATGTCATTACCGAATATTACCCAGTCTGTGGCTTTCATTTTTACCCAGTTTGAGAAGTATTTTGACATGGATAGGCATTTGATTCTTAGAAGGTGCTATTCATCTATTTTCTTTTCTCCTGGCTGTAGGTTTTCATTATGCTTAGAAGACTATTCATACTGTGGATTAGGGCTTCCAGAGTTCTTGCAAGCTTTTCTCTAATGAAATTTATAGTTTTTGGTTTTGCTCCTTGGTTATTAATCCACTTTGAGTTGATTTTTGTGTATGATGTGAGGTTTGGCTCTTGCTTGAGTTTTCTACAGATGGTTTTGCAATTTTGCCAACACCATTTGTTAAAGAGGCTTTTGTTTCCCCATGTTACTGATTTCTGCTCCTTGTCAAATATCAGTTTACAACATACAGATGAGCTGATTTCTGGGTTCTTAACTCTATA
>NW_006399906.1:2674230-2682908 GCF_000299155.1 Elephantulus edwardii | reverse complement strand
AGTCTCATCTGAATCCATCTTGGTCTTTTCTTCCTCTTCTGACTTTTTAAAGACCTTTGCATACTTCATGGATAATATTCTTGATATCCTTCCATAGCTCATCTGTTCTTCACTCATTAGTGTTCAAGATAGCAAATCTGTTGCTGAGATGGTTGAAATTCAAGTGGGATAAACTAAAGGTCAAATTTTGGTTTCTATGGATTTGATTTAACCATCTTTAGCTTCAGCTTGAATTTGCATATGAGTAGTTGGTGGTTTGTTCAACAACTAGCACCTTGTCTAGTTTTCACAGCTGTTATTGAGCTTCTCCAGTGATTTTTCCCACGGATGTAGTCAATCTGATCCCTCTGCATACATTAGGTGAAATCCATGTATATAGTCTGTGTTTATGTTTCTTATAATAAGTATTTGCAATTAATAGGCCATTGATTGTATAGAATTCTATCATTTTGTCTTTAGCATAATTTCTGTAACCACGTCCATGTTTTCCAACTACTAATCCTTTTTCTTGGTTTCCAACTTTTGCATTCTAGTCATCCATTATTATTAATGCATATTGATGGCATGTTTGATCAATTTATGACTGCAGAAGTTGGTAAAAATCTTCTGTTTCCTCCTTTTTGGCTCTAGGTGTTGATGCATATGTTTGAATGATAATGATATTCACATAACCTGTATGTGTATGGATATTATCCTGTTACAACATTGTCTTTTAAAATGAATCTAGATACTATTTTATTTAACTGTAAAAGTGATCCCATTTTTCCTCACTTTTTTATCTCTATCACAAGAGATCATGATTGTTTTTAAAAATCTTATTAAAATGTAATTGACTTTTTTTCATTCAGAAATTCACATACATTTTGTTTTGTGACATTGTATGTAATCTCTACAATGTAATATCATTTTCTCCACTTCCTTCTTCTGTTTATAGTTTCCTTTTTTTATCTTCTTTCCAATCCCTTCCTACCTTTTGAGCAATTTTTCCCTTTTAATTTTACGTAGTTGATTGTTCTAAGGAGTGTATTCCTCCCTGGTGTTATTCATGACTTTATGTTGTTCTTAGATGCCATCAAGTTGATCATGACTGATAGTGATCCTGTGAACAACAGATCTCAACCGTGCCTTTTCTTGCATCATCCTCATGATCAATCTCTGTCATGCTTGAGCAGATTGTTACTGTCACTGTGTCAATCATCTTGTTGAGGGTCTCTCTCTTTCATTGAGATGGGCAATCCCCCCCGCTGCCTTTGAAAACCCACTGGAGTGTCAGTTATGAGTTAGTTCCAACTCCAAGGCACATAACAACAATAACAATTAGCTTTTACAGCATGATGTCTTTTCCCAAGGACTGTTTCCTTCTGACAACATATTCAAGTATGTGATACGAAGTTTCACCATCCTTGCCTCTAAGGAGCACCGTGGTTACACTTTATCCAATGATGATTTATTTGTTCTTTTGTTAGTCTATGGTGTAGTCAATATTATTCACCAATACCACAGTCAAAGGCACTGATTCTTCTTTAGTCTTCTTTATTTATTGTCTGAATTTCAGCTGCATTGGATGTAACTGAACATGGCTTGGATCAAGCACACCTTAATCTTTAAAATGACATTATGTGATCCATTAATTTTCTGGAGTCATTGTACTTGACTCTGTTTTGTCCTTTTTTTTTGCTCCAGTAGGGAAGATATCAATAATAACACCTTAGATGGTTGATCACAATCTTTTAAAATCCCATTCACTAATCACCAAAGTAAAATGTAGAGCATCTACTTTGTGAACTATGTTTAAACCTTGATGTCCCACATAATTATGGTCTTGAGCTCCTAGGCCTAGTAACTAATTTCATCGTGTGTTCAGTTGTCTGTACACCAGTAACTTTATCTTCCCTGCCCCCATCATCCCATTTACTATACTATGTATATGTGTCTATTTGTAGTGCACTACAAATTCATAGAAATGTTATCTGTCAAGTCTATATGATCACTGGACACAATATCCTTCACCATTGTGTGTTTGTTGATCTCATCTTTTTGCTTATGTAGCCACTGATAGAATAAAATCTCTTATTACTGGTAATGCAGAATCACATAGTAACTCTTGTGCACTGTTCCACATTTTCTTTTTCCTTAGTGAGACTGTGCTGATATCCTGAGTGCCTTGACCTTTCAGAAGGAGTTGCCAGCTATTTCTTCCAAAGAATCTCTGAGTGAGTTCAAACTACCAGTATTTTGGTCAGTAGCCAAGAACCCCTTTAGAATGAATGGTAAATATCCACACAATGGAATATTTTATACCAATGAAATGAAACAAAGATAACGGGATAGATGAGACCTGAACACTCAATGTTGTTGTTGTTAAGAGCCGTCGAGTTGTAGATGACTCATAATGACCCTATTAACAGAAGACCTGAACACTTGTATAACTTTCATCATTTCTCCAAGTTCATAAGGTTTCTGGAGTCAAGCCATTTTGGAAGTGGATGCCACTCCTGCTTGCAAGCTTGTTTTAATCAGGAGCTCCCCCAAACACTGCCCACCATGGGTAACCATTATCACATTTGATACATCAGTGCTGCAGTATTCAGCATCACAAAAAACGTGAGTTACCTCTGTGCGACAAATGGACATACCAGTGCTATACCACTTAGAAGAATGTTTGACCAAAACCAAAATCAGGCCTAATAGCCACAGATTTTAAAAAATCTAATACTGAATTAAACAACAACAACAACAAAACACCAAACAACAAAACCCCATAGTCATAAAAAATCAACATAAGCAGTACCATTGTTTCAAAAAATTTCATAATCAAACTACATTTTAAAGGATCACACTAGGTGGTGTAACAAAAAATACTAGCCATGCAATTATTTCCAAAGAAGCTAGAAAGGGAAAGAGATGTCAGAACATGGAAGATGATACGAAAACCAGAAGGGCTTCTCAGGTCCCAGTAATGAGTGGAACTGGGAGTGGTTGCCCAACTTTACTTCTCAGCCACATCGCCCCTGAATACATACATCTCTATGCTTTTTTCCATGTTATATTCCATACCAAAATATTTTAAAGCATCATTCAGTATTTTAAGGAATTCATTTGATTTTCCCAACCACCATTCCTTCTAACCCCACTTCTATGTTTAGGAATCATGCACAAATATGTTATTAACCCTCCGAGGAATAAACATTCTGGTCCCTAATTCTCTTGGATGCTTTGGTTAATTAGAAGAATGAATTTAAAGGACAAGGAGTAGGGAGGAAAAATGGGCAGTAAAACTCACCAACAGCCATAAGGAAGTGAATTAGTACCCATTAGTATAAACTTATCCTAAGACAGATATCTTTCTATAGTATTATTTCCTTTAGAGCAAATTCAGTCTTCTGAATTATCTATTGATGAGAGATGCCAGTAGTTTAATTTTCACATTAAGCCCAATTATTAGAGTTATCTACAAGTGTACTTCCTTGTATTTGCTTCCTTACATCTACGAATTCTGTGTAGTAATCCAACTTTTGCCATGGAATTGGAAGAAATTCTTTAATAACAGCTTTATTTAAATCCAATTATAAAAATGTCCTTTCTGTATCTCTTTTTTTAAACTTAAGCCAATAAGTGACTCAGCTGCACAATGTTGCTTTAAAAATACAATAGAATCATTTCTGTCAACAAAATCAGGCTTGCTGAGCTCTCCCCTTTCATTTTGGCATCAGTTATAAAAATCACCATAGTCAATAGCCACCCAAGCCCATCACAGCAGCATCTATCTATAGCACAGTTCTTTTTTTAAAAGGCTTTCTTTAGTCACTAATTTTTCATTTTCCGTTGTGCTAATCACTGAAGAATGCCAAAGAAGAAAGTAAAACAGAAGACTGAATAGACTTCATTCAGTAAGCAACACTTATGGTTGGATGGTGCACATAGAGGTTTGTGAGTCCCACCCTCAACACACAACTGGAAGATTTCAGGCTAAAGAAAGGAATTCTCTGCCCACCATCCTGGTCTAGCCATATATCTTCAGTTCACCTGACATTGAGATCTCTTTCCTCAAGGTTTTTCAAGTGATACAAATTGTGGAAAATAGGCAGAAAATACATGAATGGCCCCTTCATTAGAGAATAAAAGAGCTGAAACAGCAATACCTACTTGCTTGTATACTTCTCGTTTCCTGAGTTGTTGAAATGTTGTACATAATTTTATTAGCCAAAGAAAATCACAGGACAAATTGTTCTCTGAAGAGTTATTTCTTAGTGAGATTTTCATTTTCTAAAGTTGATTTCCTAGATATTGCTGTTGTTCCAAGGACTGAGGAAGCATCTGTAGCTATGTTTGTATCTCTTAAATTTGGGGCTAACTTCAATAAGCATAATAATTCAAACAGGAAACAATACTACCTCCACCAGTGGTGATGGTGGTTGTTGAGTACACTTAACTTAGAACCAGCCCACAGCTAAACCTCTTGCAGGTTTTCAAAGGCAGTAAATCTCTGGATAGGAGTTTAGAGGTGAATAGGTCATGGTTTATTCATGTATTAACGTGGATAGACTTCACCTTAACTGATTTTATAGTTCAGTTATAGATTATCATATTATCAGAAGAATACTTGTGTTACTAAAAGATTTTTATATCAGATTTATCTGTGTAATTAAAAATGAAGCGATAATGAAAGGGCCCCCACTGCTTTACAAAAACTGTGTAGAAGTTCTTTGATGCCTATGGTAACGACATGACAGATATGCCACATGAGTTCTCACAGCTGCTTCGGTACCACATGGACAAATTGTTCTGCTCAGAATTTTAATGATGGTTATAGATAGAGACTAGGATGCTGTGTGATATTCTTCTCTTGGAACAGATGAAAAGAGTGTGGCTACTGAATTCTTCAACCTGACCACTTGCTTAAATGTGAGATTGTGTTATCTGTTGCACCAAGGGCTAACACACACTTCCAAAGAAGGGCAGGCACCCTTGGGTTGCGGTTTATCAGTTCCTGGTATCCAATAAATTTAAGCAAGGTGTATGACTTTTTAGTTTATATTTCTAATAAAATACTTCATACAAAACTAATTTCTACATAAAAGATATGTAGCATATGAATAAACATAAATATTAGGCAGAGTACTCAGTTTATGAAGCAGGATTCACAGATCCCACTGAAGGGTGGGCTCATGCGCAGTCCATTGCCTGTCCTCCTACAGGTAATGTGGTGGTTATTAGGGGTTGAAAACTTGATCTCAACTTCCAGTGACTCATGTGACAGAGTAGAGCTTCTCTATGTGTTCTTGGCTGTAATTGATAAAGAACACTGAGTCTTTCTCGCATCGCTGGCTGATTGCCTCTCAGCAGCAATTGCTTAACTGTAGTGACACCTTTCTATTGCTAACTACCATTTGGAAATTTCGAAATCCCTTCCTTTGTCATTTTGTTCCCTGAATACATATGTATCCTTTAATAATATTACTTATTCTCATTGCTGTCAATTCAGAGTCAACTCACAGCTGACCCTCCAGGTGGATTTTAAAGGTAGTAAACCACCCAGCAGGACATAACCCATCTTCCTGCCACAGAGCTACTAGTTGATTCAACCACTTGATTTTGAACTGGCAGTACAGCTCCTTACCTGCTAAAGCACCAGAGCGCCTTCCTTAAATAATAGATTATTTCATTTTGGTTTTGATTTTTATGAAATTGAGTCACGTTCTGTGTAGTCTTCTATGACATTCAACAGTGTTTCTAAGATTTATTCGCAGTGAGACAGGCAGTACTCTGTTCAGTTACGCTAATCTGCTTCCTTACATGCAATAGCATATCTTTTAAATGATCATTGTTGCCATGCACATTCTTCCATTCATCTCCTAGTTCACAAATGTGAAACTCCCTCTTAAACATACATCTGTAAAGAGATGTACTATATGTGCATGCTGCCTCAGAAAGATAAGGCTAAACTCTTCCCAACTTCCACTAGCAGCATAAGTGTTCTTATTGCACTGTGTTCTTGTCAAAACTGGATCATGAGAGACATTTACTTATTGCTGATATACTGGGGGTGAATTTTGTGTTTTAAAATTTGTGTTTATTTAAATATAGTGCTTAATCATTTTCATGTGGTTATTGACCATTCAAGTTTCTGCTGGTGCAATTCCTCCTTTTTGTGCTGGATTTTCTTTGGCAGAGAAATTGCTGTTTGATTCATTAAGAATCTTTATATATTTTAAATACTTGGTCTTTGTAGGCTATATATGTTACATATTGTGATGTCATGGGCTTATTATGTAAGGTGGCTTTCCTTGCAATTGGCACTGGTTTTCACCACATGACTGGATGGAAACTTGACTAGATTAGCACAGAGTATGTATGGTATGTATAAACTAATCAGTGTGGGATTGGTCAGTTTTCCCCATCCCACCAAGTCTGAATTGTGTTGATTTATCAGCAAAACGTAGCCATCTCCTACCAGCAAGGAAGAAGAGGCAGAGTGCAGTGTGAGTCCTTCAGGAAGACAGAATCCTGTATCAGACCTGGACCTATGTGAAAGCATCAGCAGCCTCAGTGGGGAAACAGAGGCGTATCACAGAGCTGACTTGAGACTGCTGCCCCATGGAGCCAGAGTCAGGGGCCTTCGCTCAAAGTTGCTGGAGAACTGAGAGTCTATGCAGATGCTACAACTGACAAGATGAAGAAAACTTTGTAATACTGACCTAAGCTGTGAGGTTTAGGGAAAGGGGACAACAAGCATGCTTGAAAAGTTGTCCAAACTGGGGAATTGTATCCTGTTGCCAACCTGAATTGTAATGTATTAATTTTCCATTAATCCCTATAAAACCCTAAGTATGATTCTATGAACTTGGTGTGGTCATTGCAATGAATTTTGAACTCCATATTAGAGCATTATAATTGGTGTTGGAAAAGGCGCATTGCCATGGGAAAGTCTGCTGTTAGGGACCTCTCCAAAGTACTGAAGAGCAATGTTGTCTCTCTAGAGACTAAGGTGCATCTGATACAGGCCATGGTCTTTGCAATCACTTGTTATGCATCAGAGAGTTGGATAATGACCAAGGAGGATAGAAGGAGAATTAATGCCTTTGAGCTGTGATGCTGGAGAAGAGTATTGAGAGTACCATGGACTGCTAGAAAAACAATTCTTTTTTGTCATTTTTAATCATTGTTCTGCTTTCCATTACATAGCAAGTGACTGAGAAGACCACAGCCTGGATTAGTCACACCTTAGTCTCTAAATTGACCGCATTGCTTTTTAGCACTCTGGAGAAATCCTTGAAAGCATACTTTCCTAAAGCAACTTGTATTTTGATTTCCTGACTGCTTGTGCCAGGATTGTTGATTATGGATTCCAGCGAGACGAAATTGCTAAAAACCTCAATCTTTTCTCCATCTATTACGATGCTGCCAATTGGCCCAGTGGAAAGAATCTTAGTTTTCTTGATGTTGAGATACAATCTGTATTGAAGACTGTAGTGTTTGACCTTCTGCCTTAATTTTTATTCTCTTTGACATAACGTCTGAGAAAGAAAACTCCAAAATACTAAACTTTCAGTCATAACTGACTCATAGCTGACACGTCAACAGATTTTCTGAGGCTGTAAATCACACAGGAGATTTTCTATCTTTCTCCTGTAGAATCACTGGTGGATTCAAACCAAAGTTGGTGCCACATTTGGGTTTAGCATTGTGCAACACCTTATGGATAAAATAGAATAAAAGCTATTAATATGAACAAATTTATCAATCTTTTTGTCTTTATGCTTTTCTTTACACTTCCTAACTCTACCACATATGTAACTTCTAGTTATAAATTGTGTGTAGATTCAAGGGCTGCAAGGGGACAGCCACATCTGACATTTGTCAACTCCACAATGGAGAATTGTCCCCATTAACATCATCAACAACAAAAACCCAATTCCCATGAGGTCAGACATGTCCCCCACAATCCCTATATCACAATAATATCTTCCTGTTTTCCTCGATTGAACATTCCATGGATGCCAAGAGAACAAACAGATATGTCTTGAAGATTGTGCAGCCAGAGTGAGTGTGTGAGTGAGCATACTTTGGGCACGTTGCTAGGAGATACTGTTCCTTGGAGAAGCCTATGATATTGAGAAGGGCTCCAGGTCAGAGAGGAAGAGAAAAATCTTTAGTCAGGTGGATTGATGTGACTGCTGCAATGGGCTGTTGTGTGTCAGAAAGTATTAGAATGGCATAGGATAGAACAGGATTAAGATCTTTTGTTCACTGGGTTGCTACGAGGTGAGCAACAACAATTATTTTTTTATTTCACATTGAAATGTAGGGATCTAAGTTAAATTTTGTTTTCCATAGAAATAACCAATTTAAACTGATTCATTTTTCATGTATTTTATTCTTTACTTACTAGGTCATTTGTGCTGTGACTCTGTAATATATTGTTTAGGCCTGCTTTAAGGCTGACTAATTAGCTGGATAGGTTTATTTCTCTCTATTATCTATCTATCTATCTATCTATCTATCTATCTATCATCTATCTCTATTAACAATCTGCATTATACAGATGATACAACCCTGCTTGTTGAAACTGAAGAGAACCTGAAGCACCTGCTGCAGAGGGTCAAGGACTGCAGCCTTCAGTATGGACTGAGGCTCAATGTCAAGAAGACAAAGATTCTCACCACTGGATCAATTGG
>NW_006399906.1:2666455-2674057 GCF_000299155.1 Elephantulus edwardii | reverse complement strand
CTTGTTATGCATCAGAGAGTTGGACAATGACTAGGGAGGATAGAAGAGAATTGATGCCTTTAAGCTGTGGTGCTGGAGAAGAGTATTGAATGTACCATGGGCTGCCAAGAAAACAAACAGAATCAACCTGGAAAGTGTTAAACCAGGATACTCCTTGGAGGCAAGGATTCTGGGGCTTTGTCTGACATACTTTTGACATGTTGTAAGGAAAGACAGGTCCTTGGAGAGGTGCATCATGCATGGGTGAAGGGACAGCACAGGAGGGGAAGACCCTCTATGAGGTGGATTGATTCAGTGACTGGGGTAATGGGGATGGGTGTGTCAGAGGCCATGCGATTGGCACAGGATAGAGCATGGTTTAGGGCTGTTGTACATAGGGTCACTAAGAGTTACAAATGACTCGACGGCACATAACAACAACAATATCTATCTATCTATCTATCTATCATCTATCTATCTATCTATCTATCTATCTATCTATCTATCTATCTATCTATCTATCGTCCATCCCTAAACGGGGAGCTCTGATGGCTTAGTCCATAGAGTGTTAAGCTGTTAATCAAAGGCAACATCTATCTGCTAGTATGAATCCCCCAGGAGCTCTGAGGGAGAAAATTGGGTAGTGTCCTGTGCTATTTACAAGCTCAGTTGTAAACAATAGGCTCAAACAAACTGGTTGATAGGCCACATTTGAATCACTTTAGCCTCAACAACAATGAGTGAGAAACAATTACTGTATTGTCTTACTTACAATAAGTTATTAATAAAGATTTATGTCTTGAAAACTTGTGGGACAAATTTTATATTCTTTAAATTATATTCTTATATTCATTAAGTGTCATTTGACTATTCTTTTTTGTTCCTCTATATACATTTATGAAAGCTGTTGTTTACCATCGACTCAGAACTGACCCATACCTGACTCTCCAGTGGGTTTTCAGAGGCAGTTAATCTCATGGGAGGAGACTGCCCATCCTTCTCCTGCAGAACAGCTGGTGGATTTGAACTATGTGCCTTTGGGATTGCAGCACAGCTTTTTGTCACTAATAAGCTAGTTAAATGTCATGAAAAATTTGAAAACTAAATTATAATTTTACTTGAAAATGCTTCATATTAACAGATTAATTAGGGGACAATTATGTTAATAACAGTGAAGGAACTGAGATTTTACTCTTCTTGGAAATGAAGAAGTTAGCCTGAAAACCAGTTGCTGGCCGAAAAGAAAAGACTTTTAGATCCGAGAAAAGCACTTTATCTACCACAACAATAGCAATAGTTAAAAGCACCAACATTTTCTTGTGCTGCTTCCTTAAGTTTCAATTCCCACAGGCAACATGAAAAGTGTAGGGAGGCACCTGTAAATAAAATGAGGTGTATGACAAGAAAGGGACTTTGAACTTAGGAAACTGAATATTTTATACTGAAGAATTAACTCGCCTGTCCTTTTCTCAAAGGGAGATCCTATCATCTTCCAAGTCTATTTGCCATACAAATATCTTTGAAAAGAAAATTTTGGAACAAAGACAGTACATATTTCCACTCACAAGACACACAAAAATTAAAGAAATCCAAAGAGAATTGTCTCACAAGATAACATCTTCGGAACATCGAGTCTTCCTATCCATGAATAACCTGACATACTTAGGGCATTATCAGTAGGGACTAGACCTTGGAAAAAACATGCTGGGAGAAGTGGAAGTTCAGAAAAAGAGAAGAAAACCTTCAACAAGATGAGATGACACAGTGACTATAACAATAGGCCCAAGCATCTAAGATTGGATCTGTTTTACCGAACCTAGCAATGTAATAACAACTCATGAATATGTTAGCTCTATAAATTTATTCTTTATACTTTTAAATGGCTAAAAATTTCTCATAATATTTAAGTTACTTTTATATTCATTGTTTTTAAATAATATTTTTAAATTATATTGTTTAACACATTTTTCTCTTTCATTGCCATTGAGTCAGAACTGACCTATATAATTGACCCTTTTGTGGCATATTGAAGGTATAAAACCACAAGGAAGGAGCTCTTTCTCCCTTGGAATATCTGGCGGATTTTTTGGCTTGACACTGCAAGTCTTGCATTCTTGCATTTTAGCTAACCACTTTTATAACCTCTAAGTATAAATCGTGTGTAGATTCAAGGACCATATGGGGACAGCTATATCTGACTTGTACCAACTCCACAATGGGAATCTGTCCCTATCAACAAAAAACTAATTACTATGAAGCCATTCATGTCTCTCCTATTCCCACAACTCTTTATACTCATCCTGACACAATTTTGCTACTCTACTGGGTCCAAAATCTACTGTGATAGCTCTCAGAGCACATAGAACCGTGTTAGGCAAGTCAAAATGCTATAATTTAGGTTGACAGCAAGATACAATCACTTAGTCACAACAACTTCTGTAATGTGTTCACAGGCACCTCAGCCTTGAGCCTCATAACATTCGGCCAGGGTCACAAAACTCTCAATCCTGACAGTTGGGGCTCTCCAACCCTCACACCTAGTTGTCCAATAATCTTGTGCAAAGGCTTCTAGTTCTGGTTTCATGGGGCAGCAGTTCCAGAGTCTGCTCTGTCTCACGTCAGGTCTCTGATTCTCTGCTGTGGCTGCTACAGCTACAGCTGCTATGGTCTCTGGTCTGACTGGAAGAAGAATCTCTGAACCTAATGTTGCACTCCCTTACTTCTTCTTTGCTAATGGTGAGGTTCTCAAATTCTACTGCTGGATCTGCTTAACTTAGTGGCAAGACTAGTCAATCACCCTGTGGACAAGTCAACCCACCCTATTCACATATTTCCACCCAACCACATTAAAAAGTCAGTCAAAGTTAGGGAAGCCATTTGGAATAATAAACCCTTAACACAATCCCTCTCTAATTGCTCTAAGTGGTTGTTTCTGTGAGCTGTATATGTTCAGTTTGTTTCTTTCATTGTGGCCTTAATTTTTCTTGTAGTTGTGCTGCTTAAGTAACTCTTAACTCATTTCCATCAAGTTGCAACAAAATCATAGCTGACCCTCCAGCAGGCTTCTGAAGTTATACATTACAAAGGAGGAGGTTGCCTATTTTTCTTCTTCAGAGTTGATTAAATAGTAATAACAGCAAACATTCTTGTACGGTGTCCTCAAAGTCTGTTTCTTATGTTCCAATGTAAAATTACATTTCCCCCTAGGTTTCGGTGAAGATACTCATATCATGTAAGGATATTACTTTTAATCATAGTTTTAAAGTGTTTTCTACAAAAAGTGGTTATTAATTTTCTATGTTATTGTAGTTGTGTGTCTTTAAGTCCCCCGCGGCTCATAATGACTCTATGTACAATAGCTCTAAACTCCATTCTCTCCTGAGCCAGTCTCACTGTCTCCAACTCACATAACTCCCTATCTCCATTTACTGTGTCAATTACTTCTTCCAAGGTCTTCCTCTCCTGTGTGTCCCTCCACCCTTCCAAGAATGATGTTCTTCTCCAAGGACTGGTCCCTTTTGGCCACATGCTCAAAGTATGTGAGATGGAGCTTCAAAATCCTTGCCTTTAAGAAGCAGCTTGGTTTCATCTGCCCCAAGACAGACCTGCTTGTTCTCTTGGTGATCCGTGGTATATTGAATACTGTTCTGCAGAACCACAATTCAAAGAAAGACATTGCTGCTTCTTTTGTCATCCTTAGTCATTGCCCAGTTCTCTAATGCATAGTAAGTAATTAGAAGACCATGGCCTTGTTAGGTACACCTTAGTTTCTAGATTTGACATCATTGTTCTTTAGCACTTTGGAGAGGTCCAAACAGCAGGTTTCCCTAAGGCAATCCATCTTTTGATTTCCTGACTGCTTATGATCAAAGTTTGATTGTGGAGCCAACCAAGCTGAAAGTGTTAACAATCTTCATCTCTTCTCTACCTCCATCACGGTGCTGCCAATTGTGGTGGCAGCAGTGGTGAGAATCTTTGTCTTCTGGATGTGAAAGTTAAAAACAGATTTAAGACTACAGTTCTTGTTTCTTGCCAAAACTGAAAAGGAACTGAAGTGTTTGCAAACAAGGATTTTTTTATCAGCATAAAGCAGCTTGTTGATGAGTTTTCTTCCAATCTTGATGCCACATTCTTTCCCATAAAGTCCAGCCTCCCAGATAATCTGTTCCACATACAAATTAAAAACATATGGAGAAAAGATGCATCACTGATACACTCCTTTCCAGATTCTGAACCATGCAGTGTTTCCTTCCTCTGTTCTGAGGACTGCTTCCTGGTCCAAGTATAGATTTTGCATGAGCACAATCAAGTGTTCTGTTCTGGGATTCCCATTCTTCTCAAGGTTAGCCACAATTTGTTGTGATCCACACAGTCAAAAGCCTTTGCATAGTCCATGAACCACAGGCAGACACTCTTCTGATACTCTGTTTTCAGCCAAGATTCATCTGACATTGCCTCTAATGTCTACAATTAGAATCAGCTTGTATTTCTTGTAATTTTCTGTCAATGTATTGTTCCAGTCTGTATTTCTTATTATTTTCTGTCACTGTATTATTCCAGTCATTTTGGATAATCTTTACCCAGATTGTGCTTGCATGTGATATAGTGATATTGTTCAATAAGTTCCATACTCTTTAGAATCACCTTTTTTTTTCTTTCGAATGGGAAGAAATATGAGTCTCTTGCAGTCAGTTGTCAAGGTAGTTGTTCTCCAGATTTCTTGGCAAATGAACACGTCCAAGGCTGCATCTGTTTGTTGAAATATGTCAATTGGTATGCCATCATTTTATGTGGCCTTGTTTTTTACCAAGTCCTTCAGAGGAGCCTGAACTTCCTTCTTCATCACCATTGCCTCTTGCTCATGTGTTGTTTCATGAAATACTTTTGTGTTAGCCAATTCTTTTTGGTACAGTGACTCAGGATACTCCTTCCATCGTCTTTCAATGCTTTCTGGATCAGTGACTATTCTGCTCATAGCATCTTAAACTATTGCAACTTGAGGCTTGAATTTTTCTTCAATTCAATCAGCTTAAGAAATTCTGAACAAGTTCAGTCCTTTTGATTTTCCAGTGTCAGCTCTTGACACATCTCAATACTTTGTTTCCAAGCAAATAAGACAGGATTTTATTTAAAATACTAACATGATAAACACAGCCAGACCATTTTGTTTAGAATTTTTTGTGTCCATGAGTAACATTGGGGTATAAATTTTATTTCTCAAAATATAGTGTGATTTTTTTTTACTTTAATTATCTTTCCATATGGCTTTCCTAGCCATGGTACTTGACTCTGCCATGTGGATGGATGGGACTATGTGAATAGGACATGTTAACCTACCCATTGGCTATCTCACCAATCTACAATAGAGTTGTTAAGTCTCACAAATCTTCAAGGGAATTGTCCAGTCTTGCCAATAAATTTGAGTAATTCTGGCAGCAGAGAGTCTTTATCACCACCAGCAAATGAGAAGCACATGTAGTGATGAGAAATTCTTGCAGCAGTTAGACTTGCAGCAGCAGCAGCCATAGCCAAACCAGCGACCTGACATGAGATGGGACCTTAGGACTGCTACACCATGGACATTGGAGCTAAGAGTCTTTGCCAAAGTTTGCTGGACAACTGGCTGTTGGTGGTCAGAATTTGCAGGACTGAGAACTTTTTGTAACACTGGTCTAAAGCCATGAGGCTCAAGGCTGAGTGCCTGCTAGCACATTTTGGAAGCTGTCCTGACTGTATTCTGCTACTGACCTAGATTATAACATTCTGACTTTCTCAAAATGTTTTTTTTTGGTGCATGTGTGAGCAGGAGAATTGGAGTTGGGATCTAGTAAAGCAGTAATATTGGCGTTGGGGTGAGTAGAAAGAGGTCTGGGAACATGGGGAGCGTGCCTGATCTCGTGGGAATTGGTTTTATGTGGTGAAAAGTTCCACTTTGTGAAGATGGTAAAGTTCAGACACGTCTGTCCTCACATGGCCCTTGCTCTTTTTACATCTTGCTTAGTAGTGTCTGATCCACTTCAGGTTTTGCCCTCATCAGTTCAAAATGTTTCTTATCAAAGATGATTTCCATGCTGCTAAATTGAAGGGCCAACTGTGAGCTTTAGAATATATTTTACTTCCCAGGAGTATGCTATCATGTTTGATCTCTCTCCTCAAGGGAATTTTATCATTTGGATTAAGGATAGCACATACTACTAGTTTTTCTCCTCTCTATCTCTCAGGTTATTCCTTTGATGGGTGTTCTCATTCCTTTGAGTAATGGTTATGTGCCACTGAGTCAAGGATGACACATAACAACCCTGTGATCAATAAACTTGCCCATGTCATATCCTGTGCCATCGTCATCATCTCTGGCACACTTGAGCCTGTTGCTGCAGCCACTGTGCCAGTGACTTTCATTGAGGGGTTTCCTCTCTTTTGCTTACCCTCCAAATTTCCAAGCATGATTTCCCTTTCCAAGGAACAACCTCTCCTAATAAAATGATCAAAATATATGAGACAAAACGTCATCGTCCTTGTCTCCAAGGGACACTCTGGCTGCACTTTTTCCAAGATGTATCTGTTTATTCTATTGGCAGTCCATGAGATATTCAGTACTCTTCTTCAACACCACAGCTCCAAGGCTTCAATTCTTCTGCTCTCATCTCTATTAACTGTCCAGGTCTCAGATGCATAGTTGTTGTTATTGTTGTTAAGTGACGTTGAGTCTCAGGCGACTCATAGCGACCCTATGAAGGAGAGTCCTCGACGCTTGGGTGCCTTTCATCCTCTCTCCAGGTTCACAGGGTTTCCGGAGGCAAGCTATTATGCAAGTGGATGCCACTCCTGCTTCCAAGCTTGTTTTAATCAGGGAGCTCTACCCCACTGTCTGTCTGCATTGGGCAGCCAACCATTAATGCATTTGACACATCAGTGTTACAGTGTTCAGCCTCACAGAAAGCACAAGTTACCGCCGTACGGCAACTTGTACACCAGGGCTATATGACCTAGAGGAATGTCTGAACCAAAACAATGAAAGGCCCAAGGGCCGCGGATTAAAAGTCACCCACCTTTGGCTTGGTAGCATTATTCTGTCCACTGGGCCAGCTGATCTCTCTCTCTATGCCAATGTTATTGTTGTTAAGTGCTGTTGAGTTGTAGGTGACTCATAGCTTGCCTCCGGAAAATTTTGAATTATCCAGGAAGCATCAAAAGAAGATGGAGAAAATACACACAATCACTGCACCAAATAGAATTGGTCAACAATGAAATATCTGAAGAAGTGTTATGCAGATGACACAACCCTGCTTGCTGAAACCAAGGACGTGAAATGCTTGTTGCAGAGGGTCAAGGAGTGCAGCCTTCAGGATGGATTGAGGCTCAATGTCAAGAAGAAAAAGATTCTCACAACTGGGCCAATTGGCAGCATCAGGATGGATGGTGAAGAGATTGAGATATTAACAATTTAGTCTGCTTGGCTCCACAGTCAATACTCTCGGCACCAGTAGCCAGGAAATCAAAAAATGTATTGCGATCTTGGGGTTGGGGAGAGACTGAGTAAGATGGGTTCAATAACGTATACTGCACTGAAACAGAGGAGGGAGAAAACGGTTTAAAAGAGATATGTGATTAGGTATTTCTGTC
>NW_006399906.1:2649552-2662195 GCF_000299155.1 Elephantulus edwardii | reverse complement strand
GACATCATGCTTGGTAGGGTGGAGGGACAGCGCAGGAGAGGAAAGCCCTCTGTGAGGTGGATTGATTCAATGACTGGGATAATCGGGATGGGAGTGTCAGAGACAGTGTGATTGGCACAGGACAGAGCAGAGTTTAAGGCTGTTGTACATAGGGGCGCTACGAGTCGCAAGTGACTAGACGGCACATTAACAACAACCACCACCACAGCAACCTTATGATCAAGTGCCAATGGTAATGAAGGTAGAAGGTGAAGCTGCACTGAAGGCAATGGCAAAAAATAAGGCCCCAGGAATCAATGGATGCCAATTGATATGTCTCTACTTACAGATGGTGCCCTGGATGTGCTCACCAGTCTATGCCAGGAAATTTGGAGGACAGCTGCCTGGTTGACTGACAGAAAGAGACCCATATTTGTTCCCATTCCCAGGAAAGGTGATCCATCATAATGTGGAAGTTACTTACAATCTCATTGATATCACATGCAACAAAATATTGCTGAATAGCACCCAAAAACTATTAGAACAGTACATAGGCAGAGAACTGCCAGAAATTCAAGCTGGGTTTAGAAGAGGTTGTGGCATGAGGGATATTGTTTCTGATATCATATGGTTCCTATCTGAAAGCAGAGAATACCAGAAGAATGTCTATTTATGCTTTATTGACTATGCAAAATATTTGAATGTGTGGATTTTAACAAATTATGGCTAACATTGGAAGAATGTGAATCCCACACTTTATTGTGTTCATGTGAAACCTACCAAGAGTCTGTTGTGTGAACATAGCAAGGGAGAATTGCATAGTTAAAATTAAGAAAGTTATGTCATGATAGAACACTATATAGCATGCAGGAGCAATGATCTGATAAATTATTACCTAATTTGGGAGGGACTGGAGAGCATTATGCTAAGTGAACTAACTCAACCCCATAAGGACAAATATTACATAAAACTATTATTGTAGAAATAGATAACTAGTAAAATGTGTATGAGGATTTTGTGGGCAGGTAGTGGAGGAGCACAAGGGCGAGGATGGGTATGGGGAGCATAATCATATAGTCACACAGTTTGATGGATCGATGGGTGGGTTAAGGAAATGGGAAAGATTTGGTGTGGAAAACAATGTATACAGAATTTGTAAGTAAACCAGAATAAAAGGTGTATGATTTTTTTTAAGAAAGTTGTGTCAAAAAACCCACGATGCGTCAGAGATGTATCCTCTCTCCATACCTCTTCAATCTGTATGATGAACACATTAGTAAAACTGGTTTCTATGAAGAAGAATTTGGCATCATTATTGGAGGAAGACTCCAGTAACAACCTATGTTACACAGATGACACAAATTTTCTTGCTGAAAGTGAAAAAGACTTGAAGCACTTGCTTCAAAGGATCCAAAGCCTTCAATATGGATTATATTTCAGCATCAAGGGAACAAAAGTCCTCACCACTAGGCCAAAAGGCAGCATCATGATAGATGGAGAAAAGATTAAAGTTTTTCAATTGCATAGTACAAATTGATCAATGCCTCAAACTTGTTTTTGTGATGGTTTTTAAATTCAGGTGGGATAGACTCAAGTGTGCATTTATGTTCTTGGGATTTTTTAAAAAAAATTTCCTTTATCTCTAATTGGAATTTGCACATAAATATTTGATGATCTTTTTTTTCCACAGTCAATTCCTGACATGGTTTACTGATTCCTCTGTAGTCCATCAGGTGAAGACCATATAGAAAGCCACCATTTGTGTTTTTTGGTAAAAGGTATTTGCAAAGAATAAATCATTGATTATGCAGCCTCCCCTGGGAAACTCTTGTAGAATAAATGGAGGAGAAGATGCCCTAAGGCACAAGAAGTCAATCCTGGAGCAGAAGTTCAAAACTCCTCAAGTCAAGAGTTACTGCCCACAGGGGAAGAAACTGGCAGCAATTTGAGGCATTAGGAATCACAGAAGCCCAGGAAGATTGATTTATAGGCCATCACATCAAGGGCTGGAAATGGGAGATTGTTGGTGAAAGGAGTAGGTGGGAGTAGATGTAAATGCTGGTGGAGCAGAGAAAGGCATGGCTCAAAACACACCTGGCAAGGGCGGGGACAACACAGAATCTATTGCTTTTTTTCTACTACTGGGAAGTATCTTTAATCTGATCTTCTCTATAAAATGCTTGTCTGACAGATAATGTTCTAAATCTGAACAATCTAAGACATACTAGGAAGAAGGATTGGCCATCTACTTTTGAAATAGCAAGCCTTTGAAAACCCTATGTACAACAGAGGACACCTAGACTAGCAGATATGACAACTTAGGCTGAGCCCTCAAGTATGGAAACACATAGGAGGAGGAATAGCAGTAAGACACTAGTGACTAGAATATAAGAACCATGAATGTAGGAAAATTCGATATTGTTAAGAAGGAAATGGAATGCATAAATATGGACATACTAGGTATTGGCGAAATGAGATGGACTGGCATGGGCCATTTTGAGTCAGAGGAACACATGATCTACTATGCTGGAGACAAAAAGGTGAGGAAAAATGGGGTTGCTTTATTAGTTTAAAAAAATTCTTTCTAGATCCATCTTGAAATACAATGTTGTGACAGGGTATTATCCATATGCATACAAAGAAGTCCAGTGAATAACACCGTCATTCAAGTACAAGCACCAGCAACCAGAGCCACAATGGACTTGATCATAGTGGAGATTTTTAGGATGATGAGGGGTAGGGCAAGGATTTTATCACTTGTTCATTGTTGCTATATTGTAATCAACTCACCAGCTCCTAAAAAATACCTGTAGAGTTTCTTTGGGGTTTGGATTTAGGGTCTTTCTCTAGGGATTATTTTTGTTTGCTTCTTTCAAAGACTGGGAACTACCTACCTTAATATTTTAAAAACAATTACCAGCAACAGAAACTATGCAAATAGTGTAGATTTAGGTGCTAAACTCACGTAAATGTCATTTAGTGGCTATCCATATTCACGAGAGTCCAAATTAACAATAGAAAACAAAAACCAAGCTCGAAATTTTCTCTTGCTCTCTGCCTTCTTAGTTCCTCCTTTAGAAACATTTGTAACCACCCAGAGACCTCAGTTGTTGTGTTGTGGTGTATTTTTTTTTTATGAAGTGTTCATTCTGCTCCAACTCTCCAGTATTCATTAGGTCAGAGTTTTCTACGTATTCTTTATTATGAAAATGATAAGCTATGGGGATTAAAATATCCTCCACCATACTAGCTATATCAAGGTTTCTTTCTTTAGTGATAGATAAAGCAAGTTTAGCTTGCAAAAGATTTTTATCAACGCCAGAGGATTTGGTAAAACACAGATTGCTGGGCCTCAGTCCTTGATTTTCTGATCTGCTAGGCAGACTTGAATATGGATTGCATCTAAGAAACACTAAGAAAAAGATCCTCATCCCTGGGCCACTAAGCAGCATCATGATAGATGGAGAAAAGATTAAGGTTTTTAACAATTTCTGCTTGCTCATATATAAAATCAATATCCTTAGCACCAACAGTCAGGAAATCAAAAGATGAGTTGTGCTGGGAAAATCTGCTGTCAAGGACCTCTACAGAGTGCAAAAACACAATGATACCCATCTAGAGAGGTACATCTGATCCAGGCTATGCTCTTCTTAATTCCTTGCTATGCATCTGAGAGCTGGACAATGGATAAGGAACAGAAGAATTGTTCTTTTGAGTTGTTCTCAATACTGGAGAACAGTATTCAACATACACCATGGACTGCCAAGAAAATAAATAGGTCTGTCCTAGAGAGGGTGAGACCAGGTTTCTCTTCAGAGGCAAGGATTTTGAAGCTCTGTCTCACATACTTTGGGCATGTTGGCAGGAGGGACCAATCCCTGGAGAAGGGCATCATACCCGGAGAGTAGAGGTTCAGCATAGGAAAGGAAGACATAGTGGATAAAATGGTTTGGCCCAGTGACTGTGGCAACGGGGTCAGGTGCACCAGAAATGATCAGGCTGGATCAGGATAGGGCAAGGTTCAGAGTCATTATTTACAGGATGGCTATGAGTTGCAGGCTACTCAACAGCACATAGCAACAACAGATACAAAGTGAGTAAAGTGAAAACCAACAATTTGTACTTGTAACAAGTTCCAGATGGATGTTGATGTCATTGATCTGATGATCAAACTTCAAGAACCACTCCTAAAAACAGAAGTTTGCAAAGGGCCTTTTTCTGTGAAGGACGAGAAAGTAAATATTTTTGGCTAAACAAATGGTTTGCCCAAAATGAAACATAAAAATATTCAGTGGTCCGCATTTGGCCCCAGGGGTCATACATAGTTCCTACTTTGTTTCTGGCTGCAGCTTTCCTGAGGGGCACAGTTCATCACTTAAAAACACTTTAATGATGTTTAGATGTCACATAGCAGAAATCTTTCAGGACTTCCATTTTACCAAGTGGTCAGAGTGTGAAAGCCATGTATTTAAACTTTCCATTTGTACTTGTTTGACAAAACAAAGTTCTTCTAGCAAATCTGAGCTCTCCTGCACGCCTAGGATATTAGAAGTTCTTCAGAACTGATCCTGGTTTTTCTACCTAAGGAGCTCTGGTGGTGTCCTTAGCAAGGAGTTGCATCTTTAACCTAAATGTCCTTTCTTTGGTGGATCTCATCTACCAGCTGCTCTGAGGGAGAAAGCTGGGCAGGTTCTTCCTGTTATGATTAACAGCCCCTGATGGAGAATCAGCTAAGAGTTGGAAGTGATTTGACGGCATGGAGTTTGAGGGTTTGTTCCCACCCCCCTCTTACTTCCTAGTAGAACCTTCTCCACTTCCAGCTGCCTCTAGATAACACATTGTTGTGTGCCATTAAGTAAATCCTAACTTATAAGTGACCCTACAGGACAGGATAGATTTGTCCTATGTTGCTGTTAGGTGTTGCTGAGTCTTGTAAGCCTCACAGCCACCCTATGAAAGGATCAGACCCTGTTCTATCCTGTACCATCCTCACAATTTCCAACACCCTCAAGACCATTGCTGCAGTCGCTGTGTCAATCCGTCTCATGGACAGTCTTCCTATCCCTCACCATCCCTCTACCTTCCCAAGCATGATTTCCCTCTCCAAGGAATATCTTCTCCTAGCAACTTGCCCAAAGTATGTAAGAACTGTCCCATTCAAAACTGCAAATCTTTATGAATGCACTATGATGTCTTTTCCCCTCCCGTGTATGGTGGTGAGTTTACCTGCTGACCATCTGATTAGTAGTTAACCACTGTCTCACCAGTGCTTCTTTCAGTTACCCCATGTCTTTGCGTGTATTAGCTGCCAACTCCTTCTCATCCACGATTTCCCAGGTGGTCCTCTCTACAGGCAAAACACAACCTAATTGCTGTAAAGTCCAAGCCAACTCATAGCTGATCCTCCAGGGGGTTTTCTGACAGTGTAAATCACGCAGGAGGAGACTGCCCATCATTCTCCAGTGGAGACACTAGTGGATTCAAAATGCCAGATGGGCCTCTAGCGTTTGGTTAGCATTGAAACTCCCTAGAATATGCCGCCAGAGATCCCTTTAGTAAACTACTAGTCCTTGTTTAACTCAGTTAGAAGCTCTTTCCCAAATCTGCTACTCTGTCAATGTGGTCAATCTGTCAATGGCCGTTATGACACTAACCACACTCTGCCTTAGTTTTCAAGAATGCTTCCTTGCTAGGCTGTGAGCAGCTTGAGGGGAGGAGTGCACTTATCTTTAAATCCCTAGCGCCTGTCACACAGTTGTTACTCAAGAAATGTTTTATTTATTTATTTTTAAATAATTCAAGAAGTGGTTAAGTAAAAGTGTGATTGTTTAGGAAACATGATTTTAAACAATATTCTTTTAAACTCTCCACAAGCTTGCCATAAATCCCATTGAGGTTTTCATTTTATCTCAATAATCTCTAGCTAAATTAGAACCTCCTGAACACAAGCTTGTTTACTGTTTTGGGTTCATGAAACCCACAGAAAGCCCTAGTGAAATGCACAAGGACAGACCATGGCTTATATCACACTCAGCCTGCACAAGGGAGGCCGCCATTTATTGTCTCTAAAAGAAAACCAAAGACACAATGTTTTTGTTTCTCTTTTATTGCAACCCATTGCAAGGTCAAAAGATTCACGGAAATATAGAAACTACAAACCGGGTGAATTTTCTTTATCCACTCAAAAGGACATTAAAGACAAAGGACCAGAATTTTCCACTACAGCAATATATTTCATAGTCTTTATTCTGAAAATACTGTTGACATTTTGGAGAGGATAAAAAGGCCTGCATTAAATGTGCTCACATGTATTTATGACATCCTAAGCAAGAAAAGAAACTATATTGCCCAGAAAAAAAAAAGTATTTTAAGCCTCTTTTCAAAGCATCTAATGAGAACACATTCCACAATCACCACAGGCTCACTCAAGGTGATGCTTTTTCTGGTTGTTTTCGGAGATTAATGCTTTGAGGCTGGATAGTATATTTCTACAGATTTCTACGAATGAACCAAAGCAGTTTTCCAAGATATGTTATGTTGCATCAGGCTTTCTGGATTAGTCAACATTTTAAAGAAGAAGTGCAATCCCCCCACCCCCTCCCCCCAAAGCTAAAGCATGTTAGAGTGCTGTACTTTAGATCCAAACAATGCGACATTTAAAAAACCAATTATACACTTGCAAAAACCATTTGACAACCAAACTATAACACTCCAAAGATTATTACAACTTTGAACTGAAATGGCACCATCTGAATTAGAGATGGGTCACTCATCTTTTGTCTTTTTTTTTTTACTATTTAAAATATAGTGTGACATATATAAAATTAAACTTTTGCTTACTCACTCAAGCTACTATTACTATACATACTGTCTTATAAATTAGTTTTGGATTAAAAATCAGCTAAAATATTGTGAAGGAAAATATTTCACTGGTGGGGAGGCAAATATGAAGACAATACAGTTCATTGTTTACGAAGAAATACAATTTATCAAGGATAAATAGCTTCTTTCTTACACAAATTTTATTCCTTTCAAATTAATAACACATTTAGTTATGGAAAAAAATACCCTTGGTTCTTGTCAACTAGATTTTCCTAACTGATTTGAATTAAAAACAAAAAATGCCACATCAGAAACATGTTGACATAATCAAAGGAAACAGTTGTTTACAAAAAACGGAGTCATTATAAATACGTGAATGGCATTTCAATGTAAATCTATCTGTTGTTTTGTATAGTTAGCATTATTTTAGCAATATTGGGACTCACAGAAAATTAAACTCAAAGTTTATCACTTAAAGACCAAATAATAGTTATGAGCACATTAGGGGAGAATAAATAGCAAACTCACAACTCAAGGCTTTGTTTCTAGCTCTACTGTGAAAGATAATCACTCTTTAGCTTAAAAATGTTTCCTGCTGTCTTATTATAAATGTAGACAGAGGAAAGGTTATTTGAGCCTCAGTCCCTACTAAGAGTTAATTGTAAAGATGTGCGAAATCAAAATATATATCAATTTACTGATAGGTACTGCCTTAATACAAAGCTGGCAATCTTTAATTAAGCAGAGAGTGCTTATTTCTGACAAGTATCAAGAGAATTTTTAATGAACAGATTTTCTGTTTTTCTTGTTAACCCACATATTAGCCAGCAATAGATCTTTGCAGTAGCATAAGAACTATTAAAAAAATGGTAACATGCAACTATCTCAATAACCTGTTCTAAAACTCAAAGCAAAGCACAACAAACAAAATCAATAGAAGATTGTCTGTTTAGATCTCACTCATTAATCTTCTCTTAGTATTAACCTTCTACTCTCAAAGATATGCTTTCATAATTAACAAAATAATTAAATGATTTGCAGGAGTTTTGTTTTGTTGTTTTCATGGTGTTTTTGTGTTTGTTTTTTTTTAATTCTCCTTCACTAGCTGCATACCAACAAAATTCACTGATAGCTCCAATGCAGAAAATACTAAGATTAGCTCCAACTTCCATTAAAATGTATGTATCTTGACTAGTTTTTTTATCCACAAAATAAAAACGAATGCTGTATTAACTTAAAATCTAACTAAAATGTTTAATACTCAACAGAATGCATTTGTGGAATAATGAATAATTAACTTTTATGAGCTGGCCAGGAGAGTTGAGATTGTTTCTCCATATAAAAAATTTAAAAAGGCTTTATTCTTTCTAGTTGCTAAGTCACCCACCAGATAGCAAGTCGGGCACCTGTGGATACACCATGTTAGGCACAGCCGTGATGAATAAAACATCCCCTTAGTGGCCCAGAGGAGGGCCTGTCAAGAAATTATCTCGAAAGCAACCGTCCTGGTGTGTGTGTACATGCACTTGCAAGCACTCATGTCTGTGAGACTGTGAGTGCCTGCACGCGTGTGTGTGCTTGGAATTTTTCAAGTACTGGTTTCTAGGCTCCTCATCAATGCAATATCAGTGCCTAGTCATAACCAGTGGAAGTCCACAAGTCTATCACCTCAAAAAAGAAGGCTGTTTTCTTTTTGGGTGTCTCTAGTGGCAGTAATTAGAAGCTTGAAATAATGCATCCATACTTTGACTCTATATTTTTAAAAAATTAAGCCTTCATATTTAAAACCAAAAGGTCCATGGCTTCCAAATGCTTTAGTTTTGGAAAAGAAAATCAAACTGGCTCACTTGGGAACAAGTAACAATTATGTTTATGCTATGCAGTATGCAAACGAGACACAAATATACACACATTCAGGTACACACGCAAACAGTTAACAGTTAAAACCTTCCCAAGAGATTACCCACTCCTAATCTATAATTCCTCTCTGAATGATCAGAGATTACCCCTGTGGGGAGGAGCATTAGGAGGAGGCAGCAGACATGTTGGGGGTCCAGCCCATCTGGTAGGCCCGCTCCAAGGTCCTCTTGCAGTCCTGCAGGACGGTACTGAAGGTGATGTGGGGGTACTGCTGCACCAGCTGTTCCACCGTTACTTCATTAACCTGCAACCAAAGCAGAGCCGTCGTCATACACAGGGACCACCAAGATGCCTCAGGTGTTTTGCTCACTGGCACGCTACTTACCACCAGGGGCCTCGCTTCATCCCTTCTAAGTTGCATGAGGAAGTTCTTTGTGACAAGTGCCCCTTTCTGTCTTATCTCTCTTGGTTCTGAGCACTATCTTCACCCTCAGGGATCTCTTTCAAAATATATGATCTCAAGAAAGTAGATGTGTTTTCTATTAGCTACATAATCGTGACTTGTCAAGATCTTAACAACATTCACAGGAAAACTGAGTGCGTGGGAGGTGTGGCGGCAATAAGATAGTGCTCTAACATGCATTTGACTTTGTCATCAACTGACAGCATTTTTAGGACAAAAATTGTAGAATGCTATCTATCAGGAGTTTAGCTACAAGTGTTGGGGGGAAACTGTTTATTTTTCTTCCCTTCAATGTTAAGGTATTGCAAACTTCAAGTCCCTTTGTGGAAAAGGTTGAGATGTGAGGAATCAATAATTAAAACATACATGGCTGGCAGGTCAGGGATGGCCCCAGTAGACCTTAACCATCAAAGATACCACCTTGATTCTTGATTAGACAAGGCAATCAGACAGGCCTAATTAAAACTAACACCTTTACAATTGCTGTGCTGTGAAGGGATTAATTTGTCAATTATTTTTAAGCTGATTGCAGTTCATATCACAGAAGTAGACAGCTTTCTTCATCCTTTAGATAAATAAATGATTAACCTAAGAACTACAACTTTTAGGTAGCTTTATTTAAAATCTTTATTGAACACCTGGGCATTTTCAAATACATCAATATTTCATTTATACTTTGTAAAAGAAAGGTACTTGTGAATCACATTTTTGTGCTATCTCTTGGTGTCCATTACTGGAAAAGAGCAAGAGCACCAGGAAAAACCTGTAACTACAGCAAACCCTTGATGTTTCCTCTGAAAGCCTGCTTAGAGGAATGTCGTCCATGAGGTTCAACTGTTTGCACTATCCTGAGTAACACAGTATCTTCTGGGTGATCTGAGAAACGGCACTGTGTATGGATCTTTTTAATTGAAAGTTGATATTTCCACCTTGTATGGATACTTGCTCTTTTGTCAGGCAGATGATTCTTTTTTTTGATCTATGCATGATGTATAAAATCTTGCTTTCAAAAGTAATAAAGAGAAACTTCTTGAAGAAAACCCAAACAACTATTAAGCAAATTACAGTTAAGGATACAGATTAATGGGGCTGAGATTATTTTAAAGAACATAATTTTTAAGTTCTCAAACAAGCTTATGCTCTATGTCTTGTTTGAGTTGGGCAGCTTGTTACAATACACTTAGGAGACAATTTGTGATGTAGCCCTGCCTGCTTCTCTAGTATAGTTTGGCATCACCCAGCCACCCTGCCAATCAAGCTGCCCAAATTCTTTATAAAGCCTCAAAGTCTTTGCACATGCAAGTTTGCCTGGAATACTTTTTAATACATTTCCTCATAATAACTCCTCCTTATTCCTGTGTTTACAGGCTTAAATGCTGTTTCTCCGGGGAACTTTGAGTACTGCCCCATCTCCTCATAATTAAGTAAAGGGTGCAGGCCATTCACTCCTTTGGCATTACCTGCTCTTCTGTCATAGAATTTACTATAATATAGTATTATACATATTTATAATTTTATTTTATTAATTTTAATGAACATTTACAGAGATTTTGGATTTCCATTCATTCACTGTTGCATTTTTCTCCCTGCCCACCTCTCTGCCCCAGTTCACCCTTCTCTTTGAAAAGTAAAAGATAAATTCCTTCATTGGTATACAATCCCCCCGCCCCAGGTACACCCCACTATGCAACCTTCATTCTGGACTCTTGTGCTTGCAAATTTCATATACATTTTGTTTCACACTATTCTTTATTCGCATTGTATTTCATACAATCTTTCCCATGCATTATGTTTTATTAAATCAATCACCATTGGACTATGGCCATCATTACCCTGTCTTTTCAGGTACCCACCGGATCTTTCCCATTTCCTTCACCCCCTCCCTCTATCCACTAAATTGTGCAACACTGTGGTTTCGCCTCCTACCCATTCCCACCCTTTTGCCCCCACTCCTTTCCTCCCTTGGGAACATGTTTTACTTAGTTATCCTCCTATTTTCATAGTAATGGTCTACACCAGTATTTGTTCTTATGAGACTAAGTTAGTTCACACAGCATAATGCTCTCCAGTCTCTCCCAAGTTGAGTAGTATTTTTTAAAAAATCATTGCTCCTAAGTTCTGTATAGTATTCCACTGTGTGAATGTACCACAATTTCTCAATCCATTTGATTGTGGTTGGGCATTTGGGCTATTTCCATGTTCTTATGATGTTGAATAATGCTGATATGAACACTGTCATACAAATTTCCATTTGTGTCTCAGTTCTAATTCCCTTGGGATATACTCCTAGTAGTGGAATAGCTGGGTCATAGTACTATATTTTTAAGTTAGATTGTAATCGCTTTGTTTGATGGCTAATTGCTTTCTGCTCCAACTGAAGATGCATAAAAGCTTTAAGCATTTTCATCTCCATGAGGCAGGCATAGACACTAGTGAATGAAACCATAACTAACTATATGTGATGAATGAAACTATAACTAACTATACATGAAAAGGGAAATCCAGGGGCAAGGCAAAGTCAGACAAGAACATACTGATCAGGAAGACCAGCAATTTCCTGAGAAAATGATATCTGAGTTCAGTCAGTTCAAGTGTCCTCTTGTTCAGAGAAACCTTCTCTAAGGAGTCCTACTATGTCTTCACAAGACTGTGTCCGCCAACTCTTCTCTGTGTACCCATGAGCACTCTACAAGTGTGTCTTCTATTTAAGTCAGAGAGTTGTGCACTGGTATGAACTGGCTCAGTCATGGCTGATGCAATAAAATAAAAATAAAAAGCAATGACAAAAACACAGACCCAAATTCATAAAACATGAGTATTGTGGAATGGTCATCAAAATGGGGAAAATTATGGTTCAAAGTCAGAGGTGGGATACACAGAAACAGCACAGTAAGCTCTTCTAGGAGCCTGATGTGGGGGAATTATTTCTTATCAAAACTGAGAAAAAAAGCACACAAAGTGATGTAGCTAGACTCCGTCTTTGAGCTGGACTCTTTCTAACTGTGCCTGTCAAAGGATTTGATTGCAAAGCAACACATGTACTTCCCCTGGTTTCTGAGTTGGAGGATACTTCTAGCAGGGCTCCGATTTACCCTTTTTCTCATCCTTGTTATTGTTCTGGTACACTCATAATTTATCATCTAATGAAGAAAAGACTGAACGGGGTAAAACCAGTCTGAAACTCGGATTTTAGTCTCTCTCTCTGCATTAAAGCTCTGTGGTGTTTTAGAGGGCAGTGTGTTGTGCTGCTAATCAAAAGCCCTTGGATCTCTGGGTTCAAACCCAACGGCTCTGTGAGAGAAGGGTGAGCAGATTTTTCCCATTACAATTGAGTCTCAGAAACCCAATAGAGGGTCATTAAAAGTTCTAATCAACTAAATGAAAGTGAGAGGTTTTTTGTTGTTGCTGCTGTTTGGTCCAGTCAAGAAGACAAAGATTCTCACCACTGGACCAATTGGCAGCGTCAGGATGGATGGCGAAGAGATTGAGATTGTTCACAGCTTCAGTTTGCTCGGCTCC
>NW_006399906.1:2602435-2648062 GCF_000299155.1 Elephantulus edwardii | reverse complement strand
AGGCATCAATTCTCCTTCTATCTTCCCTAGTCATTTTCCAACTCTCTGATGCATAACAAGTGATTACAAAGACCATAGCCTGTATCAGACACACTTTAGTCTCCAGAGTGATACCACTGCTCTTCAGTACCCTGGAGAGATCCCTAACAGTAGACTTTCCCATCACAATACATTTTTTTTTATTTCCTGGCTGCTGGTGCCAAGAGTGTTGACCATGGAGCCAAGCAGACTAAAGTTGTTAACAATCTCAATCTCTTCACTCTCCATCCTGATACTGCCAATTGGTCCAGTGGTGAGAATATTTGTCTTCTTGACATTGAGCCTCAGTCCAAACTAAAGGCTGCAGTGCTTGACCTTCTGCAGCAAGCGCATCAGGTCCTCCTCAGTTTCAGCAAGCAGGGTTGTGTCATCTGCATAACACAGATTGTTACTAGATCTTCCACCAATCCTGACACCACACTTCTCCTCATAGAGCCCAGCCTCTCGGATAAACTGTTCTGTATACAGGTTGAAAAGGTATGGAGATAGGACACATCCCTGGCATACACCTTTCCCAATTTTGAGCCATGCAGTGTTTCTCTGCTCCTTTCAGACGACTGCCTCTTGGTCCAAGTATAGGTTTCGCATTAGTAAGATCAAGTGTTCTGGGATTCCCATTCTTCTCAGAGTCAGCCACAGTTGTTATGATCCACACAGTCAAACGCCTTTGCATAATCAATGAAACACAGATAGACATTCCTCTGGTATTCCCCGCTTTCAGGTAAGCCCCATATAACATCAGCTAAAATATCCCTAATACCACGACCCCTTCTAAACCCAGCCTGGACTTCTGGCAGTTCTCTGTTGAGGTGCTGTTTCAGTCATTTTTGGATAATCTTCAGTAGAATCTTGCTTGCATGTGATATCAATGATATTGTTTCCACACTCTGTTGAGTCACCCTTCTTTGGAATGGGAACAAATACAGATCTCTTCCAGACAGTTGGCCAAGTGGTTGTTCTCCAGATTTCTTGGCACAACTTGGTGAGCACATCCAGAGCAGCATCTGTTAGCTGAAATACCTCAATTGGCATACCATCTATCCCTGGGGCCTTGTTTTTTGCCATTTCCTTCAAAGCAGCTTGAAATTCTTCCTTCATCACCACAGTCTCTTGCTCATGTTATTTCATTAAATTCTTCTGTGTCTGCCAATTCCTTTCGGTACAGTGACTCAGTATAGTCTTTCCATCTTCTTTTAATACTTCCTGGATCATTTAATATTCTTCCTAAAGCATCCCTTATTATAGCAAATCAAGGTTTGAATTTGTTCTTCAGTTCCCTGAGCTTAAGAAATGCTGAACGAGTTGGTCCTTTTGATTTCCCCTCTCCAGCTCCTTGCACATTTCATTGCAATATTTTGCTTTGTCATCCTATGTTGCCTTTTAGGATCTGGATCTGTTCAGATCTTTAGTATCTTGAATTCTTCCTTGTGCTTTGGCTTCTCTGTGCTCCAGTGCAATATTCAGAGTTTCTTCAGACATCCATTTTGGTCGTTTTTTTCTCTAATTAATTAGATATTCAAAAAGCCTAATAAATCCTCTAGAGTGAGTGTTAACCAACATTGTTCCACTTTTGATATATTTCAAAAATAAAACCTTAGTTTTATCATGCTCAAAATATTTATAGAGATAGCTGTTGTTGTCAAGTGCTGTAGAATTGAGCAAAACTCATAGCAACTCTGTGAACAAAAGATCTGAACCCTGTCATACCCTGTGCCATCTATATTATTTCTGATACAATTACACCAATTGTGGGAGACACGTTATTAATTCACCTCATTGAGGGTCTTCTGCACTTTCACTGACCGTCCATCTTTCCAAGCATCATGTTCCTCTCCAAGAAATACATGCTTTTAACAATATGCTCCTAGTATGTGAGACGAAGCATTGCCATCCTTGCATCCAAGCAGCACTCTGGTTATACTTTCTCCAAGACATAATTGTTGTTTGGCTGTTCTTTCATCACTCTTTCTCCAACACCACAACTCAATGGTATCTATTCTTCTCCTGCCATCCTTATTCACTGTCCAATTATCAGATAAACAGCAGGTGACTGGAATGACTACAGCTTAAAACAGGTTCACCTTACTTATTAAATGTCATCAATGTTCTCCAGGACTTTGGAGAGGTTTCTGACAACAGACTTTCCTTATGCTATATATCTCCAGATCTCTTGACTGCTGATACCAAGTGTGTTGACTGTAAACCCAAGTAAGATAAAAGAATTGATAATTTTAATCTTTCCTCCATCTATCATGATGTTGTCTATTGGTCCAGTGGTGAGGATTTTTGTTTTCTTGATGTTGAGATGTAATCCATACTCAAGTTCTTGATCCCCCATAGTAAGCATCTCAAGTACTCTTTGTGTTCAACAAGCAAGACTGTGTCATCTGCACAAAGCATGTTATTGATGTGTTCATGTAGAAAAAGAATCTATCTTACAGCTTCCTGGAGAAGGAGACTCTAGAATTTCCCTTAGTGACAGTCCAGAGAGCTCTGGAGGCTTAAAAGAGCTGTGCTGCCAACCCAAAGGAATGATTTGAAAGCCCAGCTACTCTGCAGGTGAAAAATGGATAATCTCCTCTCATGCAATTTACTGCCTCTGGAAAACCACCGGAGGCTCTGCCATGATTAACTCCCAACTCGACAGAAGATAACAGGAGATCTTAAATATTCACTGTTAGGAAATTCTCCTTTTTCTTCATCCGCTGTTTCCTAGATTGTTGTTAGTTTAAAACTACCTCTCTTGTGCTATAAAAACAAATCAACAAAGAGACTCCTGTGAACATGCAGGTATCACTGAAGAGGGAGTTGAAGGCATTTGACTAGAAAGAAAATTCTCAGAAAATCTGTATGGTTTTGCAAAAACAATAAACACATTCTGAGCCACTTACTATGCAAGGACAACAGAAAATCTTTAGAGCCACCATAAAGACTAGACAGTCTTCTGTGGCATATCGTTCCCAATGTGCACACAGGTCTATGCAAAATAGTCTACCTGGTGTTGACAGGCAATTTATTTTGGAGGGCAAAATTTTTAAAAAGGAAAAATATCTCTCTGAGATAACTGTTTTCCAAGAAGAGATATACAACTCACCTTAAGCAAACTTGAAACATGAAGATATGGTATTATGAAGTACATAAATTACAGTGTAATTGTTCACTTTAATAAAGACTTTCATAGTAGGGCTTATTTATTTTGCCAGCTCTCTTAATATATTTTATATACCCTGTGGATTTACCAAAATTCACTTTACCAGAATCTATTGCATAAAGTAAGCTGCACCTGCAGTTGGGAATATAAATGAAGGTGTGTTATTTCTCTGGCTTTCACAGGTTATAGGCAGGGATAGACACTAATTTGGCTTTTTGTAGCAATGTGAATAATGGCACCAGTAATCCTCTGTGAATATGTGAGACTTGTGAACAATTCCTTTGCTAACTGTGCCTTGCAAATTCTAGAAACAAAGCAGTGGTGGAAATGCAAATATCCCACAGCAGAGCTTTGTTGGGTGGAAGTTATTTAGGGGAACTGTATGAGCTTCCACGAGGGAAGGTTATATCTTTTACTTACAGTGTCTCCTGGCGACGTAGTGTGACAAATTTTATATGAAAGTCATGTTCATTTAGCCCTCAGAAGTACAAATCACGTTTACCTCTTTGTATAGACTCCATAAGTACTTTGGTGCCTTGGAGAAGGAGTTCAGTGTAAGACACCAGGAGAGTCCAAATCATTTTAAATTGTTACGCCTACATACACATTTCTACAGACATTTTGTCATGCTCAACTCCACTTGCTAGAATGAAAAGAACCATTCTCTGTTCCAACTCATAAAATGGATGTAATACAAAAAGAAATATAAAAATGAACTTCTTTTTTTAAAAAAAATTTCCCCATGATTCCTGATTTTCTGTATTCAATTTCTTTTCCTCTCACTGAAAACGATCAATGGCAACTCCTATATTACACATGAGATTTGAAAAATGCCGTGTATCTTCCTGAAGAAATCTGTGGCAGTATCATTTGAAGAAATTACTGTGATTAAAGGGAAGGAAAGCACGCAGCACAGAGTGGATTCCACCCCTCCCAAATATATAAGAAAGATTGGATTTCATAGTTCTCTCCAAAGACTGCATAACCATAATTTACATTTTCAAAATTATTATAGCTCTTTTAAAGGTAGTAGCAATTTGTCTGGCATTTTAATCTATTTTGAGTTAACATCTATTAGCACTTTTTGAAAATGTGAGGCAAATTGGTATGCTAATTAGGGTAAATCACACCACAGTTTCATCATATTGCTGCTGTTACTAAGGAAGGGTGAAGAGAGAACCCTCATCGTTTCAGAGACTGGGTAACCAATGTTGGGGACCATCACGTTATTTCATCACTCTCAACAGTAGTTTTCCCAGAAAGTTCCAAAATTCAGTACGAGCCACAGCCTGGATTATCTTCTTCAACGTTGCTGCAGAATCCATTTACATGAAGTGAATCTCATCTCTTCCTTGACCCATGAATTAGGACATACTTCTTACACAAGGGGGCCTGGTAGATGCTTGATACCTGAGTATATTTAAACCACACTTAAGATTATCCTACATCACTTGAAAAAAAACACACAAAACAAAAACCTCAAACAAACAGAAAAAAAGTTTTTCTACAAAATTAAAATAGCTGCTTAAAATAGCAATAATAGTGAAGGGTATTATATTATTGCAAGACTATACATTCCTTGACAGCAAAGTGTGTTCTAGTCACACTTTGTTTCTAGTACTACAAATACCCTCTGGCATATACCTCCACCCCAGTCAAATTATAAACTCCATGATACAAAAAGCTGGGTGGGTTTTTTTTTTTAATTTTTATTTTATATTGGTTTGCGTACAAAATTTATATACATGTGTTTCACAGTTTTCTTCATTCACATTGTGTTTCACACAATCATTTCCACACATTGAGTTTTATAAGATTAATCATCACTGAAGTATGCCCATCATTATCCCGTCTTTTCAAGTCGCTACTGGATCTTTTCCATTTCCTTTTTATACAATGATCTATTGTTTATTGTCAAATCCCTAGCACCAAGATATGCTGAGTATATGTTGCAGTTACATGTTTTCCAGTGGACTATGATTCATAGACACTTTAATAAAAACAGACTGGAACCTTGCACTAGCCTATCCCATCTTCACAATCTCCCACACAATTGAGCCTGTTGTTAGAGTACTGAGCGGATTCACCTTGTTGAAGGTCTTTCTCTCTTTCTCTGACCCTTCACTTTTCCCAACATGATGTTGTCTTGTATGGACTGGATCCTTGGAAATGGTCCCATGTTCTGACAACATGTCCAAAGTTTGTGGGTCAAAGTTTCACCATCAATGCTTCTAAAGAGAAACCGGGTTACACTATCTCCAATACAGATTTGGGTGTTGTGGGATTTTTTTCAGTACTTTTCTCCCACACCTCAAAAGTATTAAGCATTCTTCTTCTGTCATCCTTATTAATTGTCCAATTTCAGCTGCATAGGAAGCAACTGAAAATACCATAGCTTGGACTGGGGAAACCTTAGTCTTTAAAGTGACATCCTTTCTCTTTAGAATTCTGGGGAGATTGTTAATAGCAGATTTTTGCAATGAAACACACCTTTGAATTCTTAACTGTGGTTACAATGGTGTTGACTGTGGATCCAAGTAAAATGGAACCTTTAGCAATTTCAATATTTTATCCTCTGTCATTAAGTTTTGGTTTTTTTAAACTGTTAAATGGTAAAATTTTTGTATGTGTTGTATTCTCAAAAATGGCATGAAAACAGATTTTAAAATTTAGAAACATAAAATATTTACTTAGAAAAAGGGGAAACACATGATATGATTAAAGAAAAACTTACTTCTATATTTTTAGGTGGTGGTGGTAGGCATCAAACAACTCTGGGTGGCATTTAGCCATCCTCTGTCATAAAGTTGTCTATAGGTCTCATGATGAGAGGTTTTGCTTTCTTGATGTTGAGATATAATCCATGCTGCAGGCTGTAGATTTTTGTCTTCTTAAGCAAGTGCTTCAAATCCTCTCCACTTTCAGCAAGTAGGTTTGTGTCAACTGAATAATGCTAGTCGTTGATGGGGTTCCGTTCAATATCAATGCCACATTCTTCTTCATACAGTCCAGCTTCTTAAATGATTTTCTCAGCATACAGACTGAATAGGTATCAAGAGATTATACAATCTTGATTTTATGACTTTTTCTCATTTTAAACCATGGAGTGTTCTTTTGCACTGTTCATACAACAATTTCTTGGTCTAGGTATAGTTTTTCATGAGCACAAATAAGTTTTCTGAGAGTCCCAATCTTCTCAGTATTAAGACATAATTATTTATGATCCACACAGTTCAATACTTTTGCATAGCAAATAGAACACAGTAAATTCTTTGTGTATTCTCTGTTTTTAGCCATGACCCATCTGGCATCATCAAGGATATTCTTTGTGCCATGGCCTTTTCTGAATTCAGCTTAAATTTCTGGCAATTCTCTATGGATAGAATGTTCCAGCACTTTTTAAACAATCTTCAGAAATATTTACTTGATATGATATTAATGTGACAATGTTTGATGAGTTCTGCAATCTTACTGTTGTGGTGGTTGATTGCTGTTGAGTCAAGCACGACTCATAGCAACCCTATAAACAAAAGATCTGAAGCCCTTCTATAACTATCATTTCTCAAAGTTCATGGGTTTTCCAGAGGCATGTTGTTTAGAGAGTGAATGCCACTTCTGCTTCCAAATATTACCATTTTTGGAATAGGAACAAATATGAATCTCTTCCAAGTCAGAGGATCCATCCCCTCAATTGACACAGACACCATCTCTAGCCAAGCTGACCACCTAAGGTTCCTTTGCTTCAATGTTCCTTTGCCCAAGGTTGGGTGCCCTATCCCTTGTCTCATGTGTGACACATCCTAAACAAGAAGAGGTGCTATCCATGACCACCTGGCTCACATCTTGGGTCCTCACTCACCGTCCAGACTAGCGGAAACTCTGACCTGACTGGGCATCCAAGTTTAATCTTTTGGACTGGCAGATACACCATTCTAGACCAGACAGTTTGCTGTCTCTTTCCCATATCATGTGTATTTGTTTTATGATATTTGTATGTATGCTTATGTATAGTTTGTTCTTACAGGTACAGCACTTGTTTGTGAGTTGGCTGCAATGAGATAACTTGAGTTTGTGTAATGCTAGAAGCTATGCCACTGGTATTTCAAATATCAACAGGGTCACCTATGGTGGACAGGTTTCAGGTGGGCTTCCAGATGGAGACAGACTAAAATTCAGAATGGCCATCCACTTCTTAAATAACATGCCTTCAAACACTCAATGAATCAGTAACACAGCACATAATTTTAGATAATATTAAAATGAGTATAACTCATGGAGATTATATGAACATCAGATCTGAAACCTGGCCTATCCTGTGCCATCCTCATCATGTCTTCCACACTAAAGTAATTGTTATAGACACTGTGTCAACCTATCTCATTGAGAGTCTTCTCTTCACTGACTCTTTGACTTTGAGGTTTCTGTCTTTTCCAAGGACTGGTCCCTCCTAACAACATGACCAAAGTATGTGAGATGGAGTCTCACTATCCTTCCCTCTAAGGAACATCCTGTCTGCATTCTCTCTAAGCAATATTTGTTCATTCTTTGTCAATCCAAGGGATATGCTGTGCCCTTCTCCAAAGGCATCAATTCTTCTGTTGTCTTTATTGACTGATCAACTCTCAGATGCACAGAAATAATTGAAAAGATCATGGCTTGGATCAGTCATACTTTAGTCTTTATACTGATATCCTTGCTTTTCAGGACTTTGGAGATGTCCCTGATTGCAGACTTTCCCAATGCTCTATGTCTCTAGACCTCCCGACTGCTAGAACCAATTCTATTGACTGTGGATCTGAAAAGATTAATCCATTGACAATTTCTATTTTTCTTTCATCTATCATGATGTTGCCTATTGGTAAGAATTTTTGTTTTCTTGATATTGAGACACAATCCATAGTGCAGGCTGTAGTCTTTAATATTTTGTGACAAGAACTTCAAGTCCTCCTCACTTCAAGTAATCAAGGTTGTATCATCTGACCAACACAGGTTATTGATGAGTTTTTCTTTGATCCTGATGCTATATTCTTTCTCATAAAGTCTAGCTTCTTGAATGATTTGTTCAGCATAGGGATGTTACAGGTATGGTTAAAGGATACAGCCCTGATGCACACCTTTCTTGATTTTGAACTTTGTTCTCTTCAGACAACAGCTTTTTAGTCTATGCATAAGTTTTATATGAACATAATTAAATGTTCTGGGATTCCAATTTTTCTCAATGTTATTCACTATTTGTTATTATCTACACTATCAAGGACTTTTGCATACTCAATAAAGCATAAAAATAAAAATATCTATCTATCTCTATCTTTCTGGTACTCCCTGCTATATTACACATTCTTTTATCGGGTGTCTTCGTGTAGAGTATGACTCACAATGACCCTATGAACAACAGATCTGAGTCTTGTGAAATCCTCATAATTTCTGACATACTTGAGCCCATTGCTGCAGTCACTGTGTCAATCTATATGGCTGAGAGTCTTTTTCTCTTTTGCTAAACCCTCACCTTCCAAGCACAATGAATATTGCTGAAGATCATCCCAAATGACTGGAACAGTATATTGACAGAGAACTACCATAAGTGTAAAGTGGATGTAGAAGAAGTCATGGCATAATGGATATCACTGCTAATGTCAAGTGGATCCTTCCTGAAAGAGAAGATGTCAGAAGAACATCTGTTTATGCTGTATTGACTATGCAAAGGAAATTCACAGAGTGAATCATAACAACTCATGGATAACATTGAGAGAAATGGGAATTCCAGAACACCTAATTGTGCTCATGTGAAACTTACACCTATACCAAAAAGCTGTTGTCAAAACACAGCAAAGGGACACTGCTTGGTTTAAAATCAAGAAAGGTGTGTGTCAGGGTTGTATCCTTTATCCCTATCTATTTAATCTATATGCTGAGCAAATAATTTGAGAAACTGGATTCTAAGAAGAAGATATGGCATCAGAATTGGAGGAAGAAACAACAACTTGTGTTATGCAGGTGATACAACCTTGCTTGTTCAAAGTGAGCACTTGAAGCACATACTATAGAAGATCAAAGCCTACAGCCTTCAATATGGATTACATCTTAACATCAAGAAAGCAATCCCTCACCACTGGACCAATAAGCAATGTCATGACAGGGAGAAAAGACTGAAATTATCAACAATTTCATCTTACTTAGACCCACAATCAATAAATAATACCCTTGGTACCAGCAGTCAGAAGATCAGGAGACATACTGCATTGGGAAAGTGTGCAGCCAGGGACTTCTACAAATTACTGAGGAGCAATGATATCAGTCTGAAGACAAAGGTGTGCCTGATTCAGGTCATGGTCTCTTTAATCACTAGTATCAGAGAGGTGAACATGAATAAGGATGACAGAAGAACTGTTGTCTTTTAGCTTGGGTGTTGAATACCTAATATCCCAGGAGAGCCAAAAGAACACACAGATGCATGCTAGAAAGAGTTCTTCTTGGAGGCAAAAATGACAAAGCTTCTTTTCACATACTTTGGGCATACTGTTAGAAAAGGCTATTCTTTGGAAGTGACAAAGCACATAGAACATATTTAATCAGTATTTGTTGAATGGCTTAATACAGTCATTGTTCAACGAATGTCTTGAAAAATTAAAAAACACCTAAAATCTCCTGCCTCAGATACTGTAGTGATGAGCCTACTTTAAAAAAAAAAAACTACATTGATTTTGGTCTCTAAAACTTTGGGCACTTAATGGCAGCCCTAAACTCCTTTAACCCTTTGAGGTCATACCATAGAATCACTATCCTTTCCATCTGACTTGACTCTGCAGTTGCCATCATCCCTAGTATTTACAACAATTTTGCCAAGGAGGTCAAAGAATGATAGTGGTTCCCCAGGTTGTGCTAGGAATGTGGCTGTCAGGATATGCTCAGAAAATTAATGTGACTACATTTCTGATTAATTGATGTCAGCCTTCTTTATTGGAGATCAATGACACACTATGCCAAGCGTTGAGGGACATGCTAATGGTCACTGAATATAAATGGGTTTCCACATATTTCAGAGGATTTTCTATCTTTGCTTGCAACACCAGTACCCTGCTTAGGGTAATATGTCCATAAGAGGCCCCACACAAGATTTGGAAACTATGACAACACTTCAGATGCTAATGATGTGGTACAAAAGGGAAATATTGATGTGTTCTACCATAAAGCAAAGCTTTTTCCTCTGATTTAGGCTATAGGAATCACCTTTGCCTCGGAGCAAAAGGAAATCTGAGAGACTATTTAATTCTCCACTCTTGTTATCACATAGGTATGTGAGACTTTTTGCACCAGAGAGCACAAGGAGAATACACTTTTCCAGCCAAAATTGATCTTTGTCCTGTGTTGGGAAACATGGTACTAACATTCATTAGGCTCTCATATGATGGAAGCAAAACAAATCCTTTTATTCTCTTTAGTAAAGTTTACTCTAAAAAAAATAGTTACTTAGAAACGACTTGTAAATTTGTCATCCTACTGAATTCGTAAGACGAATAGTAGGCTCCAATACTGTGGGCATGATTTTAGGAGGGGTCAGCCTTGGACATCAGGCTTGGCAAGGTGGAGGGTCAGTGTAAGAGAGGAAGATCCTCAACAGGATAGATCGATGCAGTGACTGTCACAATGGACTCGAGTATATAAGAGACAATCAGGATGGCACAGGACAGGGCAAGTCCAGATACGTTAAAGTTGCTATAAGGGAACTGTAGTGGTAAGAAGCTGACTTGTTATCCCAAAACCATGGTTCGAATCCACTAGTTGCTGTGTGGGAGCATAACAGACAATCTCCTCTCATGCAATTTCCTGTCTCTGAAAACCCACTGGAGGGTCAGCTTTGGTTGATTCCAACTCAGTGGCACACCACAATAATAAGTCATAGCCAACTTGAGGGCACTTAACGGCAGCCACCACATTCAAGCAACGATGAAGAACCGTGAATAGCTACTATTTTCCAAGCATTTAAAACATTATAGATGAGAGATGACCAAGCTAAGATTGGTATGCCATAGTGGGTCATACAATTAGTAATCATCTGCCAAGATTTGAAACCAGAACCTCAACATTAACACTGCCTACACGGAATCATACTGTCCTGGTAGAAAGGAAACACAGTGTGGTGAAGAAGATGTGAGAATTGGCCTAGCTGATCACCTGTTCAAGAAAATGCTTATGATAGTCACTTCCTTTTGGATATTAATATATTGTTTTTGTTGTTGTGTGCCGTTGAGTTGCCTGTTAGTCAAAGCGACCATATGTACAAAAGCCAGTATCACTGACTCTGACATATCTACCCCCACTGCCCTGGTCACTGTATCAATCTCATCCAGGGTCTTCCTCTTCTGCGCTGCCCCTCCACTCTTTCTGGCATGATGTTCTTCTCTAAGGATCAGTCCCTCCTGGCCACACGCTCAAAGTATGTGAGATGTAGCTTCAAAATCCTAGCCTCCAAACTGCTATATATATATTTACACAAATGTGTCTGTATAGATATATATTGTTATTAATATTTTATTTATTATAAACTTATTATAAATAACTTGATAAATATGCATTTATCAAGTTCTTAGAAATTATTATATTAATATTAGTTATTCTATATTAACATATCTATAAACACCCACATGTTTATGTAAATACATATTTTGCAATTTGCAAATAAATGCATTTCAAACTCCTTTATGATCAAAACGGATGCTCAGTGGGAATGTAAACTATAACAGATCTGACTTGGCCTGTGGGTTATTCACTTGTGGAGACTTCAGGAGCCTGATGAAAATACAATGAAACTCCAGGACTAGCAAGGGGCCAGTTGGCAGGGCCAAGTGCTACAACGGAAGAAAAAACATGGCTTTCCCTTCTCTTTCCTATCTAGAAAAATGTTCTTCTGTGACCTGAAGGTGGAAGGGTGAGCAAAACAGACAGGATTCTCTGTCCTTCTGGAGTTTGTAACCTGGCAGTGAAGAGAGACAAGTATACCAGCAGCACCGAAGTCTCATCAATGCTTCCTAGGGAAAGCGAAGGGTGCTGTGGAAGGAAGCAAGCTTCCAGCAGGCATCTGACCTCTTTGGGAAGGATGGAGAGAGCTTTCCAAAGGAAGTGATATTTAAATGGACTTCTGCAACCTGCTGGGAAGAGTAGCCTAAGTACCACGTGCACACGAGGTTCATATATTATTTAGGAAAGAAAGGAAATAAGTTCATGAGTCAGATAAATAAAACAAGCAGTCTTTTACTTTTTGGCTATGCAGTTTTGGGGCTTCTGCCCCACTCAGTAATCAGAAGGGCACAATTTGAGTAAAACCACGTTTTCAAATAGCACCACTGCTGGGAGGAAGGGGGTACAGAGAGTGGATTTTGGCGTCTGTGGGTGGAGAGAGTCAGGTGCCCGCATGATGTCTGTGATGGCATCGCAAATAGCACATTCAGCTCCTGCTCCTAATTCTGGGCTCTTGCCCTCACACCAGTCTGTCATTCTTCACAGACTCCCTGGGCAATGTCACTCACTGCTAACAGCCCCAGAGGCTGGCTCCTGGTGGCCCAGAGGCAGAGTGTTGTCTCTCAGGCAATATGCCTCCAGAGTCTGCTTCTCTCTGAGTTTTTTTGGCTCTGTGGGAAGTTGGACCGGATATCCATGGAGCCTGCATCACCAGGTGTGGGTAAAAGTCATCCTGGACAATGCATATTCAAATGAGATCCAATTGCTCTTTTAGCAAGTGCCCACAGGCTCCAGGATGAGTACATATTAAAAAGGATAAAATAAGGGTAATGTGAATTTTAGAAACACCCCAAATTTGCATGTAAATGAGATGAGTCATCTAAGTATATTTTTAAATATTTTAAATGGGACACTAAAGAAAAAACATTCAATGACCAGCCTATACATTGATTTTTCAAGGACCCTGAATAGCCAGTAACCTGCACCAGCACCCTACAGAACTGCAGAAGCTTATGATTCCGTCTCCATCCCTTTGCAGGGCAATGTCTGGGTAACACGCCACATTTTGTGTTTGTTTCCCTATCATTAGAGCAAGAAAGGTCTGAAAATTGAGTGTCATTTTTGTGATCTCTCAACTCTTGTGTTTTAGAGGCAATACTAAACATCCCAGTCATCCCTAGTAAACTTCCCATTCATCTCTTAGGAGGGTATAGTAGTTGCTTTACAGGCATAAACAGTCTCCAAGTAGGTCTCACAATAAAAGGAAAGGTTCTTGTCTCAACCTGATGATTGATGGCTGGGAAAATAATCAAAGACATATTGAAACAATGAGTTCAAAGTACTAAAAAGTGATGTGAACATCAACTTTCATGAATTGGAGACCAGGAAGAATCAGATGGTGCCCAGTTACCACCAATGACCACTCTAAAAGAGATCACAGCAGTAGCTCCTAAGTGGTGGGATATATGTAACGAATATCAACCATATTAAAAAGTCCAAGCTTACTGACAGAGACTGGAGAAAACCCCTGAGACTGTGGCCTTTCATCACCTTATCACCTTCGAACCTGAAACAAAACCTCCCTGTGGCTCAACTTTCAGCTAAACGATAGTCAGGCCTGTAAGGAGATTAGGGAGCTCTGGTGGCCTATTGGTAAAAAGCTGTGCTCCAATCCCAAAGGCACATAGTTCAAACTCACCAGCTGCTCCCAGAGAGAAGGATGGACAATCTCCTCTGTGCCATGGCACTGCTTCTGAAAACCTGCAGAAGGGTCATTTGCAACTCAATGGCAAACAACAGCTTAAGGGGACTGGTGACACCAGAGAGGTGCTCACTGTTTATAATAACCAACCACACAAGGTTAAGAGAACAGCACTTGTCCAAGGATTAGCCTGAAAGATAGGAAGGAGTGGACAGAACAGGATTCATAAAAAGGAGAATTACAGAAAGGAAGTGGAGAAAGTGTGATTACCTTAGAGAAAGTGGGTATCCTAATTCATTTCATAAAATTTGTATGAATGGTCGAATGAAAAATCAGTAATGCTTTAAAACTTTTACTCAAATCACAATATAAACTTTGAAAGACAAATTCTAGGTACTCCTTTTTAATTCTCTGTGGACATCATGTTCTCTTCTCTCTCCTCGGTCAAGACAAGGACTTTTTTGGTACTAGTGCGACTCTCCTATAAGAAATTCTTGATACATATTCATGGATATAGGGTGAATATTAACTGTGTCTGCGACTAAGAATATATTTACAACATTCTCAAACAGTGCTTCTCAACCGGGTGCTTATTAGAATCACCTGAAGGGCAAAATGCATCCCAGACCATTGCAATGAGAATTCTGATGGAGTAGGCCCCCAGGCATCACTAAATGTTAAAGTTCCTTGGGCGGTCCAATCTGAGACCTACAGAGATAAAGCTTCCTACTGACGAGCTCCTAGAGGACAAAGGTGATTTCTGCATTTGGGAATCTGAAAGCAAAAATTTGGAAGGAAAATTATTCAAAGGTGACCAAGTGCTACCTACTTCCCATGCTGTCCTCCACATCAAACTGAATCCAGAGTACTGGAGAAAAGGAAGTGATGCTCCACAGCTTTTAACTCATTTCCCCCACCCCCTCAAATGTTCATCATTTGCTAAAAACAAAGGCAATGTTCCTGAAATATGGCAAACAGACTGATTTCATGTATGCATCTATCCTCAATATCTCCCTGGATGGGTCCTAAAAAGACTACCATTTGACCTTCCCAACAACTACCAGGAATGAAATATTGAGAGGGTGTACACATGACTAGTTATTTAATATAATTTTAAAAACAAAACAAACTGTCCATTTAAACTAGTGATTTAATATCATTTTAAAAACAAAACAAACTTTCCATTTCATTGGAATCTAAAAGCCATACATTAAATAAGGAAGCTGATTATAGAACACCCACAATTATTCAATGCACCTTGAACACACGAGTAGCCCAGAGGCCTTCAAGGATAGATTATTGTTTTATTTTATTTTTTTTTAGAAAGAGGCAAGAAATGCTACTCTTCGGTGGCAAAATACTCATCTAAAAATCCCAAAGTATAGAAAGAGACAGATACTGAGCATGCAATGAACCTGACAGAGGGAAGCTCATAAATTCAGTCAACTTTGTCAAATGCAGTCATTCCATTTCAGAATCTGCAATGATTGGAAGTGCTATGCTCTGTCAATATCACAACAGGTCTGGTTTCATGCTGTCTCTTTTTCACAAAATGTGGGTTGCCTGTTAACACTAGCAGTGCATCTACTCACTTGAATTAGCACAGTGAGAAAGCAGCAAAGAACCTGGGAGGATGAGGATCACAGGAACGCCTGCAGTGTTAAGTGAGAAGAGGGGCTCACCAACCTGAAGCCTCTAATTAGAGATTAGTGTGACAGAGTGTCCGACAACCAGACTGTCAGAGAGGAAAATTAGTGACATTTTCATTCCTTGCTTCACCAAATGATTCTCCACTGCCGGGAAAATTTCAGGCCAGGTGTAAGTTCTCAGCCTACTGAAGTCATTCCCCAAACTGGCGGTCATAAAACCGACCCACTGGATCAATTCCATGCCTGGGCACATGTAGGCACACCTACACCCAGAATGATGGATGCGGGATACCAAAAAGAGGATGGACACTTGAGGGGTCTCTGTGCTCTAAATGGCTCAGCAAGAGATCTACTATTCGAAAAACCTCGGCCCTGATAAGATAATAAATGTAGTCACCAAGTGAGTGGTAACTGCATTGCATTTATGGAACACATCTGTGTGTTTCTAAATTAAACTTGCCAAGTTAGGCCAAAAAAAACAAAACAAAACAAAACAAAAAAAACCAACCCATAATGGAAGAGAAAACTCTGAACTAAACTGATTGTTTCACTTTGTGCTTAAAAACTTTCCTGATTTCAGTTTTTATTTTTCTTACATAAAATGTAGGGCAGTGGCAATCACCAAGTGAGCCCATGATTAAGACATATTGTTGTTGTTGTTGTTATGTGCCGTCGAGTTGCTTGCGACTCATAGTGACCCTATGTACAACAGCCCTAAACTCCGATCTGTCCTGTGTCAATCGCACTGTCTCTGACACTCCCATCCCAATTATCCCAGTCACTGAATCAATCCACCTCATAGAGGGCCTTCCTCTCCTGTGCTGTCCCTCCACCCTCCCAAGCATGACATCCCTCTCCAGGGACCAGTCCCTCCTCACAACATGTCCAAAGTATGTTAGATGGAACCTCAGAATCCTTGCCTCCAAGGAGCCACCCGGTTTAACCCTTTCCAGGACAAATCTGTTTGTTTTCCTAGCAGCCCATGGTATCCTCAATACTCTTCTCCAGCACCACAGCTCAAAGGCATCAATTCTCCTTCTATCCTCCTTGGTCATTGTCCAACTCTCTGATGCATAACAAGTGATTGCGAAGACCATGGCCTGTATCAGACGCACCTTAGTCTCCAGAGAGACACCATTGCTCTTCAGTACTTTGGAGAGGTCCCTAACAGCAGACTTTCCCATTGCCTTTTAATTTCCTGGCTGCTGATGCCAAGACTGTTGACTATGGAGCCAAGCAAACTAAAGCTGTGTACAGTCTCAATCTCTTCACCATCCATCCTGATGCTGCCAATTGGTCCAGTGGTGAGAATCTTTGTCTTCTTGACATTGAGCCTCAATCCATATTGTAGGCTACAGTCTTTGACACTCTGCAGCAGGTGCTTCAGGTCCTCTTCAGTTTCAGCAAGCAGGGTTGTGTCATCCGCATAATGCAGGTTGTTGATAAATCGTCCACCAATCTTGACCCCACATTTCTCCTCATAGAGCCCAGCCTCCCAGATAATCTGTTCTGCGTATAGGTTGAAAAGGTATGGAGATAGGATGCATGCCTGGCGTACGCCCTTCCCAATTTTTTTTTTTTTTGCCCTTCCCAATTTTGAACCATGCAGTGTTCCCTTGCTCTGTTCTGACGACTGCCTCCTGGTCCAAGTATAAGTTTCGTATTAGAATGATCCAGAGTTCTGGGATTCCCATTCTTCTCAGAGTCAGCCATAGTTTGTTATGATCTACACAGTCAAATGCCTTTGCACAGTCAATGAAACACAGATAGACATTCCTCTGGTATTCCCTGCTTTCAGCTAAGATCCATCTAACATCAGCTACAATATCTCTCATACCACGACCCCTTCTAAACCCAGCCTGGACTTCCGGTAGTTCTCTCCTGATGTGCTGTTCCAGTAATTTTTGGATAATCTTTAGTAGAATCTTGCTTGCATGTGAAAGTAATGATATTGTTCTGTAGGTTCACTCTCAGTTGGGTCGCCCTTCTTTGGGATAGGAACAAATATCGATCTCTTCCAGTCAGTTGGCCAAGTGGTTGTTCTCCAGATTTCTTGGCACAACTTGGCGAGCACATCCATGGCAGCATTTGTTAACTGAAATATGTCAACTGGTATACCATCTATTCCTGGAGCCTTATATATTGCCATTTCCTTCAAAAAATTAAGACATATCTCCTTAAAACTGCAGCTTCAACCAGGGAGAATTTATAGGTTTCACCTCTTTCCTCAAACAAATTTATTAACATCAATATTTCATTCTACTTGAAAGTGATCAGCAAGTCTTTAGTGTAAAAGAAGACTGAAAACAAAATGATGGTTTTCTGAATAGTTGTTGTTATGTGCCATCGAGTAACTTGTGGCTCATAGTGACCCTATGCACCATAGCTCTGAACTCTGCTCTATTCTTAGCCAATCTCACTGTCTCTGATATACTAAACCTCATTATCCAGGTTACTGTGTCAATCCATCACATCCAGGTTCTTCCTCTGTCACACTGTCCCTCAACTCTTCCAAGCATGATATCCCTCTCCAAAAAGTGGCCTCTCTTGGCTATATAACCCAAGTATGTGAGATGAAGTTTCAAAATTCTTGCCTCCAAGGAGCAGTTTGGTTTCATCCACTCTAGGACAGACCTGGAAGTTCTCTTGGCAGTCCATGGTATGTTCAAAACTCTTCTCTAGCACCACAACTCAAAGGCATGAGTTCTTCTTCTGTCATCCTTGGTCACTATACAAATCTCTGATGCATAGCAAGTAACTACAAGGACCATGGCCTGAATCAGATGCACCTTAGTCTCTAGACTGACATCCTTGCTCTTCAGCACTTTGGAGAGTTCCTTGACAGTAAATTGCCCTAATTCAGTGGCCAAATGGCAAGAAGCTGTGCTGCTATCCTGAAGGCACATGGTCCGAATCCACTGGCTCATCCACAGGAGAAGGATGGACAAGTTCCTCCTGTACGATAAAGAGCCTCTGAAAACCCCCAGGAGGGTCAGCTATGGATTGGTTCCTACTCGATGGTATACAACAATAACAGCTTTTCCAAATCCAGGTTGGGCTTTGCAGGATGCTCAGTCCAATCACACATCAGAGGCCTAAGCTCTCTAATTGTCCTGAACATCAAGGGGTTTTAGTTGTTCTTAGAATTCTCAAGCTACATGAAACTCTGTATTATATACAACGTAGTATCTTTTTTTATGTGCTAATTATCTACATCCCTTTGAAACCTTATGGCGTACAATTCTATCATGAAACGCACAGGGCCATGATGACTGAGAATCACTCAGGCGCAACTAGTTTTAACTATTTTTTTAAAAAATTACAATCTATTAAATTATTAAAAGGCAACAGGAGCTAATTTTTTAAGCTGTATTAATTTTTTCCCAAGCACAAACTATGTAGAATAAGAAATAAAACAACAAAAATGGGATGCTATGATTGAATGTTAAGTAAGATGTAAGAAACAAGTCACTCCACCTTCTTGGTCACTTTGTCACACCTTGAGACTCTGAAGAAGGCCCTTGGAACCTTAGGGATATATAAAATACAATGAGAAACTGCTGGTTTGATACATGATTCAATCCATCCACTCATTTCATTCATCCATCCACCAGTATATATTTATTTAGGAGCTATCTCACATTCATTGTGAGGCCTGGTGATATAAGACAGGAAGAAATACTCATGGATATATGTTCTAATGAGAGAAGAGAAAGATGGATGGGATAACACACTAAGAACTAACAAAATAAAATAATAAGAGGTAAGATTTACTATTACTTCACACAAAAATTATGTATATATTAATTCAATCTTCTCAATAAGCTATGAGATAGATTCAATTAGTATTACTATTTTATGGATTAGGGAACAAAGGCACAGAAAGGCAATCAAGGAGTGAAAATAGGAAAGGGCCTTCTGACTTCCTTATCTGACTTCATGGTGGAAGAATCAAAATAATAAGCCCCAAACTGACTTCCAGGAGGCTGGTACAAATTGGTTCCATCATGGACAATGATGTGAAATTGGGACAAACACAAATTTTTAAAATGTGGATATAATGAAACTATAGCCAGAATAGAAAAAAAAAAACTTGGGTCAAAGTTTGGGAATCAAAGACTTGGAAGAAGTGTAGTGACTTCTTTCCACATGACAGATTAGACTACTGTAGGTATGGATAGCAACACACATTCAAATTAGTGTGGTAGGTCACTGCCATCTTTGAGCTGGGCAAGTTATTTTTAAGTGTATCAGTCAAGATATTTAGATGCTATACAATGTGTATACTACCCTTATTTCCTAAAAGAGATTAAGTTTTTAATTTTTCCTTTCATAATTATTGTTCTGGTATATCCATATTTTGACAGATCTGTGTACATCTACAGTTCACAAATTTAGGTTCATTCTTGTATTGCCTCATTGGCCATGACAAAATTGGGACTCACCAGTATTAAGCAAAAATCCCATTATACAGAAGAGATCAGAAAATCTCTTCTCTTCAAACTTTTACCAATTTTGACACCAGCCATCCTTACCAAGACACTATTTATCTGGTGTTCAATAGTTTATTGCAATCTTATAGAACAGTAGTCAAATTATAATATTTATTAGGTAAGTAAAGGGTTACAAGTAGAATCAAGATCAACTTGGGGTAGTTCTTCAATCAAGACAAGTTCTTTTAAGCCATATTCACAAGGGTCTCTGTCTGACCCTAGGTCTCTTGGGCTTGCCCCTGCCCTGCTCAGGTAAGTATTACAAAGTTTTGGTTCTAGCAATAAGTACTAAGAGACACCCCATTTTGCCAGTTAGTCTTGGCCCAAAGATGATCAGCTCTCTTGTCCTTGGCTTGGAAAGTCTACCATTCCTCCCTCTTTCTACCATTAATCTTCTTGTCTGAAGGCCTCAGTTCTTTTGCTCTGTAGGTGGACACATTAACTGTAACCACCTTGTTCCATGATTTGGAAAAGCCCACTGTGCTGTATTGTATCAATCTTTTGGTTCTGCTATTGCCATTTGTCTTCTAGCACTTCTCACTGTCTCTGTGTTATCAGCTGTCTTTCTGTGTATATATTAGGCCTAGGTAATTCTCAGTGTAGGGACCCAAACAATGCACTCTACTCATATCTCTTACTGCTAGTAGTGAGGCTAACTTTCTGCTCATTTGAAACCTTACAGCATGGAAAAACTAACTAATCTCTTGCGAGTATCTCATAAACCTTATTTGCACGATTCTGTACACTCTTTCATTTTACTTGGATCCACAATCAACATCCATAGTAGCAGTAGTCAAGAAGTCAAAAGACATGATGTTTGGGCAAATCTGCTATTAAGGACCTCTCTAAAGTTTTAAAGAATTACAATGTAAGATTAAAGACTAAGATGAACATTAGTCTTTAAAATGACATCAATTATTACAGATGTATCAACTGTTTACTATACATCTGAAAGCTGGTCAATGAATAAGGAACACTGAAGAACTGATGCCTTTGAATTGTGGTGTTGACCCAGAAAATAAATATCCCCAAAGAACAAACTCATTTGTCTTTAAGAAAGTACAGCCAGAGGGCTCCGTGGTGGCAATGATGGTGAAATTCTAGCATGTAACAACAACATTCACCCTATTTGCATTATCCCAACCCCACAAGGGTGTAATGAATCGTATGTATGTTAATAGCAAGCTAATAGCAAGCAGTCCAACCCTCCAGGTAGGCCACAGAGACCATATGCACAAAGTCTTACCTGATAACTGGCTAGAAATTATAAGACTATGGCAAGAAAGGCCAAACATAAAAGTGATCCATTGTATCACAAAAGGAAGATGTGACAGTAGAAAAATAAGGAGGTTGGTACCATTGTGACAGGGAAGGCAAAAGAAAAGTGTTTTTAGGAAGAAAAAAAAAATAGATGGTTAGCCATGTGGAATATGTCTGTTAAGACAATTAGCACTTTCTGGACAGAGAAGTGACCACTGTATTTAGTGGCATGGAAGTCCACTAGTGATCTTGCAAAGGACAGATTCAGTGGCCTAGAGAAGATGGAAGCAGAATTAGATGTGTTATGAGAAAGTAAGGACAACAGTGCATAAACAGAAAATGAACAGCAGCAGGGGAGGGGATCACACAGGTGGAGCTAATTACCCTGAAAACTGTTAATGGATGACCTCCAGAGATAATGGATAATGTCCTTCTCCTCCAAAAACACCATCAGTTGGGAAAGGATAGATTTGAAAAGAGGACATTCACATCTCAGGCCCTTGTCTGGCCCGTGTTTACAAAACATCTGTTTGACAAAGTCCCCAAGAGCCCTCAAAATCCATCACTTCTCCTCAGTGAATATTTTCTCATACTAAGAATTCGTTAATTGAACTCCCCTCCCTCCTCCAGAAAATAAAAGAGGAGTTATGGCTAAAGGCTGATATGAGATGAACAAGGTTCTTTGTTTGGAAAGATCATGATTTCAGATGCCAGTGTCTTCCTCTTGTTAATTTTAAGTCTGACAATATTGGCTTTTCTATCTCCCTAGTGGACTGTAATTTCCACAGTATGAAGAGTATGTCTTCACTGTTTTTTCTGATCCATCACATATGACAGTAAATGGAACATAATAAGTCACTCAATAACTTGAATAAATGGATAAAATAGGTGATAAAAACTTGAGAAAAGATGTTAGTTTATCTATAGAAGATAATTTACCACATGAGAAGAAAAATCCTTGCTAGGTGTAGGTTGGTAATAGTGAAAATCTGAGGCCTTGCCTTGGACATAGGCTTGGATCCCTTCAGTTAATAGGGCCAAAGTTGGCCACTCTTGGTTGTATTCTATGAAGTCAAGGACTTTGGAGTTCTGGGATCTGAGCTCTGTAAAGTAACTGCTTTTACCATTTAGATGGTTAAGAGATTAAGAATGTTAACAGCTTTAGTTTGCTTGACTCCACAATCAACACTCTTAAGTAACAGCAGTCAGGAAATTAAAAGATGAACTGCTTCAGTGAATCAGCTGTCAGAGACCTCCATGAAGTACTGAAGAGCAATGATGTCATTCTGGAGACTAAAGCATACCTGATACAGGCCACAGTCTTTGCAATTACTTGCTACGCATCAGAAAGCTGGACAATAACTAGGGATGATAGATGGAGAACTGATGCCTTTGAGCTGTGGTGCCGGAAAAGAGTATTGAATATACCATGGACTGCTAAGAGTACAAACAGGTTTGTCCTAGAGAGGGTGAAGCCAGGCTGCTCCTTGGAGGCAAGGATTCTGAAGCTTCATTTGACATACTTTGGACATGTTGTAAGGCAGGACCAGTCCTTGGAGAGAGACGTCATGGTTGGGAGGGTGGAGAGACAGTGCAAGAGAGGAAGACCCTCATTGAGATGGACTGATTCCATGACTAGGGTAATGGGGGTAGGTGTGTTAGAGACAATAAGATTGACACAGGACAGAACAGGGTTAAGGGCTGTTGTACATAGGGTAGCTATGAGTTGTAGGAGACTCGATGGCACTTAACAATATTTCTAGATTGGAAAAATAATATAATCCTGCAACCTAGCTTTTTGGTTCTTTTAAAAAATTTGTTTGTTGTTTGTTTGTTTTTAATAATACTTAAGCCAAATCAAAGCTTCAAGGATCTAGTGGGGACCTGAAAAGATTGGGTGAGCAAGGTCCAATGGTGACTGATTTTCTAAAATACAGTGCATGATAATGATTGTATGAAGCACAATGTGCATGAGGAATAGTGTGAAACACAATGTATACGAACTTCGTGGGAAACCAATATAATATAAAATAAAAATTTTAAAAAGAACCCCAAACCCAAAAAAACAACCGAAAAAGCTCCAAGGAGATGATTTACAGCAAAACAATGATACTCCAGGGTGCCTTCAGGCAAATGTCAACAAAACATTCTATTCACCTACATCATCTGGGAGAATGGTAGACCCCTCCACCGTGCTCTCTCATGCTCGCGCTTTCTCTTTCTCTCAAACAAAATTATTTCACTGTACATCAATCCCAAAACAAGGCAAAGAAAACACAAGCATCTACTTGTAGCATTTTCTCTTCTAAGACTCTGTGAAGAAGTAGATTTTCCTAAAGAAACAAGTCCCATTGACTTGGAAAGTCATTTATTCTCTCTTTTCAAAAGGACTGAGACCTTTCAGTCTCTCAAGTTTCCTCTGCTTCTGTAAGTTTAATTTCACAGGTTAGATGTACTCTTTTTTTCCCTTCAGTTGTACTTTTTTAAAAACCTGATTATGTACTGTTTTAGAATTGCCATTTGACTCTTGAGGGGGCTAAATTGAGTCTTTTCTCATGTTTGGGCTTTTTTTCTTCCCTCCAAAATATCTCAGCATGTGTGAGCTAATATTTATTATGGCTAAGATACTATGACTTTTTGGGGTGGTGGATGATATATCAGATATTAAGACTCCCGGGCAGTTATGTATACACAAACACCTGATGCTAATAATGATAAGATGAGTCAACAGTTGCTGAGTGCTTATGGTGGCCCAGGGTTAAGTGCTTTATTTCAACATCTGATTTAGGCCTGCAACAATTCTATGATGTAAAAACTATTAGTATTATTTCCATTTGCCTGATGTGGAAACTGAGGATTTTAGAGATTAAATTGCCAGTGATCTCACAGAGAGTAAAGCAGTGAAGACAGAATTAGAAAACCAACAGTCTGATATTGACTCATTGCCATGGAGTTGATTTCCTCTCATAGGGACCTTCTCCCATCTTTCTGTTATTGAGCTGCTGGTAGATTTGAACTATCAGAGACAAGTAGACTTTGGATTAGCAGTGCAATGTGATAACCTGCTCAAGCCTTTAAGTCACACAAGAGGATACTGCCCTTCTTTCTGCCCAGGAGCACTGGTGAATTTGAGCTTTTGGGTTGGCAGAGCAACAATTTACCCATTAGCCCAGCAGAGCCCACAGCCCTCAAGCTCCATGCCCATGTTTCTTGGTTTAATACCGAACTCTGGAAAAGGCTTTCCTTCACCATTTCACAGCAGTTGTGGTGAGTAAGGATGAATAGAAGAGGAGATGGGAATTCTTGGGTAAAATGAGGTGGAGAGGTTATCTCTGAATTTCAGCTGATGTGTATTTCCTTGTTTCAATTACCAGGAATAATCAGGAGAGGGTTGTAAAAATGTGTTTTAAAGTGTTCCTACGTGAAAATCACCTAGAGAAACTGTTTTATCAGCAAAAGGAACAAGCTGCTGATGCTTCAAGGCCTTAAGTTCACATTTTAGGGCCCCAGACACACTCTCCTGCCATTTTTCATCACATCTTTCTCTTGGAGCACAGGGCACAGCGGGCAGTTTGGGTAATGGTGATGGGACCTACGACAGGGCAGGCCTGCACATCTGGTGTAGTCAGACCCCTCCTGCCACATTAGGACAGAGGGGTTTTTGTTTTTGTTCCGTTACTTTCTTTGATATGGCACACATTTTAAGTCTTAAACATTGGCTATCTGAAATCTGGAAACAGCTGTGCATATTTGCAGGGAATGAAGGAGTCCCTGCAAGGCCCTGCAGGTACACACTTTGTTTCATGGCTGAATGCTACCAAAACAGACCTGGACACAGTGCCCCACAAATTATTTTTCCCTTAAACTGATTTTTTCCAGTTAGTTCTGTATATTAGTTACAGAGTCCTATATTATTTTCCCCATAGGGCTTCCCTGCTCCTGATTCCTAAACAAGCTGATAAAAACTCCATTTTCTCCCAGAAATACTTAGGTTGTTGAGGCTTTCTCTTACCATAATTACTTCCTGAAGAAAAAAAAAATGCAGTGGTCAAGTTATCCTGAATATTTTTACATTAAATTGGGCACACCAAACTTGGCCCTTGATATTCTTAAGGTTGTAAAATAGATTCCTGGCTTTAAAAAGCAGACTGGTTTCTATTACTGGCTCTCTGTATTGGCGTCTCATTGATTTGATTAAACACAATCTTGCTGCCATTTAAATGAGGAACTCTGTGAAAACCAGAATTTCTTATGGCCTGAAGACTGTCACCGCATTTATGAAAAGAAATCAAATATTTCACTCCTCAACTTATGAACTTACTTCAAGACTTGGGATAGGTGAGGAGAAAGGTCTTGGCAATGGCAGTTTGATGAGAAATGAATTAATTCGATTATTTTCATGGTGAGGATCAATAATAGTCAGCCTCCACAGAGGCCCCTGGCCTGAAGGCAGCTGGATAATCAATGGGATCACACAGAGGCAGCTCTCCTCCCCTAGAAGCCTCTCTGATCTTTTCTGGGCGGAATCTTCACGCCTGTGTAATTCTAATTTATGTCAACTAGAAATCAAAGAAATTCCAAGAGGCTTTGGTCACAGGACATTGGGTGGACCTTTCAAAATCTATTTATGTCTACTCCTTAAGTAATGTGGCCCCTGTAGGCTCCCCCACCCCCAGGCGCCTCTGCTGGTTGAGGGGAAGAAATCCTCCCAGAAGGGCAGCTATCTGCGCAGGGCTAAGGTGCAAGAGTGGACTAACCAAGACACACTTTATTTTCTTCTTATCTATGGCTTTGCAGGGCCCCAAGAACCAAGTATTGCAAACAAAATGCTTTGCCAAGAGTGGCTCCCTCAATAACGCTCTTTAATGATACCCCAGACGCTGGCATTTTCAAATCAAATGAACAGTGTATAAAATTAGTTCTGCATGAAGTTAAAAAAAAAAAAAGAAAGTGAAAGGGAGCTTTTAAAAGCTCCAGCCTTTCTCCATCCAAATGCTTTTCACAAGGGTTTGGTATTTGAGAATTGCTACGTTTATGATGTTATTCGCTGCTCATAATTCAGGTCCTCTGTCTCCAGACTTCTGTATTAACACACACTGCAGAGGTTTCCACTAAGACATTTTATCACCGAGGTTTCCCAAACCAGCCAGGCTGCCTCTGGCGAGGTCTGGTTTCTCAGCCAATGCCATGCCACCAAGCTCCCTCCCTTCTCATCAACCTTGTTACCCTACACATTTTTCATTAACCTTGAACACTGCATTTCCATTTGCCCTACAGCTTTCCCATGGATTTCTTTTTTGGGGAGGAGTCCCTTTTAGTTTTGTTCTGCATCCAAACTACCTTGTAACAAATGAGGAAAATATCACATTAGAAGAAACAGAACTATATAGAACATAGAGTTTACTGCAGTTGTGAAAGCAATTTCTATCACCAAGGTCAATGACTGCCTGTGACTGTGGGAACTGGAGTAAAACATATTACTCTTATTAGAGAGCCCCACAGATTGTACAAGCAATTTTAACTAAATCACCAAATAAATGCATGATAAGTTGACAGGTGATTTTGGGTCAACTCTAATTCCCAAGGTCAAGTAAGTCTTTGAACCGTCTTTAAGAATATAAGCTCACCCCAATTCATCAAAGCCGTCTCACACAGCGTTTTCTTCTCTTGGTTCTTACAATGCACTAAAGTTTAGGAGATTAAGTGGCGTCAGCTTCAAAACCCAAAGTAATGCCTCTAACACGCTTATCTAGCCAGCAATCAGAAAAGCTTCTCAAACAGGGACTTCTTAATGCACTTCCTAAATTTACAACTACACAGGGAACGCTAAGTTTGTTGAATGGCTGGAGGACTCTTCCCTGGGAGCCACCAATGTTGCAGCCAAATAAATTTACTGGAGGTTAGTTTAGACATTGTCTGATAGGCCCAGGACCATGGTGCCCTTATGTGCAAAGAATGTGCTTTACTAATGCTTCTCATCTGTTCTCTGTTTACCTACTATAGGTGGGTTGGGAGGAGGGGGTCACAACATACTTTCCTATAACAAATAAAATGCATTTTATTGTTCTTGTAATTCCTCAAAAGCTGCAATGAGGAGGGAAAGTACCAGTTTGTTAAAATATAGCCTACAAATTAAATATAAATGGCTTCCAAGTTAAATTGACTGAATATCAAAGAAAACACAACCAGCCTTCAACATGTCTCAGAACTACAGGATCACAGAACATGAGAGTTGGGGCACAGAGACCCCTACCTCTGCCCAAGAGCCTACAGACACCATTTTTTTTTTACTCCAGTTAGGATACAGGAAGGAGGAGAAAACCTCAAGCTAATGAGTTTCATTAATGTTTAGCAGATTTGGTCAAGGTACACAGATAAGAATGATAGATGAAAATGAACTTTGTTCTTTAATTCTTTGTTGGCACAACTGATCACATGAGTGAGACAGACAGATCTTCCCTATCTCCTAGCTAGGCTTATATTTTTCTGTTCTATTCTCATTACTTCCTTTTTGTTTCCTTCTTTAGATCTACTTGTCTCCAATCTACCTTCTTCTCATGTTGTGAATCCTTCTTATGTAAAGAAATGGCTAGTAAATGGATTCTAACTATTGAGTGGGTCATGGAGGTACTAGTTTTCCTTTGCAAAGTGTGCAGAAAATGTAATTATTCACACCTTTGTACAGAAAATAGTAATCTTCATTTTAAATTTTTGTAAGAAAAATTAAAAAGCAACATCTTTTCTAACCTGAATTTACATTTTAAATATCTTTTCAAATTGATAGGACTGGAGGAAAAAAAAATCCAACCCACTGTCATTGAGTTGTTTCTGACTCATAGAGACTTTATTGGACAGAATAGAACTGCCCATACTTTCCAAGGTAGTAAATCTTGACAGAAGCAGACTGTCACACTGTCACTTCTGCAGTGGCTGGATTATATAATAGGAGGGAGGGGGACAGATTTCTTTTTTTCCTATTTGGAAACTGAAATACCACACTTAGGCTAGTAATCCCCAGGATGATCTTGATAAGAATAATCCTAACATACAGCACTTTCTATATAGCAATCTTTAGTCCAAAATGTTACCTCATTTAAATGCACACAATAATTGTATAACACAGGTACTAGTACTAAATTTATTTCACACATTAGAGAGTGGAGGAATTCAGAAGTTAACTAACTTCCCAAGAGAATTTAATTAGTAAGTAAAACCGAAATTTGAACTCAGACTCCAGCTCTCAATTCCATGCCCTTAACTTCTACATTTCTTAATTTGTTACTCAAATCTGTCTTTTAATCTGGGCGATAATTTAAAATCTGCAGACATACATAACATTGTACAAAATGTGAACACTCCATAGCTACTTAACTCTTGGCTTCCATTCAACTCCAATCATCAAAGACCTCTAAGTGCAAGGCTTTCCTTGTACTTTGTGCATGATTTGGAAGCTGCTTTTGCCCTCACAGAACCTCTCAGGTTAGCTGTGGACTGCCTTGAGCCTTAGTGGCGCGTGAAGGGAGGCTGAGCCCAAGATCTCCTCCCCAAGGCTGTCCTGTGTCAAGCTCTGGCCAGACCACATTGTGTTAGAGCCAGCTTTCTGGCTGGAAAAAGACGCTCATTTGAAGGTTACTGCTTTTGTATTTTAATATGGAATAGTTGTGTTGAAATGTACCCATTTAAACTTAATGAAAATGAGCTATATGCTATTCAGCAAATGTGTCTGAAATAATTGCCTGTACTAACTTGAATATGTAACATGTCTACAACTGATCTCTGAAGATGAAGCTGGCTTGAACAAATCTGAAGAGTACAGATGAGAAGTACGGTGATAGTCTGGAATCATGTGGAGACATAAATACATTTCGGTGGCCTTGCCTAGACTCATGCAGTAACTCCTACTGTCAGAAGCTGAAGAGCTCTGCTGTCATTGTTTAGCATTTCTCGAGCATTCTGCCTATTGTGGACCCTTTAACTTTGTTTTAAAAGAAGTCAGTTTAAAGTGACAGGGTTAGCAGCAATGTTAGGTTGGTTAATAGTGAGATTTGATGGAGCCTTGCAACCCCTGGGTCTCAGTGCTGTTGCTTAGTTACTAAGTAAGCCTGCTTTCCAAGCTGGGCTAAGAATATATGGTAAAATTTCTCTACACAAAGGACATCATGCTTAGTAAAGTGGAAGGTCAGCAAAAAAAGAAGACGACTCTCAATGAGATGGATTGACAAGTGGCTACAAGAATGGGCTCCAAGACAGCAACAATTGTGAGGACGGTGCTGACCAGGGCAATGCTTCATTCTGTTGTTACAGTTTAGAACCAACCTAATCACAACAACAAACAGAATTCACCGGTGGAGGTCTAGAATTAAGTGAGCATTTAAAAGTATTTGGAGAAAAGAACTACATCAATTAGCCAAAATGACAGGGCACACAAGAGATCCTGAACATTCTATTCGCCCCCAAGACTGCTGCATTTAGAAAACACTTGTTCTTTGAGATGTATGTGTATGTGCATTTAGTTTCCCTTTCTTTAGATAAACTTATCACTAATTATCATTTGCAAAAGTAGCATGTATGTGAAAACTGTCAGATGAGTGGCTTTTCAAGCAAAGGTGGATCTTTTTTTTGGGAGCAGACAACATGAAGAGGACCCCCATTAGGACTATGCCGAAAGCACTGGACACAGCCTCTGAAGGTGGGCCATCAAATCTTGGCAGAGTGTTCTGGGCTCCCTTGCTAATGCAAATTAATTATTTCTTAAGATTATTGTAGAAATAAAAGGGAAGTCACATAGGAGAAAATGGCAGCCTAGTAGGGCCAGATATTCAACACAGACTTTTATTAATTTTCTTCTTAGTTTTTTCAGGGTCCTCTGTGAAGTGGGGTGCTATTTCTTAAATACAGGCTCATGTCTATGGCCAGTCTCACAGGCGTTGTACTGTGTTTCTGGGACTCTTTCTCATCATCTGGTAGGCATAGCACCTTAAGTATGGAGAAAGTCAAGATCCACATAATATCCTAATCACAAAACAGCCAAAAAGCACAGATACTGTCACTGTACCACACTGCACACTGGTGAAAAAGAAATCTGGCCCCAATCTCTACAACACATTATAGCAGCAAACATGAAACTCATGACAAAAACTTACTACGAGATGCTACAAATTGCAGTTTGCCATGGGATCTTTCTTACTTTGCACCACAGACTTAAGAAAAAGAAGACAAAACCTAAGTTGACTGGGCATGTCATTGCTTTTTCTTTCTGCATAAGCATAAAATTCATTATTAAATGGAGAAATGCAAAATGAATCTCAAACCAGTATGAGAAACCAATCATCTTCTGATGCACAGCTACGATAAGTGTATTTTCTGAGCACACACACACTCACACATGCAGAGAGGGAATATATGATATAAAGCTGTTAATGATATCGCTACAAAGAGAACAATTTGACAAAAAAATGCCTTACTTTATCACATCTCATCAGTCCCAAATATCTCAGAGACTTGCTGCTCTGTGCAATTAGGGTGGCTCCTTGATCTGTAATTTCTTTACACCATCCAACGTCCACAGTTTCTATTGTCATGCTGTATCGCCCAATGGCTATCAGTGCTGCAAAGAAGGGCAGAGAGAAGGGAAGCAAGCATGAACGTCAGGGCTGCAAAGGAGCTCTTTTTATTATGATGATTTCTCTCATTTCCTCACCAAATTTGTTCCTGAAACACTGTGTGCAAATGAATTTTTGGTAAATGAAATTAAATTTGAAATGCTTTTGGAAAGCTTTCCCTATGACACACCCTGTTACAAAGTGAACAATCATTCTATAAATTTCCATTCATAGGAATGAAACCTCTTATCAGTTTTACTCATTATAAGATTACCTGTGGTTTCAAGCATTTGTCAGTAATAGGAAGACATTAAAATGAATTATGCACATAACATTACCAAAAAAATTCAAATACTAACAAAAATTTACTTAAAGTAACTTTTAATAATTTTTAAAAGAAAAAATAACTCATGTAAACATCATTTTGAGGTGTACTATACTGTATGCGAATTTATTTACTGATTGGCATAATTTTTCCCATCTGTTCATGAACTATAAAATATAATGGTATAAAATATTTTTCACATTAGTCCTCCTTAGGACTGTTAGAAATTAAGAGTACATTATATATACAGTTAAATATAATTGGTACCATGTTAGAATGCAGTAAAGGGAATGCATTTGTTATGGTGAATTTCCTTCCCATATCAGAAGCCTTCCTTCTATTAACATTTAAAATGAAGCCTGTCATCTGAAAACTATGACAGCATCTCTGGTTTCCCTGACTGCTTAGTATTGTACCAGTACTAAAGTGCAGATGGTTATCTCATAATCTAATATGTGAGCTACATATCACTGCAGAGCTACATAACCCATCGTCCTGCCAGAGTGCAAGTGGCTGGTGCACGCATGTGGCTCTTTGCTAGGGAACTCTGATCTGATTGACATACACATCTCTGCGTTTATTGAGCAGAAAAACAGATTTGGAACCTGCAGCCAGATTAAGTTTCTAGTACATTGGTTTGTGAATGAAAACAATGCCACAAATATTAAAAAGGAAGGAGAAATCGTTTGCTAATTATTGCCTTAGCCTAAGATAACATGAGTTTATTTCCATGATATTAAAGGTGGATAGTGTTTCTAAAATAAGCTAGTGCTGTCTTGATTGATAAGAGCAGAGTGAATTACTTGTAAAAGTCAGTGTTAACTCTTAAAGCTCACAGAAAAGAACTCTTAGTAAAAGCTCTTTGCTGATCCAAGCTGGTAATTCATGTTTTTGTTTGTTTTACTATAAGGCTTAGACTCACACATTTAAATATCAAAGCACTTGAAGGTAACCAAATATTGAATATTTATAAAACCAATAATCATATCCCAGTGAAAATGCTAATTTTTTTAAGTTCTTTATGTCACCATTTCTGAACATGTTATTTTGACATTTAACATTTTACAAGGGAGGGGAATATCGGCCAACTACAAAAGGTTTCCTAAAATGATCAGAATAATATTTTTGTGTTCTGAGAATAATATTCTAGGTTAATTCTGAGATGAGGGGATCTTAGGAAATTATTGTTTTCTTCAGTAGTATCCTAATCTTCAGTGGATATGATATACTGAAATGTCCCATGATAAATGAAGGACGTGATATATAAAAGAAATTTCTTTTAACACAAAATGCTCAAACAGTAATTTCAAAAGACGAAAAAGTATAAATTGCAGGATAGCCCAATGTCAGTGGATCAGTGGATTGTGTACAACTGAGTTTTTCTCAGGCATGAAGCTAGAATCTACACTATTGAGAAAAGCATAAACCAAACCGTAAGTTTTCACAGGCCGTTTTATAAGCAAATGAAGCAGCTGCTTATAGGTGTCAAGTATACTTGTTTGGTATTTGTCATTTGTTTCACCTTTTTTCCCAAATTAAAATCAACAAAAATTTAGACAACTGAAGGTAATTAAGAGTAATCACTTTTTCTTTTGACAAAGCTTGAGTATTTATTAAGGTTAGAACTAAATATTCTAATTTTTTTTTCTACCCTAACCTTTCAAACCAAGAAACTAAGTCCCATGCAAATGGTCTAATTTCTTAACTCATTTATTCAGTAGACACCTGACAAGCACTCTAGAGTGACTCGTCTAACCTTATTCACTACTTTGCAATGGGCCAGGCAATTTGGGATGTGTAGTCTCATTTAAACCTCACAATCATCCCATGAGGTCTAATTTTTATTTCCGTTTCAAATACAGAAAACTGAGGCACAGAGAACCTGAGAAACACTATCACAAAACAGTAACCAGGGAGTGAGAAGTCAGAATCTTTCTTTAGGATCAACATCAGAACCACTGAATCAGAAACCTGGGACTAGTCACCTGGAGATGGGTTCTAACATGTGCAGCACAAGCCCAGTGTGGAGTTGCGATGTGACTCGGATCCCAGGCCTGTGCTAGCTCCGGGAGAACACAAAGATAGACTGATTTCAGAAGTGAGTGAGTGTGAGTGAGTGTGTGTGTGTGTGTGTGTGCGCGTGCACACGCCAGGGAGTGAGGATGGTGGAAGTATGAGGGTGCATATGAAGAAAAGGCACATAAATATTAACACTACAGTCTTTCCCTAGATCTTTCCATTTGGAACTCTTCATGTTTTCCCCTCTGACTTGTTCATCCTATGGTTTAATGATATTGCAAATGGTCATTATTGACTTATTAGTTTCTTCTTCTGTCGGCTTCTCCTATTAGAATGATAGCTCCTCTTATCTCAGTGTGCCCAGCACCTAATTTGTGTCTAGTACACAGTACACACTTCAAAACATTAGTTATAAAAAGTTAGTTGAAGACATGCCTGACTATAAGGTCTATTACAGAGGGACGGCAAGGGGCCCTGGGTGCTTCTCACTCCTTGGAGGAGGAAGACCACCAAGGAAAGACTCACAGATGAGCTGAAGTAGGTCTCAGGGAAGAAGAAATAATTCTCTAGGAAAACAAAGGGGTGAGGGCAAGTTAGTTCATGAAAGGAAATGGATTATGTAGAAGAAAGAGGTGACAGAACAGGGGCATTGCAGGCCATTCTGTGTGGCTGGAGTGAAACACAATGAGGAAGTGGTATGATTCATTCACTCCATAAATATTTTTTTCAATGATTAATAGCACTGGAGGAGGTATGAGATTTTTAAAAATCCACCCCCTGCCCCCCCAAAAACAAACCTGGCAAAAACAATCAGAGTTTTTGATGTCATGAAACTGTGACCATAAAAGCAGAGGCTAAAAATGTCTTTTGATTGTAAAACACATACTACTCTGTATAGTTTTAACTCCTTCTCAATAAATCCTGCTCTTGGAATTTCCACCCCCCTTTCTGTTGCTAATAAACTAGCTATGAGATATACAGTTCGGTATAGCCTCAAGTTCACTTCCAATCTCATTAGTAGAAGATGTCTGACATCAGGATGTTTAACACTTCTTGACTTCTTCCCCTGGACAGCAGGAATGGAGATTGTATATGCTGAGTACTTCACAGAGTTGGCTTGAGGTCCAAATGAGAGAATACATGTAAAGAAAGACCTTTGCACTACATAAATGAAATGATTTATTTGCTATCTCCCAAGCTGACATACAGCATTGTAGTTGATACAAAATGAATAAGACAGAAAAGAATTTGGGAAAATAAAAAAGCCCTGGGCAAATGAGTACATTACCTATGCACTTAGTTATTTTGTAACTGCTAGAGTCCTCAACTACCTAGTCTCCACCAGTGATCAGAAATCTCATAGGCTGCACCTGGGCTTCGAGGGCCGTAAACTTAATGCATGTTTACAATCTTCATTAGGGGTTGTTGACACATTATAGTAGTATTTACTAAGCCTTGAAAAGCAATAAATTATGGAAGGCTAATCCTAATTCCAATGTAATTTTAGTATATCTTTTGTATGTACTAAGTGCAGGGAGCTTTGGTGGCCTGCTGGAGGGTCAGCTATGGGTCAGTTCAGACTCGAGTGTACACAACAACAACATGTGCTAAGTTCAACTAATAGAAAATGACCAATATGAAAAATTACAGACTATAAATTCTAGCTCAAAAACCTTTAAATTTATCTAAGATACAAAATAGCAGATTTATAGTCATCTCTATAGGCATATAGATGACAGAAAGTTCAAAAACATTTACATGTATCTTCTGAGAGGGGCAAATGCTCACAATGACAAAGGGTAGAAGCCAATGTAGCCTTCAAACATACAAGGAAAATATAAAGTTGAGTCATAATTAGTGAACTATAAATTAAAAAAAAAACAGCACTGATATAATGTCTCCTCTACTGAACTGGCAAAAATGAATTTAAAAACAAATAAATAGACCTAAAAAACAAACCAACAATCCCATGACAACATATTCTATTGGAAAGGCTGTAAAACACCCAAAGTGCTCAACTCAATGCCCTTGAGTTGGAACCACATCATGGATGATCCTCCAGCAGGTTTTCAAGAAGCTGTAAATCACATGGGAGGAGACTGCCCACCATTTTTCCATGGAGCAGCTAATGAACTTGAATCATCAGAGAGGCATGGGCTGTGAGTTAGCAGCTAAACTCCCTGTTATGCCAGGCCTCCTTGGGGTTCTGAATCCACCACTAGCTCTTCAGGAGAAAGATGAGCACTCTGTGTGTGATCTAAAGCCTGGAAACCCAGGTCAGCTCTGAGTTGGTTCTGATTCAACAGCAATGAGTTGAGTTTGAGTCCTTGACCAAGAAATTCTGCTTCTAGGAATAGGACTGACATCAGGGTTGTGGGGAGACTGAGAAGAATGGGATGGACAATGTGGTCTTCATTGAAACAGATGAGGGAGAAAACTGTTTAAAAGGGATATGTGATTAGCTCTTTTTGTCATGACAGGAGCCCAGAACGAAGGCTGCATAGTGGAGTGGACCTGGGGGGAGGGATTGTAAAACAATGAAATAATTTTTCTTTTACTTTTCCAAGAGGGTAGTGTTCTAGGGGGGAGGGTTGGAAGGCGAGAAAAGTGCAACAATGAATGAAGGGAAATCCAAAGTCTCTGTAAATTTTCATTAAAATTAACAAGAAAAAGGGGGGGGGAATCAGGAGCTTCACATTAAAAAAAAGACAAAATTTCATTTATACAAGTTTATTTACTGGGATATTTTGCAACTTGAAAAATAATGAATGGAAAGAAACTAAATGCCCACATACAATACCATATACACAAAATATTACACAAGTGTAAAAAGGAGGGGAAAAGATCACTATAACAACATGCATGCCGTGCTACTATCTTTTATGTAAAATAGAAGAAATAAATATTCAAGTATCTAATCTTTGTGCAAAAAGAATACAGGAAACAATCTAAAAAGTACAAAGATTATTAATCTACAGGAGATGGGCAAAACAGGAATAGAAAAAAAAGGGGAGAACTCATTGAGAGGTATATTCTGTTCTATACAGTTTCTACTCTCTGAGGAATAATAATGAATAATTTCAACCTAGTTATAAGAAAACAACTAATCCCAAATTGAGAAACATTCTGCAAGATAATTCATCTGTACTTATAAAAAATCATAATCCTAATATATTCAAGAATATTAAATACGAAGGGGAAGAAAGAGGGTATGTGACAGATTGGAGAAGACTAAGGAGATATGAGGAATGCTGTGGCACAGTGATTAAGCACACAGCTGGTAAGTAAAGGCTGGGAGTTTGAACCTGCTGGCTGCTCTGTGGGACAAAACACCAGGCAATTTGCTGCCCCAGATTTCACTCTAGGAAACCCTAAGGGACAGTTCAACAGGTTCTACAGGGTCATGGGAGCCAGATTTGACAGCAAATGACAACAATACAGGTAAACATAGTAACTGAATACAATGTGGAATCCTGGATTAGAATCCGGAACAGACAAAGAAATAAAATGGGGAAAGAAAACAACACCCAAATCAACTAAACAAACAAAAATTCTGGTGAAATTAATACAGGATGTGTAGTAGAGGTGTTATTACTGCTGGTTCAATCACTGAGCATTTGATCATTAGCCATAAAAGTCATTAACATGAGGGGTTGCTGATTGGAGCACATTTTTTGAACTCTCCATACTACTGAAATTCTTCTGTAACTCTAAAATTATTTCAAAATGAAAAGTGATGGGGGACCAAAACCCCTATGAATAACAGTGAACAAGTGAGTGAACTAAATAGGGGACTGAAATTTTCCAACTGAAAATTAGGTATTATTTTCACACTTGAAAGATCTGATATATAAATGTGAGGACTAAAATATTTCTTTTTCCTTAGAGGAAGATGTAATCCATTAGTCATATAAGTACATTAACGAGTGACCTGCATGTGCTATTTTGTCCTTTCCAGTCTATCTTCTGCTGTGAATCTACGTACCTAGAACAAAATCAGAAGAAATGGCCTAGTGCTTGAAAGCACGAGGGTTAAAATTTAGCAGCAGGATTAACATCTTTCATGTAATACTTGGATAAAAGCCATTTGCAAAGAAATGTCTTGGCACAATTACAAAGAGATATATATGAAAAGTGCTCTTCTTTGTGGAAACTACTTAGAAGCTGCAAAAACAAAGACGTGACATATTCAAGAGCCATTTGTTGTGTTCATGGTCTCTGCGAAGGCTCCCTCTATCCCAGCAGGGACAACAGCAGTGGTTCCCAGCCATGGCTGTTCAGGAGAATCACAGGTGTCTTGTCAAACTACAGATGCCCGAGTCACACCCTTGGAGATTCTGATTCTGGAGAAGCTATAAAAGCTCCTGTGATCTGATGTGCAGCTAGGGTTGAGAACCACTGGAACAGAATAACCTACAACTCGGGCAAAGTCAGTCAGCTGAAAACAAAAGAACTAACTTCAAAGGCTAGAAATAGCCTGAAAAGGATGTCTTCTGATAGTTTAAAATAATTTTGCCTCACAAACAGTAGCAGCTTTTAGCAAATAATCCAATACTTTGAAATCTTTATTGTTAATTCATTTGTTTTCATTTCTATTTATTATCATCTATTATATTGTGTCCACAATACTGATTACACTTAATAGTATTTTTCCAGGTTGCTATTGTTTTACAAAAACATTTTGTTTTACTTCATTACATTTATTTTGTATTTATGAAGCAGTTTGCCTAAGAGATTGTTTCATATTAGATATGCTAACATGTTTGTCTCCTCCACTAGACTTTAAAGCAGGAAATGTTTTTATTTAATCCATTGCTATTGAACTGACTTGGACTCATAGTGACCCCAGAGGGCAAAGCAGAAGTGTCCCCTAGGGTTACCATGGCTGTAAGTCTTAAGGAAGCTGACTGTGGGACCTTTCTCCAGTGGAGTGATTGGTGTATTTTACACACTAACTTTTAAGTCTACACTAGGATCCTTGCAGTAGCCAGTAATGAACTCAAACTTATCAACGATAATGAGGTTGGTACAGAACCAGGCAAAATTTTGTTTTGTTATATGTAAGACTGGTGTTATGGATGGGTTCAATTGCATTCCCCTCAAAGTAATGTGTCAGCCTGGCTAGGCCATTATTCCCATATTGAGTGGCTGCCCTCCACTTGGAGATCTAACCGAATTTTCGTCCTTTGTGTGATGTGCTATATGTTACCACTATATGTTAGTGAGGCAGGATTAGTGGGTGTATATCTTAAGTCATTATTTTACAAAGTATTGTTATTAGGTGCTCTCAAACTCCAACTCATAGTAATCTGTTGTTGTTATGTGCCATTGACTGGCCTATGACTCATAGTGACCCTATGTACAACAGCCCTAAACCCTGCTTTATCCTATGCCAATTTTATTGTCTCCGACACACCTGCCCTCATTACCCCAGTCACTGAATCGATCCATCTCATTGAGGATCTTCCTCTCTTGCACTGTCCCCCTCCACCCTCCTAAGTATGACATCCCTCTCTAAGGACTGATCCCTCCTTACAACATGTCCAAAGCAGGTCAGAAGAAACTTCAGAATCCTTGCCTCCAAGTAAAATTAATCCCATGTACAACAGAACAAAACCTTGTCCAATCCAGCTCCTGTGTCAATTCATCTAACTGGGTGTCCTGTTCTCCTTTTCGACTTTGCACCTTTCCAAGCATGATGTTCCTTTGTAAGAAGAGACCTCTCCTGACAATATGTCCAAAGTGTGTGAAACAAAGCCTCACTATCCTTGGCTCTCAGAGGCACGCTTGTTGCACTTATTTGAGGGTAGACTTATGTAGACTTATTGGTTCTTTTAGCAGTCCATGGTATATTCAATATTCTTTGCCAATATCACAAATTAAAGGCTTGGAGTCTCCTTCAGTCTTTCTTATTCATCACTTGTCACAATCAACATTTACAATTCTAGTGTAACTCACATTCCACCCTCTTTGAAGTTCCACCTTTCTAAAAGTCATACTCTTATTCAAGTCATGCCTTACTCAACAATATCCTTGCTTGAGTTAACAACTTTTAACATGTTGAAGAGATTAAAAGGGAGAAAAGAGAGGAGAAGGGCTCTTGTTACTATGGAGAACTTTCTAGAACCAGGACAAATTTGCTGTAAAGACACATAGAGATCTCTAAGGAACACCAAGAATCACAGCAGACAAGATTGAAAGGAGACAAGGGCCTTCCCCCAATGCCTCCAGAACTATAGGAAAATACATTTCTGTTTGCTAAAGCCATTCACTTGTGATATTTCTATTACAGCCCCACTATATAACTAAGACAGCCACTATGAATTGGGGTGAACTTGATGGCAACAAACTATATTAGGAGAAATGACTATCTGAAAATCAAGTATGACTTAATTTTAACAGTTCAAATAATTTTTTGAAATATACTTGTGGGATGATCAACAACTTTTAAGTGTGCAGTCTGATTAATTTTGACCAAATTTACACAACTGTGTTATAATATCCAGCTCAAGAAAAGGAACATGGCCAGCACCCTGAAATCCCCATTCTGTATTCTAGTCATTGTTCTCCTCCACAAGATTAATCATTATCCTGACTTTCAATCAGCACATATTGGTATGCTTGGTTTTGAAATTTATATTAATAGAATAAAATAGTGGCTTTTGTTTCTGGTTTTAAAGTTATCCATTATGTTTGCGAGATTCATCTGTGTTATATGCCATGGTGGTTGCACCATTAACAATGCTGTATATTATTCTACTATAGATGGACATTTGAGTTGTTTCCATTTTTTTTTGTTATTATGAATAATGCTGCTGTGATCACTGAATGTACAAGTATTTGTGCAGACATGTGTTTTCATTTCACTTGGATAAATTCCAAGGAATGAGATTATTGAGTCATATGGTAAGTACATGCTTAATTTTTTTAAGAAAGTGCCAAATTGTTTTCCTAAGTGGCCGTACCACTTTGTATCACCATAAGTAATGTCTGAGTTACGGGGCTGGTTTTTGTGATTTTGTTGTTTGTTTTTTGTTTTTGTTTTTGTTTTTTTTCACATTGTCACCAATACTTAGTATTGTCTGTCTCTTTGATTACAGCCATTCTATGGGGACTGTTTTATGGCACTTTATTTTTCTTTTCTTGTTGTCATTGTTAAGTGCCTTTAACCTAATTCCAACTCAGAGACACACTGTGTATAAAAGAAATATGTTGCTTGGCCCTGTGTAATCATCAAAATAATAGGTATGTTTGAGTACGCTTTTGTAGTCACTGTTGGAACATATTTCATTGAGAGTCTCCATCTTTCTTGTTAATCCTCTACTTCATCAAGTATTATGTCCTTCTCTGGTATTGGTCCCTAATAATATGTCCAAGGCAAGTGAGATGAAGTCTTGTCATTGTTTCTAAGATGTATTATGGCTGTATTTGTTCTGAGATGAATTTGCTGATTCTTCTGGAAGTCTGTACTATATTCTATATTTTTGCTAATATCCTCATTCAAATGTATCAATTATTCAGTGTTCCTTTTACATTATCTAGCTTTCACATGCATATGAAGCAACTGAAAATATCATGGATTGGGTCAGGCACACCTTAACTATTAAAGTGACATTTTTGCTTCCTAAGATCTTAAATCAAAAGGGTCAAACTTGCTCAGCATTTCTTAAGTTGAAGGAGTTGAAAAACAAATTGAAGCCAAGAGTGGCAATACTTAAGGATGCTTTGGGTAGAATGTTGAATGATCCAAGAAGAATTAAAAGAAGATGGAAGTAGTACAAAGAGTCACTATCAGAAGGAATTGGTTGACACAGAAGAATTTCATGAAATAACATATAAGCAAGAGCCAGTGGTGATGAAGGAGGAAGTTCAAGTTGCTTTGAAGAAATTGGCAAAAAAAGGGCCCCAGGAGTTGATGGCATACCAATTGATTTATTTAAAAAAAAAAAAAAAACCAAAACAAAAAACGCTGCCCAGGATGTGCTCACTAAGTTGTGCCAAGAAGTCTAGAGGACAGTCACCTGCCCAACGGACTGGAAGAGATCTATATTTGTTCCCATTCCAAAGAAAGGTGACCCAACAGAGTGCAGAAATTATCAAACAATATCATTAATATCACATGCAAACAAGATTCTGCTGAAAATTATCCAAAAAGGACTGGAACAACACATCAACACACAACTGCCAGATGTGCAGCCTGGATTTAGAAGAGGCCGTAGTACTAGGGATTATAGCTAATGTTAGATGGATTTTGGCAGAAAGCAGAGAGTACCAGAGGAATGTCTATCTGTGCTTCATTGACTATGCAAAGGCTTTTGACTGTGTGGGTCACAACAAGCTATGACTGACTCTGAGAAGAATGGGAATCCCAGAACATTTGATTGTTCTTATGCGAAACCTATGCTTGGACCAAGAGGCAGTCATCAGAACAGAGTAAGGAGACACTGCATGGTTCAAAATTGGGAAAGTAGTCTGCCAGGCATGTATTCTGTCTCCATATCTTTTCAATTTTCATGTAGAACAGACCATTGGGGATGCTGTGCTGTACAAGGAGGAATGTGACATCAGGATTGGTGGAAGATTTATCAACAACCTGCATTATGCAGATGACATAATCCTATTTGCTGAAACTGAGGAGGACCTGAAGTGCTTGTTGCAGAAGGTCAAGGACTGCAGACTTCAATACGGATTGAAGCTCAACATCAAGAAAACAAAGATCCTCACCACTGGGCCAAGTGGCAGCATCAGTATGGATGGTGAAGAGATTGAGATAGTTAATGGTTTAGTTTGCTTGGCTTCACTGTCAACACTCTTGGTACCAGCAGGCAGCAAATCAAGAGATGAACTGCATTCGGAAAGTCAGCTGTCAGGGACCTCTCCAGAATACTGAAGAGCAATGACGTCAGGCTGGAGACAAAGGTATGCTTGATCTGGGCTATAGTCTTTACAATTGCATGCTATGCATTGGAAAGCTGGAGAGTGACTAATGATGATAGAGAATTGATGCCTTTGAGCTGTGATGCTGGAGAAGAGTGTTGAATATACCATCGACTGCTAGGAGAACAAACAGGTTGGTCCTGGAGAGGGTGAAGCTGGGTTGCTCCTTGGAGTCAAGGATTCTGAAGCTTTGACATACTTTGAACATGTTGCAAGGAGGGACTGGTCCTTGGAGAGGGACATCATGTTTGGAGAGTAGAGAGACAGTACAGGAGAGGAATACCCTTGATTGGATGGATTGATTCAGTGATTGAGGTGGTGGGAGTAGGTGTGTTGGAGACAGTGAGGTTGGCACAGGATTGAGAAGGATTTAAGGCTCTTGTACATAGGATCACTATGAATCATAAGCAACTTGACAGCACATAACAACAAACAACAAGATCTTAAAGAGGTCTTTTGATTAACTTCCTGAGTGCTATTTCAATGGATATTCACTGTTAATCCAGGTAAGACAAAATTCCTTACAATTTCCATATTTTCTCCTGTTATCACAATGTTGCTTATTGGTCCAGTCTGTGAGGATTACAGGCAAAACCACACTGAGAGATGTTCACACTCAATTACAACAGAAAGACTGTCAGCTTTAGTCCACCTAAAAAGGCCTCAGAGGGAAGGTTTGTGATTTATTGCTGAAAAAGAAGAAATTAAAAATGCTATGGAGCACAGTTCTTCTCTGGACACATGAGCTACCATGAATTGGAATCAATCTGTTGATAATTGGTCTTTATTTCCTTAAGTATTTATACAATTGCTGATATCAGATAGATCCTGGCTGAAAGCAAAGAATAATCGAAGAATGCCTATTTGTGCTTTATTGACTACACAAAGGCTTTTGACTGTGTGGATAATAACAAATTATGGTTTACACTAAGAAGAATGGGAATTGTAGAACACTTAATTGTGCTCATGCAAAATTTATACCTAGACGCTAATGTGTGACCAAAGCAAGAGAACACTGCATGGTTTAAAATCAGGAAGGGTGTGGGTCAGTGATCTGTCCTTTCTCCATACCTATTCAAGCTGTATGCTGAGAAAATTATTTGAGACGCTAGACTCTATGAAGGAGAATGTAGCAGCAGGATTGGAGAAAACTCCTCAAAAGCCTTCAGTATGCAAATGACACAACTTTGCTTGCTGTAAGTGAGTAGGACGTGAAGCACTTACTGCAGAAGATCAAACATTGTAGCTTTCAATATGAACTGCATCTAAATATCAAGAAAATAAAAATTCTCACTAGTGGACCCGTAGCAAATATGATGATTAATGGAAAAAGGACTGCAATTTTCAACAACTTAATCTTAGTTAGATCCACAATCAATACATTTGATACTAGCAGTCAGAAGATCAGGAGATTTTTTTATGCAGTATTTGCCCTTTATTGACTGAGATATTTCACTCACCATAATGTCCTCCAATGTTACCCATTTTAAATAATATTTTATGCATTCCTTGTTTTTTAGTGCAGCACAGTATTCCACTGTATGACTGACTATACCACACTTCTCTATTCTTTAATTTGTTGATAGGAATTTGAGTTGCTTCCATCTCTTTGCAATTGTGAACAATACAGCAATAAACAAAGGTGTGCATATATCTGTTTGGGTGGCAATTTTGGTTTATTTAGGGTATATTCCAAATAGTGGCATTACTAAGTCAAATGGTATTTCTACTTCCAACTTTTTTAGAAAGTGTCAAACCCCCTTCCATAGTGGTTGCATCAATTTACACTCCCACCAGCAATGAATAAGGATTCCAATCTCTCCATAACCTCAGAAGAATTTACTGTTTGCTGCTCTGTTGAATTTTGCTCTTGTTATGTGGGTGAGATGACAGCTCATAGTTGTTTTGATTAGCATCTCTCTGAAAGCTAGGGATTTTGAACATTTCTTCATGTGTTGATTTGCTATCTGAATGTCTTCTTTTTGCTAGTGGGTTATTTACCTTTTTCTTGTAGAGGTGCTAGAGTATTCTATAAATTTTAGTTATGAGTCCCTTATGAGATATATAATTATACTATATATTTTCTCCAGTCTGTGGCTTTCATTTTTAACCTGTTGGACAAGTTTTTGATGAACATAGGGATTTGATTATTAGAAGGTCCCATTCACCTATTTTGTTCTCTTCTGGTTGTAGGTTTTTAGTTTCGCTTAGAAGACTGTTCATAATGTGGACTAGGGCTTCTAGAGTTCATCCAAGCTTTTCTCTAATGAAATTTATAATTTCTGGTTTTGCTTCTAGGTCCTTGATCCATCTTGAGTTGTTTTTTGTGTATAATGTGAGGTGTGGCTCTTGCTGGAGGTTTCGACAAATTGTCTTCCAACTTTGCCAACACCCTTTGTTAGAAAGGTTATCATTTTCACACTAATTTTATCTCCTGGTCAAAAATCAGTTGAACACAGATATATGAGCTGACTTCTGGGTTCCTGATACTATGTCAGTCACTGTACTAGTACCATGTAGTCTTGACCACCACAGCTGTGTCGTATGATTTGAAATCAAGGAGTGTGATGACTCCTACCTTGTTTCTCTTTTCCAGGAGTGCTTTGATTCTTTGAGGTCTTTTTCCATTCCAAATACAATTGGAAATTGCCTTTTATATCTCACAGAAGAATGCTATTGGTATCTGTATTGGGATTGCATTGACCTTGTAGATTGTCATTGGTCGAACCGTCATTTTCAGTCTTTTGATTTCATGATTGCGACTATCGGTGTTATTGTTACATTCCATTGAGCTAGAACAACCCATAGCAGACTCTAGTGGGTTTTTAGAGGTCATAATTGCATGGAAGGAGACACCTATCTTTCTCTGAAGAACAAATTGTTATGGGCAGAATATGGAATAATTTAGGAAGCATTAAGAGAAGACGGAGGGAGTGCACAGAGTGACTATACCAAAAAGAATTGGCTGATGTATAAGAATTTCATGAAACAACATATGATCAAGAGGCAATGGTGATGAAGGAGGAAGTTCAAGTTGCTGTGAAGAAATAGGCAAAGTATAAGCCCCCATGAATTGACAGAATACCAACTGATATATTTCAGCAGACAGATGCTGTCTTGGACATGCTCATCAGTTTTGTGCCAGGAAATTATGGAGGACAACTATCTGGCCAACTGACTAGAAGAGATCTATATTTGTTTGCATTCCAAAACATGGTGACCCAACAGAGTGTGGAAAGTATTGAACAATATTACTAACATCACATGCAAGCAAAATCTTGAAGATTACAAAAAAACATGGCTAAAACAGTTTATCAACACAGAACTATCAGAAATACAGGCCAGGCTTAGAAGCAGGCGTGGCTCTAAAGACATGATCACCATGGTCAGATGGATCTTAGCTGATAGCAGAGATTACCAGAGGAGTGTCTATATATGTTTCATTGACTATGCAAAGGCATTTGACTATGTGAACAACAACAAATTGTGGCTAAC